>NW_020898013.1:36236-77871 GCF_003984885.1 Neopelma chrysocephalum
GGGGTGTTGGATGAGGAATTGGTAGGGTTTGGGGGTTTTGGGTGCATTTAGGAGAGTTAAAAGGGGTCTTGGGAGGTGAAAGGGATCTGTGGGGGGAAGAGGATTACAGGAAAAAAGGGGAGTTGGGTGACATTTGGGGGAGTTAATGGGGCCTAGATGGGGAGAGGAGCGGCTTCCCTACGAGCAGGTGAGTCCTGAGACCCCCCCTGGTGTCCCCAAGATCCTTTTGGTGTCCCCAATTCCCCACTTGACACTGCCAATTCTACTGTCCACAAACATCTCCCCAGTGTCCCCAGACCCCATCCCTGATGTCCCCAACCCTCCGTCTCACCCCAGGAGACCCCCGTGGACCCTCTGACCAAAAACACCCCCCCCACCCCCCTACGCTCACAGAAAGGCCAAGGGCATCTGAGGACACGTTGGGGGGCTTTGCAGGGCACTGGGTAATTACTGGGGGATACTGGGACACACTGCGGGGAACCAGGGGGCACTGGGAGGGACTGGGGGGGTTTCTGGGGGCTTACCAGGACACACAGGGGGACACTGGCAGGTTACTGGGCCATACTGGGGATTACTGGGTGCTCACTGCATGACCACTGGGCCATACTTGGGGGCAGTGGGAGGTCACTGGGACACACTGGCTGGTCACTGAGGGGGTTACTGGGCCATACTGAGGGTCACTGGGATATAATGGGGGCACTGGGATCCCCTTACCCAGATGTGGTGCATCTCCCCCATTACACACCATTACAGACCAGTACAGACCAGTACCTGCTCCCTGCTCCCCAGATGTCTCCTGGAGCTGGGACACGTTGTCGTGGGACACCTGAGCCCCCCCCAGTGCCCTCCCAGTACAGCCCAGTGCCCCCAGTGCCCACTGTGGTCCTGTCCCACGGTGCCGGGTGATCCCTCTTTGGGGGGAGTTGGAAGGGATGGGTGGGGGGTCTGGGGGAGATTTGGGGAGATTTGGGGGTGTTGGATGGGGATTTGGGGACTTTTGGAATGCTTTGGGTGCATTTAGGGGAGTTAAAAGGGGTTTTGGGGGGTCAGAAGGATCTGTGGGGGGAGGGGATTAAAGGGAAAATGGGGGTTGGGAGACATTTTGGGGGGGTTAATTGTCGCAGTAGGAACGGCCGTGCGACATAAAAAAAGGTTCCAACAAAGTTTATTTCCAGGAAAAAGACAGCACACCGGGGCTGCTTAGCAGTCCCTTTAAGTACAGTTTTTGAACACACGTAATCCACACGGATAGGACAGTTCAAACTCACACACCAGAATTCTTACAGCTAATAGGTGCATTTTCTAAACTCTACTTTCTCATAACAACTTTGCTCTTTCTCAAAACAGCCCTGTAAGGTTCCCACAACAGTCCCGAGCACCTGCTCTTATTTTTCTCTCATGTTGATGTTTTTCCCGACCACTCTTGTTCAAAACAGGTCTCTGTTCTCATGAGACAATGTTCTCTGTTCCCACGGGACAGCCTCTTCAGGATGCATCAGTATATTGTCAGGATCAGGGCCTCAGTCCTCTCTTTCAGTCCATCTCAGGGGTACACTTTGATCTGGTCAACATCGACTGCTTCGTCGATAAGTGCCAGGCTGCTCTCTGTCAACCCCCGACAATTCCCCCTCTTTTTTATTTTTATGCCACAAAGATGGCTTTGACAGTCTGTTGCAGGGCCCTTTGCAACAGGCCGATCAAACAAGGCAGCAGCATTGGCAACCCCTGATCCAAAGCTAAAAAGAAAACACAGCATTCTACAATAAGGATAGACAACAATGTTTCACCAAGAAAGAATCCAGAGAGCTCGTCCACCATTCAAAACAAGGATTCACTATAGTTCAAGAGATCCATGTAATACATTCCCCCAAAGTCTCAACACTCCAATACAAAAGCATTGTTAAGTTCGCACACACATATATTGTAACATATGTATACCTACACAGTCTCTTTCTCTCATACAATCTCTCTTCAGTCATTCATTGGTGGCCACCTCAGTCACTCTTCACTCACGCATAGCTGGAATTCCTATTATACTTTTACATTTTAATTGACACAGTTTACATTTTAAGTAGTTATTGGCTGTGTACTTCTCAGTTTGTCATTTTTGATAGTCACTTCTAACAACTGTATATAAGGCCTAAAAAATTTAAATGAGATCTATTCTGATTTAGCATCTGTTTATGTGCCTTCATAGTCTCTTTCCCCCCTTTTTATATTTTAAAATGTTCGTTTGATGTGTAAAATGTGTTCTTGGCAACAATGTGTTTTATGAGTGAGGGAGGAAGGAGATGATTAAGGAACATTAAGAGAAATCACACATCATGTGTTACATACACTACTTGATCTTATTTTTAGTTCCACTTGTCCTGTGGGCTTATTTGCATAGGTGTTTAAGTCAGTTCACTGTGGAGACAACGTAGTTCCGATGCTCAGGCCACCCAGCTAATCTAGTTATGCAAAAAAAATCTTATCATTTGGCTGAATAGACTTCCTCAATGAGTTTGCTGCAGGAAGACACCGGACTGCAGTAACCTGGATTAGGATGAAATTTTCTGAATTACTCTTAATTATTCTTTTAGTAAGCAGACATATAGGAGGGCAAAAGGAAAAAAAAATCAACAATTTAAACCTTTGAATTTAACTGCAACGAGTTAAAGAACTGTTTGAATAATAAAAATCTCAGGAGTTTTTAAACATCAGTAATTTAAGCATAAACCTTCTATTCATGTGTAAAATTCAGGGTTATGTCATTCTAGTAGCACATAATCTAATTCTATATTTTGTTCATCTTTTAGCAACATGCTGTAAGAGCTGTAAAGTAATACAAATGGTACTTCACTTCTTGAATTTAGTTACTCATAATTCGCATCTTGATTGAACTGAAGGAATATTGTATCAAATATGGATTAATTAGTTTGTACAATACATTATCATGGGATCATCTACTCAACAGTGTTAACACTGAAAAAGAATTTCTGAATGTTTACATTAGGTATATTAAAAGAAGCTTCACAGCAGTAGTCACTAAAAGAAAACAAAACATTAATTAGAATTCATGCAGTACATTGCAAATAATCCTGTTAAAGAGGTTCATACCCCCTCACACTGAGTATAATGTAAGCTTTAGAGATTTATGCAGATGTCTGCAGTGTGACATGCACTTCAACCTGCAAGAATTGTTTTAGCTGTGGAAAGTTAGCAAATTACAACATTACTCGTCCTTATAGTTTTTTCAAAACTTCCCAAATCGTGGAGAAGTTAAAACAATGTCTGAGCTACATGAGTAATGTGTGATTGGCAGCAACACACGATTTTTGTTTATAACCGGTACCTAGAAAAATGAATAGATAAGTCACTATTGCAGTCTGCTAATACAGCTTGAAATTCAGTGTCTTCTGAGAGAAGTCAGTCCAAGTTGTCTCCGATGTCTGGGATGTAGTTAACTTTCAGTTCTTGTTCATCTGCTTCTTTTAGTTGTTCTTCACCTTTAACAAAAAACTCACAAATTTGTTATTAATAGTTCAGTCAGTTTTAAGTGGGTATCATGGGTAATTTTGCAGTTTTTCTTTGAAGCTGAAGGCCTAGTGATGATTCTTTGCAGTGTAATTCTCTCTATTGGAGATAGGTTCCATGGCTTGGTTCTTTGAATTTTTCCTGGAGCATCCTTCAATCCTGCTTCTCAAATAACATTGGTTAGAACAATCACATTTAGTTTTAACTCATCTTTTTAGGTCTCTAACTTCTGTATTTTCTTTTACTTGTTTTTATCATTTTGAGCAGCATTTTATCATGCTGTACTGCAGAACAATTCTCTCCTATCGTAAAGTAAAACACACTGAATCACTGTAACTTCGATAAAAGCAAGTAACAGCTTTCATCAGGAAGAAACAATTGGCTGTTCAAAATCCCAGCATATGGAAATCTTTCAGAGGATGGGATTACTAATTTTGATAAGGATTTTAGTTGCATAATTGGATTAAATATAGTTTTGCATCTTTTACTTTTCTACTATCAAGCCACACATGGCTTGAGATTTGAGCAAGATTCACAAATTCATAGAGCAGATCCCTGTCTCTCTGAATGTAAAAAATGAAACTGGAGAACAGGCATGTCTTTTCTTTAAAATTGAAGTAATCTCACTCAGCTTCTGAAACTATATAATCAGCTAGGATTTATAAACAGCTAATTCTGAATTTTTTCTGATATTTATATATTTTTCTGGGATATGCGTGAAAACTTTAAACATCTTATTTAAACACAATAGGTGTAACAGTTTAACTTACATCAATGTATGTAAAAAGTTAACACTCGTAAAGTAGCTTTCAACTTTAGCAATTTACATAAAGTCACAGTAAAATTCACTCAGGTTGCTTTAAACTAGGGTTTTGCTCATCAGAGTATACCAGGGGATCCAGGATGCACACCTGGCAAAGCAGCAACAGTTCTGGTTTAAACTTGTTACCTAATAACAGGAAGACACCTCTGCTGCTTAGCACAGAGACCAGGATAGATGCAGTTAAAACTTGAAACGCTGTCTGTTCTTAGGTAATCTCCTGTATTATATCTTCAGGTTTTATCTCTCTTTTCACAAAGGTGGAAACTTCCAGTTAGAAACAATTTATTTATTTTCCTTTTTTCTCTGGCAAAAACTGCCCCTGTCAAATAAGATATTTTTGAGCTAGGTATTCCACCAAATAAGTCTACCTTAAAGCTTCCCCAACAATCTCAAAAAACCTATCTGTAAAATAAAGAAGCAACACTTCAGAAAACAGTTAGTAAGACTATGTTATGAAATTGTAAGAACAATTTCTCTCTCCAATCAGAAGGTCACAAAGTTGCAATTTTACAAAGTAGGAGAGTTTTACTCCTGCTTAGTTTCTAAGCAACGGACCGTGGTTATCAGGCGAAATATACTCTGCTTGAAGGCTTTTAACTCTTTTTTTTTTTTTTTCTCCTGGCAAAGAACTTTGTTTCTTCACATATACACACAGTAACAATAATATTGTGAGCTCACAAAAACACATTTGGCAGACACTAGAGTTAACACAAGAACCAACAAAAAACATGAGAAGGCAGCTTTCTGCCCCCTCTTTTCCTCCCCCCGCGGCAGGGGTCGTCTTCTTCAGGTTTCCACGACATTAACCTAATCTGTTGCACATCTCCTGTGTTTAGAAAAATGCCCTGGCTTTCCACATCGGCTACAAGTAACTTCTGCCTCTGTTGTTTTATTTTCCTGCTTGTTCCCCTCTTGCTTGACTGGGCATTCAGCCTTAAAATGTCCTTGCTTTCCACACCCATGGCATTTGGGATTAGGTCGAAGGACAGCAGCTAATGCAGTCATTTTATGAGCCACCGATCCCACCTTAGAGCATGCTGCCACCATTTCAGGGATGGATGGATTCCCAGGCATTGCCTCGATTATTCTTTGGCAATCTTCGTTAGCATTATCCTTGGCTAACTCCAGGCAGAGCCTTTGTCTGAGATCTTCATCATCTACTCGCTTTTCCAGTGAGGTGGCTATGCGTTCTACAAATTGCAGGAACGGTTCCTTAACCCCCTGTTTCACAGTGGTGTACTTAGGCTTTGGAGCTGCCAGCTCCATTGTTTGTACGAGTGCTGACATTCCCATACGTTGGCATTGCTCTAGCAATGCAGGGGGCCACTGAGCTTGAATTTGAGGGTTTGAAAAAACTGGACCCGTTCCCATCAATGCATCAACGCCAGCCCCTCGCCTCAGATCTCCTTGGGGCAGCTGCATGTTATCTAGTGCAGCTCTCTCAGCGAGCTTTCTCCAGTTTGCGAGAAATACTTGATACTGAATCGGTTGAAACAGAATTTGTGCAAGATGTGAAATATCATAGGGTGCTAATAGGTCTGTATTTATCACCCTTATCAGTCTCGTTACCTCTGCGGAATTTATCCCGTATTTAGAGGCACACATCTGCAAATCTTGTACTACTTTCCACGCAAACGGAATGTGCTCATCCTGTCTTCCCGAGCCTGGCACCGCCTTGAAAATGGGGAAAGCCTCATGACCCGTAGGTACAACTGCATCACACGTCTCAGAGGGATAACCAATCCTGTCCAGCAGATTCCAGTCCCCTATTTCTGCAGCCCTTTGTTTCACTTGATTCCAAAATTTGCCTGGATGTCTAGGCAACACAGTGACAGTTACAGGGGGTAGAGTCCACGGCTCTGCCGCTCTCCGAAGGGGCCGAGAAATAGCTCTTTTCTGTCTATCAGTGACAGGGAACTGGCAAACAGCTCTCTCTGTGTTATCAGTGGCAGGATGACTAACCACAGCCTCCTCATCCTCATCCTCATCACTACTGGACAATGCAGTATGAAGGGGCTTATCCCGAACAACATGAGAAACAGAGGGCTCCCGGCATTCGTCCTGAGCATCAAACTCTGCCAGCTGTTGCGCAGGAGTTTTATAGAGAGACGGAGCGATATCTGTAGGGGTTTTCCAAAGCTGAGGCATTTTTAATTGTTCGTTAGGCATAAGATATTTGCAGCTCGACTTAGACTCATGTTTGCTGACAGCTAGTTGCTCATTAGGTGTAGAATATTTACGACTTAGCCCAGTGCCAGTTTTGTTTTTAGTTGAGCTTTCTACAGAAGCCTGTGAATGGCTTGGACCGCTGCCAGCTGAGTCTTTATCTGAACTTTTTGAGGATTTTAACTGTTCTGTTATAATATCAATTGAGCTCCTTTCCTTGGAATTTGAAGCATTCTGTACTGTAGCTGACTTAGTTTCATTTTCTCCTGTCTCTTGTTTTGTCTGCCACTCCTTCAGAGCATCAAACAGCAAACGCCAGGTGGTTGCTAATTCGCTTGCCTCTTTCGATCCCTTAGATAGTTCATCCCATAGCTTATTACCGACCTTTTGCCATGCAGATATGCTAAAGGCGGTACTAGACGTGGCCTCAAAGCCTTGCTTTCTGCACCACAGCAACACGCGCCGCAAAGCAAAGTCAGTAACCTTGACATTCTTTCGGTTAAGGAGGGATTTCCACGTAGATAGAACTACACTTTCCTCCTTCGTTATATGCTGTCCCATTGTTAAATTATTGTTCCCGGTGGCACCCCCGTTAGCTTACCTAATAAGGGTCAAGAAGTTTTCGATCCGGATCGTTTTCCGCGGGACCCACCCCCGCTCTCAAGCTTCACCGGGCTCCGTTCCCCCTGTGCCTCGCCCCACAGGTCCCTTCTCCCTCTTGGAGAGAAAAATCTTCTGCTCCTTCCCCCTCTCCCAGGAGGGAAATCACGGCAACTCTCTCGGAGTTTTCTTCAACGCTGTAATCACGTCGGCGTCACCATATGTCGCGGTAGGAACGGCCGTGCGACATAAAAAAGGTTCCAACAAAGTTTATTTCCAGGAAAAAGACAGCACACCGGGGCTGCTTAGCAGTCCCTTTAAGTACAGTTTTTGAACACACGTAATCCACACGGATAGGACAGTTCAAACTCACACAGCAGAATTCTTACAGCTAATAGGTGCATTTTCTAAACTCTACTTTCTCACAACAACTTTGCTCTTTCTCAAAACAGCCCTGTGAGGTTCCCACAACAGTCCCGAGCACCTGCTCTTATTTTTCTCTCATGTTGATGTTTTTCCCGACCACTCTTGTTCAAAACAGGTCTCTGTTCTCATGAGACAATGTTTCTGTTCTCACGGGACAGCTTCTTCAGGATGCATCAGTATATTGTCAGGATCAGGGCCTCAGTCCTCTCTTTCAGTCCATCTCAGGGGTACACTTTGATCTGGTCAACATCGACTGCTTCGTCGATAAGTGCCAGGCTGCTGACAGGTTCTCTGTCAACCCCCGACAATGTCTCAGCAGGCCTGGGCTGTTATTGCCTGCAAGTGGAATGAAGAGAGACTTGGGGCTGCAGCTCCTGCTGCCTGTGCCCCACACGCAGGGCATTGGGGCCTGTCTGTCTGCAGCCCCTCAGCGGGGGCACCGGGGGTAAGAACAGACTTGCAGTGGGGAAAGCTGCTCTGAAAGCCCCGAGAGCTGGGGTGTGCAGAGGCTTTGCTGACAATGGCCTTGGGGGTGGACGTGCTGGGACTCAGGCCCAGGGGGAAAATCCCAGGCCTGATCCCTGAGGAGATCAGCACATGCTGCTGAAATGCTGGGGGAGAGCAGAGCCAGCAGAGTGAGGAAACAAGTGTGGACAGCCTGGGCTGATGTGCTTTGGACTCCTGCCTGCCCTGGCCTTGACTGGGCAGAGAAGGGACAGCCTTTGTGTCCCTGCAGGGCTGGGATTCACTCACTGCCCCAAAGGCACCCAATGTGTCTGAGAAGCCCTGGGTGGTGCCTGTCCCACAACTGCTGGGAATGGGGACGGGCTTCCTGCACAGGCCCTGTGCTGTCCATGGCAGCTGCTGCACTTGTGCTGGAGAGCCCTGGCACCTCTCCTGGCACTACAGGCCCCTCTTTGGCTGTTCAGTCCAGGCTCAGCTGCCCTGAATTAGGTTCAGCAGTGAAGGGATGTCCAGGAGACAACTGCCATTGTACTTTGAGGACACATAGAAAATACCCTGACAAAGAACAGGAGAGAGACCTCTCTCCCTGTGCCACCTGACTCCATTTGGTCACCTGAACACATCTGTGGGCTGCCCTGGACAGAAGGAACAGTGACAGGTTCCCCTGTCCTACATGTGGGCACCTTCTGCCACTGAAGTTGGCCAAAGCAATGTCCCAGCAGCCTCCAAGGAGATCCCACAGCTGCTGCCCTGTCCCTAGGAACTGCTCCATTGGAGCCTGCAGTTCCCAGCAGGAATCTCAGTCACCTCTGGCCCCTCAGAAGGAACCAGGGCTTTGTGTCCCAGCAGGTCACTCCTGGCTTTGGTCTTCCTTCATTCCCATGGGAGCTGGGACAAGGAGTCACCTGCAGGTGCCTGTTTTGGGCCCACTGAGCTGGGGCAGGAGGAATCCCAGCCCATGGGGGTTGTGGAGGGAGCTGAGTGTCCTTCTGGCCCCAGGTCTGCAGAGCCACAATGAGACACCTCTGTTGACTCAGCTGAGTCCCTTCCCTCAGGGCAGGTGAAGGAGATCCCTCCTGGGCACTGTCTGGGTTTCCTGTCTAATGATAGGACATGAAAAGGGGACTCTTGAACTTAATTCTGTGTCTGTTTGAAAAAATGACACTGCTGAAAGAAGTGTCTGTGCCCAGGTGAGAGAAGGATGATCATTATTTCCTTCAGCTGTGTGCCAGCAGGTTCCCCTGGAGCCCCAGGGACAGCTGGAGGGAGCCCAGAGAGGCAGAGCAAGGGCTGCCTGGGGCTGTTGCTGTGCTGCTGAGCTGGGCCGGCTCCTGGCACACAGGGAGCTCCTGGCAAGCAAGAAGAGCTTCAAAGAGACAGCTCTGCTGGTGAGCAGCTCCTCTGCACAGCCCAGCAGGGCTGAGGGCACTGCCTGCAGCACCCAGGGCACAGGAGAGAAGGCAGAGTGATGAGAGGCAGCCTGGGCTGGGAGGTGACTGAGCTCTCACCATGGCAGAAACCTTCCCAGGATTTGAAGGAAGAATTCTCTGGCTGTAGGAAAGTTCAACTTGCCTTCCTGGAGGCATCTCCTAAAGCTGGCCCATCCCACAGCTTCTAGGATCTTTCAGCAGGACTCTCCCAGTTGCTGCAGTGCAGGGGAAGTGGCCATATGGCAGAGCAGGGCAGGAGCTGCAAGCAGCAAGGGCAGAGAGGAGAAGGGAGCAGGAGGTTCAAGGGATCCTGGGGTGGGAGGACAGGGGAGAGCTGCTCAGGGGAGGAACCTTGCCAGCCCTTTGCCATGCTCAGGCTCTGGCTGCAGAGCAGTGCAGGTGAGTTCCTGCAAGTGCCTCTCCCAGCTGCCAAATGCACCCAGTGGCAGGAGCTGTCAGGATGGCTCTGCTGGATTGCCTGGGGTGCAGCAGGAGAAGCTGCTGCAGAGCAGGACTTGCTGCTGCCCCCTCAGAGGCCCATGGCAAGAAGGTTCCCTGTGCCAGGGCTGGCTGTGGGGTGGGAAGGTGGGGGTGCAGCCAGGGGTGCCCAGGGCTGTGGTGCAGAGCAGGGTCCTGCCCCCAGGGCTCTGTGTGCTGGGGCAGGGACTCTGCTGCCTGCCAGGGTCAGCCCTCAACTGCAGGGTGTCTGGGATCTGCTCTGCAGCCCCTGCCCAGGCAGAGCTGCCCCTGGGCACTGGGCTGGGGATGGCTCTGGGAGCACTGGCAGGGAGCTGAGCTGGGCACAGGGAGGGGCTGCTGGCAGGAACAGCTCCTCACCCAGAGACAGGCATGCAGGGAGAGGCAGCTGCTGCCACAAGTGCTGGGCAGGGGGATGTGGGCCCCTCCCTGCTGTCCCTGTGGCACAGGCCCCTTCCCTGAGCAGTTCCTCCCTGGGCTCCTTTCCCAGCCTAAGCAGAGCCTGTGCCCTCAGGCCCACGGGGGCTGGGCTGTGCATTGCCCTGCAGCAGCCAGAGCCCAGGCAAGGACAAGGCCCTGATTTCCAGCTGTCTCTCTGTGTCCCTCCTCCCTTGGCAGCAGCATTGTGGATTTCACTGCCATCCCCTGCTGCCTGGGCTCTCCTCGTTCTCACCAGTGGGTTTTCAGAGCCAGTGTGGGGTTTGGCGGCGGGGGGGGGGCAGATTCCTGTGCAGACACAAACCCTTTGTGTGCTGCTGTGGGGATGTGTCTGTGGGATCCAAGTGCCCAAGTGCCCTCCAGGCACCTTCAGGGTATTCAGCTGTTTGCCTGGGTGTCCTGCAGGGCTGCAAGTGCCCTGCAGAAGGGCACAGCTCTGCCATAGTATCTCTGTGCTGCACAGGATCCCCATGGAGAACACTCCTCAGTGCTAAATCCATGGAAATACTCTGGGCAGCTGCAAGGAGCATTTTGTGTCTCACTCTGGGAGGGGAGAGATGAGAAGGTGAGGAGTGTGTCAATCTGTTCTTTGGACATGGATTCCTGGATATCTGGGCAGTTTCTTTGGAGGGGAACAGTTCAGTGTGATGCTCCTCCAGCTCCAAGCTGCCAGCACAGGCCAGCTGAGCACAGGACTGATGGGCAGAGCAGCTCTTCTCTCTGCACTAAGGGACCGTCCCTGTGCCCCTCAGAACCCACAAGACTTGACCTGCAGTGCAATAGAAATGTCAGGGATTTCAAACATCCACAACCACTCCTAACTGTGGCAGGTGCAAGTGGGTGAACAAACACAAAGAATTCCCTCAGCTCAGTCCTTCATTTGGGCAAATTGCAAACAGCAAAGCTGAGAAGCTCTTTGATTTATCACGAGTATATTTAATTTGAGATCACCCTGCATTCTGATTTGCACCTCGCTGCAGACCAAGAAGGAGTCCTTGGGTGCCCATCACAGAGTATTGCTTCCAATGGCCCCCTCAGTTAGCAAAAGCCAGAGCTCAGGGGAGGGAGCTGCAGGGAGGTCTGAGTGAGGAGAGAGAGCCTGAAAGTGGGGTGGCTGTGAGATGTGTAATGTTTGGCTGCAGAAGCCTGGTCTAACTCAGCAGTGATTTTTCTTCTTCAACAGATCAAAATACTCTGAGGAAGGAGCAAATGCCCAACAGCAGCTCCATGCCCCAGTTCCTCCTCCTGTCACTGGCAGACAGGCGGGAGCTGCAGCTCCTGCACTTCTGGCTCTTCCTGGGCATCTCTCTGGCTGCCCTCCTGGCAAACGGCCTCATTCTCAGCGCCGTAGCCTGTGACCACCATCTGCACACCCCCATGAGCTTCTTCCTGCTCAACCTCTCCCTCACAGACCTGGGCTGCATCTGCACCACTGTCCCCAAAGCCATGCACAATTCCCTCCGGGACACCAGAACCATCACCTACACGGGATGTGCTGCACAGGTCTTTTTCTTGCTGTTCTTCATGTTAGCAGAGTATTTCCTCCTCACCACCATGTGCTATGACCGCTACGTTGCCATCTGCAAACCCATGCACTACGGGACCCTCCTGGGCAGCAGAGCTTGTGCCCACATGGCAGCAGCTGCCTGGGCCACTGGCTTTCTCACGGCTCTGTTGCACACAGCCAATACATTTTCCCTGCCCCTGTGCCAGGGCAATGCCCTGGGCCAGTTCTTCTGTGAAATCCCACACATCCTCAAGCTCTTCTGCTCACACCCAGGCTACCTCAGGGAAATTGGGCTCATTGGGATTACTGCCTGTTTAGGGTTTGGTTGTTTCATTTTCATTGTTTTCTCCTATGTACAGATCTTCAGGGCTGTGCTGAGGATCCCCTCTGAGCAGGGACGGCACAAAGCCTTTTCCATGTGCCTCCCTCACGTGGCCGTGGCCTCCCTCTTTGTCAGCACTGGCATATTTTCCAACCTCAAGCCCCCCTCCATCTCCTCCCCATCCCTGGATGTGGCCCTGTCAGTTCTGTACTCAGTGGTGCCTCCAGCACTGAACCCCTTCATCTACAGCCTTAAGAACCAGGAGATCAAGGATGCCCTGAGGAAAATGATGACTGGATGCATTTCATGAGCAATAAAGTGCCTGTGTTCTGGTGTGTAGCATTCAGAATGGGACTCCTTCATGGCCCAGCCTTCCTGCTCAGGTTTTTCGTGGAGGTCATTGGGTTTTCCTTGTAATAATTTTCTCTGCAATTAAATATTATTATGCATCTGCCTTCTAATTTAGTGTCTACGCATTAAATTTGACCCAGAGATGTATAAATGATGAACTGTTCTCTCTAAGTATTTAAACAAAATAAAGGACCCTGCAGTGCCTTCTTCATCCAAGATTCTTCTTCTCAGATGTTCCTAAAGGACAGCACACTGCAGGACAGGGTGTATTTGCAAACGGGAAGGGGACAATAATCCCAGCCCAGCAGCACTGCCAGGGAGCAACAGTGCTTGGTCTTTCCAGAGCTGCTGTCTTGCCACTTCCACACTGTCCTCCTGAGCCCCTTTCTCGCTGTAAGGCCTGAGTGCTCTCTGAGCACAGTCCTGTGGGCTGGAAGCCCTTGGAGCACAGGCAGGGACAGGCCCTGGGAACTTCTGAAGCAGAGCTGGGCTCCCTTCCAGCATCTCCAGGGTGCTGTGGGATCTTCTGAGGGCACTGCATATACTGGGTCACTTCTTCTGTGACCTTGCTCCAGGGCTGGAACTCTCCTGCAGTGACACCATGACACTCCTGCTCTCTGATTTCCAGGTTCCATTTTCAGATCCAGTCTTCCCCTCCTGTTCACAGGGACATCCTGTGAGTGCTTCAGAGCTGCCATCCTGGGGCAGCTCCTGCCCAGCGTGGGCAGGCACAAGGTCTCTCCACCTGCTCCTCTCACCTCCCCAGGGCCACTGTTTTCTGCAGCCTCCTCATCCTTGCCCAGCACAGCCCTCCTGGCAGAGTTGGACACAGCCCTTGTTCTACACCCTCCTCAGGCACCTGCCCAACCCCCTCAGCTCCAGCCTGATGGCCAGAAACCTTCAGGGCAGGGAGGCACTGGGCAAAATGCTGAGGAAACCTTTCAGCTGCACTCAAATCCAATTGGAGGGGTTGGCCTTGAGGAAGAAATCCCTTCGAATTCTCCAGAACCACCAGGACAACCTGCGTTGTGTCCTGGGCACTCCTCTGGAAGTGTGGGATATGGAAAATGTTTTGGTGTCAGGGATATGGAGAAGGCTGGACAGTGTCACTGGGTGACCTCTCCCAAACACTTGGAAAGGCCAGAGCCATCCCAGAGCTTCCTGGGGCCTTGGCAAAGGCAGACATGGAAGAAGTCTGCAAACAGGACAGCAAGGAGGGTTGGGAGAGTTCCAGACTGCTCAGGTTCAGCAGGGAAGGGGATATGGCAAGTCCTCCTGCAGCCATTGCCAGGCATGGGAAGGACAAGGCAGGGATTGCAGAACCCCTGTGGGAGGGAAAAGAAGAGGATGTTGTGTGCCCTGACTTCAGCAAGGCCCTTGACATGGTCTCCTGTGGTCTCCTTATGGCCAGACTGGTGAGAGCTGGACTGAAGAAGTGGACGATGTGGTGGGTGGGAAGTTGGCTGAATGAAGAGTGTCAAATAAAATCCATGGTACGAAGTCCTCTTGGCAGCAACTTCCTGATGAAATCCCTCAGTGATCAGCCCTTGAACACCACTAGAGAACATCTTTGTTATCTTTTTGTACAATGGGACAAAATGTATTTTCAAGTCTTTTGTGAATGATGTCAATTTTCAGGGAGCCTTTGAGCAACGTGTCCTGGTTTAAAGACACATATTGGGGCAGGAACTCCAATAAAATGAACTCACTCTCCTTTTATTCCCCACCAATACAGGGAGACAAAATACAAGGAGGTATAAGTGAAAAAATATAGTTTAGTGACAAGAAATATGACAGCAAAAATAACAGTACCAACAGAACAGTTCAAAGCAACAGCAGAGAGAGAAATTGCCTCCTCTGTCCCCTCCACTCCAACTCTTTTTTGCAAACAGATGAAAACAGGGATCAACACGTGCCTCCCTTCCCCCTTTTCCCCCTGGGGGGAGGCAGCGACTCTGCTTGATTCCATGGAGTTCTGGGGAGGCACAGTGGCCCCTTGGTTCCAAGAGGTTCTGAGATGTCTCAGAGATCCTTTTGTTCCAAAGAGACCCTGCATGTCACAATGGGCCCTTGGTTCCATGAGATTCCACAGCGTCCCTGCATTCCTTTGGTTCCATGAGGCCCTGCAGTGTCACGGTGCCACTTGATTCTGTGACTTTACAAAGAATCAGAATGACCCCTTGATTTAAGGCCAACTGCACATGGGGCTGTCTTAGGGGGAGTGTGGGTACCCAGACAAGGGAGTTGTCACCCCCCTAGACTCAGCCCTGAGGTCACCACATCTGGACTGGTCTGTCTGTCTGTGAGGTTCCCCATTCTGGAGGAATGAGGAAGAACTGGAGAGGATCCAGAGGAGATCTGCCAGGATGGAGCTTTTCTCCATACTGGAAATAGAATGAAATCTCCACAAAGAGTAGCATTGAAGGTTCAAACTGAAGGTGAGGAAAAAGAAATGTCACTCAACGGGGACCCTCGTGGTGCAAGAGGTTCACCCAGAGGGAGTCAGGATCAGCCCATGGCTTTGTGTTTCAGGGAACAGCCAGAGCTGGTGCAGAGACATCAGGGAGGGTCTAGAAATGCTGCTGGGAGGGGGGTGGGAAAGCAGGAGGGGTGTGTGAAGCCTGCAAGGCCAGAGCAGCAGCAGGGCCAGGGCAGGACAGCCTGCAGGAGAGATGGCCAAGGGCTCTGGCAGGGCTGCAAGGCCCAAAGGCACCCAGGCCTTTGTCCCCTTGGCTCTGGCAGCTGCCTCTGCCACTCAGGCCACCACAAGCAACTTGCCTTGCAGGTTCTGCACTTGGTTTCTGCCTCACCCCTCCCTCAGGAGCCTGGCAGGGGTTGCCCAGTTTTGGGCCTTTGTTGTTCCTCCCCCTCCCATCCCACTGCCCCCCAAACAGCCCTGAGCCAGCCGGGAGGGACAGGATCTGCTGGGCCAGGGCCTGGGGCTCAGGCCTTGGCCTTTCTGCCCCACAAAACCAAGGCAGGCTTTGCTCAGCATTGCAGGGACCTGCCCAGAGCCTTTGTCTGCCTGCACTCCTGGCCTCCAAGGATCTGCTCCAAGGAGTCCCTGGGGAGGCTTTGTCAGTGCCTGCCCTCAATGGGGCCCAGCAATGCTTCAAGGGACTTGGAGTTTGGCTTCTGACTTCTTCAGCAGCTGCTTCAATCTTCTCTCAGTACCTCAGGATCATGGGCTGGGCTGCAAACACACCGTGGGGCTCATTAAAACACAGAAAAACAATTTCTTTCTCTTCCTTTAATTGTCTTCACATCTTCAAGACATCAACAACTAATTAGAGTTGTTTTGTAGTTTAGCTAAGGAGGAAGATTTTAAAGTGGAAGTCATGAAAATATATATTTTTGATGAAAGGGAATGATTTACACAGAGCCTTGGGATGCAAGAGGGTCAGGGTGCAAAGGATTTGGATCCAAAGAGAAGGGGGCATTTAATTATTGACCACTTTAACAGTTATCAAGTGATTCAATAGCTTTTGCTACAATTTTAACAGTGACTGAATTAGAGATTCACAATAACAACATTCGCACCACAGTCAATTCACACCCACACCCAGGCAGAGATGTGTGGGCACATCAATAGCTGGGTGTGGAAAGTCTGTCTCCAAAATTCTCCTGTTGTCAGGGAAACACTCCCCCAAATCCCTTTGTGTTTCCCAACAGACAAGGTTCCAATGGCCCCTTTATTCCATGAGTTTCCACAGTGTCACAAAGGCCCCTTGACTCCATATGGCCCTGCAGGGTCACAATGGCCCTTTGATTCCAGGAGATTCCTCAGGAGACACCTGGGAGGTCACCATGGAGCCCTGGGACATCCCGTGACCTCACGGCTCTTTAGGAGCCCTGAGAACTTCAACAGGGGGAAGTGCCGGATTCTGCCCTGGGATGGGGCAACCCCAGATGGACGGACAGACTGGGAAGGAGAGGCTGGAAAGCAGTGCTGGGAAAGGGCCCTGGGGGTGCTGATGGGTGGCCAGTTGGCCCTGAGTCAGCAGTGCCCTGGCAGCCAGGAGGGCCAAGCCTGTCCTGGGGGCATCAGGCCCAGCATGGCCGGCCGAGCCAGGGAGGGGATTGTCCCGCTCTGCTCTGCCCTGGGGCGGCCTCACCTGCACCATTGGGGCAGTTTAGGGGGACACAATGGAAGGGAGAGATTGAACCATTAGAGAGTGTCCCAAGGAGGGCAAGGAAGATGGGGAAGGGCTTTGGGGGGAAGGCGTGTGAGGACACTGAGGGCACTTGGTGTGTTCAGCTGGAGGAGACTGAGGGGAGACCTCACTGCAGTTCCAACTTCCTGGGGAGGGGCAGAGGAGGGGCAGGCCCTGAGCTCTGCTCTGAGGGGACCAGGGACTGGAGTGAGGGAATGGCCTGGAGTTGTGTCAGGGCAGGGTTAGGTTGGATCTTAGAAAAAGATTCTTCCCCCCGAGGGTGGTTGGGCACTGAACAGGCTCCCCAGGGCAGTGGGCAGAGCACCAAGGCTGACAGAGCTCAAGAAGTGTTTGGATGATCCTCTCAGGCTCATGGTGTGACTCTTGGGGATGGTCCTGTACAGGGCTAAGGGTTGGACTGGATGATCCTTGTGGGTCCCTTCCAACTCAGCATATTCTGTCATTCTGTGTTTGTCTGGGTTTCGTTTGGTTGTGTTTGATCTTTTCCCCCCTTTTTGAATTGCCTTTCAGAGCCCTGCCCTGCCCTGTTTGCAGACTGGTTCCATGTCTGCCTTTGCAAAAATCCCAGGAAGCTCTGGGATGGCTCTGACCATTCCAAGTGTTTGGGAGAGGTCTCCCAGTGACACTGCCCAGCCTTCTCAATATCCCTGACAACAAAACCTTTTCTATTATCCCACAGTTCCAGTTTAGTGCTCAGGACACAACACATATGCTCATGTTTCTTCAGGAGAAAATTAGAAGTGATTTCAACTGGTGGAGCAGCCCAGTCTGGTCTGGCCCCACAGCAGTGCCCAGCCCAGGGGGCTGCAGAGCTCTGGGCACTCCCCCCACAGCCCCAGCCCCTCTGAAGGGCACAGCAGCTCCTGGGGCACAGAGAGGAGTCTCAGCATCCCCATCAGCTCAGGGGCTGGACACTCAGCATGGCAGGAGGAAATGGGGGTCAGGGAAACTGCAGGAGCCCTGGTGTCACCTCCAGGAGATGCCCAGCACAGCCTGACTGTGCCCCTCAGTGCCAGCCCCTCTGCCCAGCCCAGCACAGAGTCCTGGCCCAGGGACAGAGCAGCCTGTCCCCAGGGGGGACTGCAGAAAGAGGTTTCTCTGTGTCATGGATTCCTCTCTGCAGGCCCAGAAATGCTCCCTTGCTCTTCTCTGGGCCATCCCTTTGCCCAGGTCAGTGTGTCCAGGTTGCCTTGGCCAGTTGCAGATCCCAGCCTGGGATCCCTGCAGGGCCCTGAGCTGGAGGTGCTGCTCTGCAGAGGGAGGGGCTGTGGTACCCTGGGCTGACCCTGCACTGGCCATGCTGGTCAGGGTGGGGAGCAGACACAGCAGGATGGGGATCACTCCTCTCCACCCTCTGCCATAGTCCTGGAAGGCTCAGTAGCCAAGAATAAGGCTGGGCAGGACCATGGGCTGTTTCCAATGGCACAAAGGGCAGGGCAGGGCTCCACTGCATCCAGCCTGTGGGCTGGAGAGTTCTTCAGGACACCCTCCTGGAAAGCCCAGCCCTGGCTCTGGTACAGCCCTCCCTGAACTGGGGAGGCACAAGGGGAGTTCACTGTGGGTCAGATGAGTCACTCGCCAGAGTCCTTTCTCTGTTCCTGCTGCGTCCCCTGGGGTTGCAGAACTCTCCTTTACCAGTTCACAGGCAGATTTAGGACTTGATCTCTGGTAACTCCACCCTGGGCAGGATTCTGCTCCAGGGCTCCATTCCCTGCTGACTGGATGGGATGGGCTGTCCCTACAGATCCTCTGTGCTCTCCTGCACTTCCTGAGTTCCTACAGACAAGTCCTCACCTGCCATCAGAGCCCTCACAAGCTGCAGAGCCCCAGGCAGGTGACTTGGAGACCATTTGCCACCAGCACAGAACAGCTGAACCAGCCCTCAGTCCCTCAGGTACCCCAGTGAGTCACTTCTCTCACTGCAGGGACTGAATGGGGAAACAAGCAAAGCAATGAGACTTTGGAGAGTCTATTCCTTGGCCTTGTTCTTTACACCAACCTTTAAAATGAACAAAGTCTTCAGGAGCTGCCCAGGGGGATCCCATTTCATGATGGAAATGATGTTAAGGAGCCCAGCTCTGTCCCAGCAGTGTCCAGGGCCTGTCCCTGCCCATGGTCACAGGACTGACACACAGCAGGGACTGAGGTGCCAGAGCACTCAGGCCTTGGGCAAGGAGCAGAAAGGAGAGGGAGGCAGTGGAAAAAGAGCATCTCTGAAAAGCCCAAGAGCTGCTGCTCCCTGGCAGTGCTCCTGTACCAGGATTCTTTACCCCTTCTCCTCTGCACACGGGCACTGCCCTCCAGCTTCAGGGAAGTTCTTGGAGGGAGAATCGGGAAAAAAGAATTCAAGTCCTTTATTATACTCAGAGATTGTGATTCCTCATGTCCAGAATAACAAAGGCAGAATGTTTGACAAAGAAGTTGCTGCAGGAACTTTTGTTTAAATGCACACAGAGAATGATTCCTCATTTACACAATTGTGGGTCAAAACAAAGAGGTAGAGAATGAATTAGGTACAGGATGAAGAATAAATTTCTGTGTTAACAATATTAAAAGAGGAAAAAATATAGGAAAACTCCCCCACTGCCACTCTCAAAAACTTTAGAAGGTAGACTGGGTCAGTAAAGGGTTACACAATGAGTGTTCTGCAGAAGAAATGAGACAGGTTATTGCTCCTGAAAAGCATCCAGTCATCATTTTTCTCAGGGCATCCTTGAGCTCCTGGTTCCTGAGGCTGTAGATGAGGGGGTTCAGTGCTGGAGGAACCACTGAGTACAGAACTGACAGGGCCACATCCAGGGATGGGGAGGAGATGGAGGGGGGCTTCAGGTGGGAAAACATGATAGTGCTGAGGAACAGGGAGAGCACGGCCACGTGAGGGAGGCACATGGAAAAGGCTTTGTGGCGTCCCTGCTGAGAGGGGATCCTCAGCACAGCCCTGAAGATCTGCACATAGGAGAAAACAATGAAAACAAAACAACCAAAACCTAAACAGACACTAACCACAAGAAGGCCAATTTCCCTGAGGTAGCCTGAGTGTGAGCAGGAGAGCTTGAGAATGTGTGGGATTTCACAGAAGAACTGGCCCAGGGCATTGCCCTGGCTCAGGGGCAGGGAAAATATATTGGCTGTGTGCAGCAGAGCAGTGAGAAAGCCAGTGGCCCAGGCAGCTGCTGCCATGTGGGCACAAGCTCTGCTGCCCAGGAGGGTCCCGTAGTGCATGGGTTTGCAGATGGCAATGTAGCGGTCATAGCACATGATGGTGAGGAGGGAATACTCTGCACCAAGGAAGAAGAAAAGGAAAAAGAGCTGTGCAGCACATCCCATGTAGGAGATGGTTGTGGTGTCCAAGAGGGAGTTGTGCATGGCTTTGGGGACAGTGGTGCAGATGCAGACCAGGTCTGTGAGGGAGAGGTTGAGCAGGAAGAAGCCCATGGGGGTGTGCAGGTGGTGGTCGCAGGCTACAGCACTGAGGATGAGGCCATTGCCCAGGAGGGCAGCCAGGCAGATGCCCAGGAAGAGCCAGAAGTACAGGAGCTGCAGCTCCCGCCTGTCTGTGAATGCCAGGAGAAGGAACTGGGGCATGGAGCTGCTGCTGTTGGACATTGGCTGCCTCTGGATATGGGGAGCTGTTCAAGGAGGAAAGGACAGTGACTGTGCAGGACAGACTTCTCTGGGAAAAGCCAAAGCCCTTTCTCACAGGCACAGCCCTGCTCCTCAAGACCTCCCCCTTGACCATGTCCAGGTGACCTTCCTTCACCGTGGTTGCTGGAGCCCTGATTGCTGCTGGCCAAGTGTTCTGTGAGCAGCAGGACCTCGGCCTGCAGGACACTGGGCAGTCAGCCCTGCTCCCCCCAGTCAGTGCACGGGAACAGGGAGGGCAGGGCCAGTCCTGGGGGGTGAACTTTGACAAAGAATCTGCTCCTAAGGCAGAGCAGCTTGTCAGCAACAGCACTGCCAGGGTGCAGGAAGGGGGATGGCAGAAGGCAGAGGGAGAGATTCTGCTGCACTGCGGGAGAACAGAGAGGCCTGTGAGGCAGGAGGATTGTCTGAGGCCTCGTGCAGAGTGAGGGGAGCTGCTCTGTCCCTCTGTCCTGTGCCAGCTGCCCTCCACTGTCACCTTTCTGAGACACAGCTCAAAGTTACACTCCTGTGTTCCCCTGGAGAGCAGAGGGACCCATGGCAGAGAAATTGGCTCCCCCCTTTCCCAAAGTCAGGGACAGTTGGCTCATTCCCAGCCTCCCAGAGCCCAGAGCCCAGAGCCCCCCAGGACACAGAGAGCTGGGACACCTCCTTACTGTGCTCAGCCCTGCACAGGAGGAGCCCCAGGGGCTGGGCCTGACTCTGCAGCTCAACCTGCCATTCCCAGAGAGCCTGTCAGCAATAGCAGGAGCACCTGAGCAAGGCAAGGAGAGAGACAGCTGGGCCCTGAGGAAAGGCTTTCCCTTCCCAGCCCTGCACAGCCCCTCCCAGACAGCCCCAGGGCAGGACAGTCCCCTCAGGCCCTGCTCAGCAGCAAATGGGCACAGGGCAGCAAAGATGCTCCTGCTCTAACCTGGACAGCTGAGTTTCCATTCCCACCCAGCTGAGCCAGGCAAATGTGCAAGCACAGATTCAGGAAAGCAGAGACTCAAGCAGAAAAGCCCTGCCTCTGATGTGCTCAGGAAAAGTCCCCTCTGGAATGACCTGGGCATAGACTGGAGCTGTGAGGAGCCCTGATGCATCCTGTAAAACACTCTCCAAAGCAGCAGGACCCTGCTCCACCACGGCTTCCCCCTTCCACCCACAGCTTCTCCCCACAGCACCTTCCGCAGCTCCCTGGGCAGGCTGGGGGTTGATCCTGCAGGCAAAGAGTTCCTTCCCTGCCACACAGAGACCTGGGCTGCAGGACCCTGCTCTACAGGACAGCCCTGGGCACCCCTGGCTGCACCCCCCCTTCACACCCTGCAGCTGTCCCTGGAAGGAGCCATCCTGCCCTGTCCCTCTGATGGTGCCACAGGGAAGCCCTGCCCTGGAGCTCCTCCTGCTCCTCTGCAACAGAGAAACTGTGGGAGTCCTCCTAAAAGATCCTCCAGGCTGTGGGATGTGCCAGCATTGGGAGATTCCTCCAGGCACACAAGCAACATTGTCCTGCATGCACAGACTTACCATGGAGAGGCTGTGAAAATCTCTCCCCCACTGAAGTTTCAGCTCAATGTCTTTCCAATCCTGATTCCCTTGAACCTTTTCCTGCCTCGCTCCCCTCCCCTCAGTGCCTGCAGGCAGTGCCCTCATCCCTGCTGGGCTGTGCAGAGAAGCTGCTCCTGGGCAGAGCTGTGTCTTTGAAGCTCTTCTTGGTTGCCAGGAGCTCCCTGTGTGCCAGGAGCCCGGCCCAGCTCAGCAGCACAGCAACAGCCCCAGGCAGCCCTTCCTCTACCCCCTTGGGGTTCCTCCAGGTGTCCTTGGGGTTCCAGGGGAACCTGCTGTGGAACAGGATGAAGGAAACAATGATGTTCCCTCCCTCAGCTGAGAGACACTTCTGCCCTGTCAATCCTCCCATTAGAACAACAGGGAGGTCCAAGAATCCCCTGGTCATTGTCCATCTTTAGACAGGACACCCAGACAGGGGTGGGCAATGAGCTCAGTTACTGCTGAGGGAAGGGATCCAGCCCCATTCCATGGCTCTAGTCCTCATCTTCCCCACACACAGAGCACAACCCCACAGGAGGGGGGATTGCTCTGCCCTCACTTCAGAGCTGCACACAACATACACCTGCAGGGGAGCTCCTGTCTCAGCTCCCATGGGAAGGGCTGGAGATGGAGGCCAGGGCTGAGCTGTTCACATGCAAAGACGTGGTGACACCTGAGGTGCCAGGGGTGCTCCAAGGTACCTGGAGCTCCCTGCAAGCTCCAGTGGAGCAATGCTGAGAGACAGGGCAGCACCTGGGGGCAGGTTCTCTGAGGCTGCTGGGGAATCTCTTTGTCCAATGCAGGTGAGATCAAATGCCCACACTTAGGGCAGTAGAAATTGCCCCTCTTCTGTCCTGGGCAGCCTCTGCAGGCATCAGTCTGATGAAATGGAGTCCTGTGGCATGGGCAAAGCCAAGTTCCTCTCTGTGTTTCCCATCAGCACGTTGATCAGAGCTCCTTGACTCTAAAGACAGGGGTGTCATGGACATCCCCACATGACCTAATCAAAGCCAGAGCAGTGACTCTGTTGAACTGCAAACACAGGCCTGGAATGGTACCTGAGATTGCACGGCTCTCACACACAGGCACAGATGGGGTCAGGGACACCCCTGGTCCCATATAGGAAAGCCATCCCCACTCAGAGAGAGGATCCTGCATTCCATGAAGTTCCACAGTCTCCAAGGGTTCCTTTCATTCCATGAGGTTCTGCAGTGTCACAGTGGCCCTTTGGTTCCATAAGATTTCGAAATGCCTCAGGGTTTCTTTGGTTCCATGAGGCCCTGTCACAATGGCCTGTTGGTTCCATGAGGTTCTGCAGTGTGGAGGTCAATAAGCTATCACGATCCCAGGTGGAGGCGAGAAACTGGAATGCTTTATTGGACTTACAAGTTGATATTTAAAGGGTTTAGGGTCTACATATTCAATAGGGGGTCGTAACTATTAAAATTATTACAATTAGGGGGTTTCAGGGGATGACATGAGGGGAAAAGCTAAGTTTACTTTATCTTAGGGGAATTACATGGAGGGGAACAGGTAACACAAAGGGAGAGATAGAACACAATAGGTCTTCTGCAGATGCTTGATAACATCAGGGTATGGTCTGTCTGGCTTGGGCAGGGCACTCCACAGCAGTGATGTCCCATTTGCTTCTTAAACTGAGGTTTTTTTCCCCAGCTCTTGTAGCCCACGGCCTTTTGCTGAGACTGCTCAAATTCCTCTCTGCAGATACATGAATTTGGGATCCAACACTGCAGTGTCCCAAAATTCTTTTGGTTCCAAGAGCTTGGCAATGTCACAATGGCCTCTTGATTCCCTGATGTTCCGCAGTGCCAAAATGACCCCTTGATTCCATGAAGCTCCCAAGGTTCCTTTGGTTCTAAGAGCTTGATAATGTCCCAATGGACTCCTTGTTCCAGGAGGTTCCACTGTTTTCCAGGTTTCCTTTGCTCCTGTGAGGCCCCACAGTGTCACAATGGCCTGTTGGTTCCATGAGGTTCCTCAGTGTCCCAGGATTCCTTTGGTTCCATGAGGCCCTGCAGTGTCACAGTGGCCTCCTTGATTAAGTGAGGTTCCGAAATCTCTTGGGGATTCTTTGGTTCCATAAGGTCTTGCCATGTCAAAACGGCCCCTTGATTCCATGAGTCTCTGTGGTGTCCCAATGGACCCTTTGTTCCAGGAGGTTTTGCAGTGTCCCAAAGTTCCTTTACTTCCAGGAGGCTGAGCAGTGTCAAAACAGCCCCTCTATTCTCTGAGGTTCCACAGTGTCAAAGGTCCCACTAGTTCCATGAGGCCCCTCAGGGCCTCAATGGCCCCTTGGTTTCATGAGGCTCCACCAAGTCCCAGGGATCCTTTGGTGCCATGAGGTTCCACAATGGCAAAAGGGACCCTTTGTTCCAGGAGGTTCCACATTTCCCCAGATTTCCTTGGCTTCCATAAGGCCCTGCATTGTCACAGTAGCCTCTTGGTTCCTGTATAAATTGAGAAGCATGCAGGTACCTTGATTGAGGTATTGAGGAAAAGTTTATTTTGGAGCTGGAAATTCTAAATACGTTGCTAAAAATCAGGCTGCAGGTGAAAAGTATCTCGCAGACCTGTGCCCTGGTGCCTTTGTAATAACACCTTTTGCATGCCCATAACTTCCAGGCTGTGCTCTCCCCCTGTCCATTTATGGTCTCCCTGTGTCCCAAGAGGGGCCTCAGATGTGTCTGTGAGAACTTTCTCTCTTCTTGCAACAGGGGAGTTCACCTGTGAAACATGTGCTGCACTAAAACAGGCCGAGCGAGTGACGCCTCTCTGGGGTGGGGGACAATGGTTGAAATGGAAATCTGGGGAGGTCTGGCAGATTGATCACAGCACACTCCCCAAACCCACCAAGGCCAGGGCTCTGTGCTGACTATGATGGACACAACCACTGGCTGGCTGGAGACACACCCTGTGCCCTGGGGCACTGCCCAGAGCACCATCCTGGGCCTGGAAAAGCAAGCCCTGGGGTGACATGACAGCCCAGAAAGAACTGAGTTGGACAGCAGGACTCATTTCAAGAACAGCCTCATAGACCCCTGGGCCAGAGAGCTCAGGATGCAGTGGGTGAATCCTATTCCCCTGCACGCACCAGCCTCTGGGAAAACTGAGCAGCAAAATGGACTGTTCAAACCCACAGTGAAAGCAAGGGCTGGGGGGACCTTCAAACACTGGGATCTGCATTTAGCAAAGGCCACTTGGCCAGTCAGCACCCGAGGCTCCACCACCTGAGTTGGTCCCCCCCAAATCAGAACCCCTGTGTGTTGTCGACGGAGACAAAGTTCCTGCCGTGCATTTGTAAGGGGGGTACTTTTGAATTAGATGATCAATGGAGCATAGAGGCGTGAGAAAGAAATCACATTAGGATGTGAAACCAGCTAGAGCATGGTACAATGTAACTTCATGGCACAAGCTAATTGTAAGCTCCATTGTGCTTTTTAGCAAGTCAACCTGATATCCCCTATTATCAGAGCTGAGTTCTTCCTTGGTTTTGCTACATATTGCAAGATAGATACATCTACCCTTGAAACACAATGGTAGAGGTCATACATAAGGGTGAGAAAGATGATGATGGAAGGAAGATCATGTGGGCAGGGGTTGCTCGCCCCTTGCCCCACAAGTAGGGCATGCGCAGACTGTTGCCATTAGGTAATGATTAGGCAGTGTTTGGCTGCCACTCAGGCATCACCTTATACTGCGTACTGGCCCTACGTAGTGTAATGTAGAGCTGATAAAAATGGGGTGTCAGGACTGCTGAGCCGAGCGATACTCATCCTACCATCGAGACTGTGTTGCTCCGTGGGGACGCCCGCTAAGCATGGGCACCGACCAGCTGCTGCAGATCCTGGCAGCCCTGGCCTGTCTGTGTGGGTAAGCACAGTTTTTGATAGGAAGCAACCGAGAGAACAAACTTTTTAACCTTTTAATCCTTTTAGTGTCCCTTTAATTCCCCTTTATTATTGAATAAGTTGTTCATAGTATTTTCCCTTTAATTTCCCCTTTTACTAACCAATATCGGGTTATCCATAGTATTGTGCTAAGATCCCTTTTTTTGGCATCCCTTTTATTAGTTAAGATTACACTATATTGAATACTGTTAGTAGTACTTGTTTTAAGACCACACGATAAGGTATCTCTTTGGTTTTTGGTTCTTTTCACCAAGTTTATTGTTATTATTACTATTATCACTGTAATAAAGATATTTTGTGTGTTTGAATATCTGTGCACTTGTTTTATTCCGAGCATGTATCCTAACGAACTGTTACAGTGATTCATTTGTATCTTGTCCAACCTCACACATTTTGGACCAGTTTATTGCCTTCGGAACCCCATGCTGGAATCCATAAATTACCCAGTCTTGATAACGTTTCAGTGCTTCCAGATTTGCTGGTACATTAGGATCCCATTTGGGATCGTCAGGGGGGAAGATATCCTTAATATCTTCCCCTGGAAACTGCCCAGAGGTTTTTAGCATCTCACTTGCAGTTCGAGCAGCTCTTTTTACCATCTCCTTCTCTGTTTGATCTAATAAAGTATCCATCATAACTTCCAGGTCATACCAGTCAGGGTTCTGAGTTCTGATTGCTCTCTGGACATAGTTTGCTACTCTCTCTGGGTTATCTCTATATGCCCCTACAGAATCCTTCCATTGCTGTAACTCAACCAGTGAGAAAGGAACTTAAATAAAACTTTAAATAAAATTTGTGGGACAGGAGCAGCCTTAACCCAATCTTTCTCCTTCCCTTTTTCTAAAGCCATTTCTGATTTTTCCGTCTCTTTTGAGCCTTCGTTTTTCTTATCTCCCCCTCCCAATCCAGGGCGTGTTAATAGAAACATAAACAACTCTGCATACCGGATTTCTTCCCATTTCTGTTCTACATTAAAAAGCAAAATTAATTGACACACTGTCTAGTTCAAAAGAACCAAATTCCAGCCAAGTCACTCCTCTCATTTGTCCAAACAAGGGCCAAGCACCTACAGACAGCCTACAAAGTTCTTCCTTTGTTAAAACTGTCTCTGAACTAGTCAAAGTTTTCCAGTGTTTCAAAACCAAACTCAGGGGGACATTCCTTAGGAATCTTAAACTTAGAATCCACACAACCCGTGATTGCAAAACACAAACAAAACACACACTAGGCCCACTCCCTGTGAATTGGGGCTGGGGACTTTTTGGGACAACTCCTTCGTCATTCTCATCATCTCCAGAGCACAAAGGGTACACGATCACCCAGTTCTTGACTGTGTTCTGCTGTTCAGGCCAAGATATGAGTGTTCTCCAAACAGCACAGGCCTTGCCTTGACAAGAGACTAAACATTTCTACTGAATTCAGGGGTAGAATTGATATGGGGAGCAGGGAATGGGGTAAGAGGGTTGAGGAATGGGTAAACTAGTTGTGCTAAAGGATGAGGAATATAATATAGCTACTTCTAAAATCTACTTCTACTATAATTACATAAAAAGCTTATAAAAATTAGAAAAATAAAAAAAAAATTAAAAGGGTCTTAAGGCATCAGATTATGCCAACACATTCAGTTTAGAGGAATTACAGAGGTGTGACTGAAACACTTTTGTCCCCTAAGTTTTAATGATGGCAAATCAGATCTACTGATAGAAATGAATTCATTTAGGGTTACAAATGATCAAACAAAAGATCTTCATCAGAATTATTTACTCCACAATACAAACACTAAAACTACCAGGAGTACAGGATAAGATAGGACAGTGCTCTACATTAAAGCAATTGTTGAAGCAATTCTACCGAAACTGGCACAAAAGCAAAAATCCTTAATTAGAGATGGATGGAACTCCCCCAGACCAACGCTCGTGGGGAGATCTCTGCTCTCAACCTCCAGCAGTGACCTTGGGGTTTCCCAGCCAAGGCAGGAATCTCCACACACCCCCCCAAGAAGGGTTGTGTTGGAAGAAGCTGCCCCTGTGAAAGGGGACTGGCCCTTTGTGGTCGAAAGGGATGGACTGACAGTCACTGGACTCCAGGCGTTGCCTCACCATCAGGGGGTTCATTCGGGGTGGAAGCAGCGGCTGAAGTTCTTTCCGCAGTCGGGGCACTGGTAGGGCTTCCCTGACTGGTGGGTCCGTAGGTGGTAGGTCAAGCCAGACCTGTTGGTGAAGCTCTTCCCACACTCCCCACACTTGTAGAGCCTCTCCCCGGTGTGGATGCGCCGGTGGGTGACGAGGGTGGAGTTCTCCTTCAAGCCCTTCCCGCAGTCGGTGCAGCGGAAGGGCCTCTCATCCGTGTGCATCCGCTGGTGCAGGAGGAGATCTGAGCTGGTCCGAACCCTCTTCCCACATTCCCGACACGTGTAGGGCCGTTCCCCAGTGTGGATGTGCTGGTGGGTGCGGAGGTGGGAGCTCTGCCTGAAGCTCTTCCCACATTCCTGACACGTATAGGGCCATTAACCAGCGTGGATGCGCTGGTGGGCGAGGAGATTAGAGCTTTCCCTGAAGCTCTTCCCACATTTCCCACACGTGTAGGGCCGTTCCCCAGTGTGGATATGCTGGTGTCGGATCAGGCTGGAGCTCAGCCTGAAGCGCTTCCCACATTCCAAGCACCTGAAGGGCTTCTCCCTACTGGGAGGCTGCTCAGGGACCACCAGGTCAGAGCTCTGCCTCAAGCTCCGGCCGCCTTCCCGGCACAGGCTGGGTCTTTCCTCCTCAGAGCACCCTGGGCTGGCTTTGGAGCCCCTCCTGCAGGGGGATCTCTGGGCCTTTTCCTCCCCGCTGCCTTCCTGCACCGTGGAGCCCTTCAAAACGGCCTCTCCCACCAGGGTCTGCTGGGGGGATTTGTCCTCCGGGCTCTCCGTCCTCAGCTCGGGGCCTGGGGCAGGAAGCAAGAAGGACAGGGAGGGGATTTGCCTCCGGCCCAGAGGGAAGGCCAAGGACATCCCCCAACTCCGGCCCTGGCAGGACGGCGGCGACAGCGGGGTTGTCCTGCAGCCGGGGGCCATGCTCGGCTGCCAGAGCCAGCACAACACCAAAACCAAGGGCCACTGACTTCCTCCTCACCTGCCTGGGGGGCCCAAGGCATCTTCCTCTTCCTCGCAGCCTCCTCCTCCATCCACCCAAGCTTTGGGAAGGAGAAATCCTGATGGGGAGAAAACAAGGGCTGAGCACATTGGCTTGGGGGTTGCTCCTGCCCAAGTCCAGCTCTAGAACTCACCGGGCATCCTGTGTCCATAAAAATCTCCAAAACACCAAGACTGAGCCCAAACCATTGAGATTCAGGCAAAAAAACCCTCCGAAAGAGCAACAAGACCCTCGCCACCTCAAACTGCAAAATGTTGAGATTCAGTAAAAAATACTCCAAAATATGAAGATTCAGCCAAAAAAAGGTGATGGGACTGAATTTAACCCTCCAGCAGGAAAGTTGTTTGATTTCAAGCTCGTCTTCAAGGGGCGCCCTGGGATTGGAGCCTGGGCTCTAATTAACCTCTCCTGTGCTGCCAAACAACAGGAGTTGTATAGCCAAGGGACAAACTCTGTGATCCCTGTCAGTGTCCATGGTCCCTGTCAGTGTCCTTCAGGGAAATTGGGAGGAGGAAATGAAAAAACTGGTTTGGAACTAAACTGGTGCTAAAGTGGGAAAAACCTCCTTCCATGGAAATAAAACTTAGTTTTTCCTGGGTTGAACGAGCTCATTCAGGGATGAAGGACTGGGACTTCTATGGACACTTGTGCTGGTTTCTTTGGACACTTGTGTTCCTTCAGAGAGCCCCTGGAAACACTCTGCTGTTCACTCCCAGTGCCACCAGTGCCTGGGTCCTGTCTGAAGCAGCAGATTGCAGTGGGATGGGAGAAATGTTTTTCTGAGCCTCTGGGCTGGACACAGGCACAGCCTGACCCTGAACCCAAGGGAAACAAAGACAAATTCCATGGCTTTAGCGGGAGCAAGGGTGGGGGGGTTTCCTGAGGGCAGCACTACACCAGACTTCTGTGTGTGAGACAGGCAGAACCACAAATGCCTGCACAGCCCAGAGCAGTCAGTGTGGTGCTGGGCTTGCTGCTGCAGAGACCCCGAGGGGACAAACCCAGGCAATAGTTTGGGTTTATTCCTTGCTCTGTGTCAATGGAATAGAATGTTCCACAGGAGCTCTGTCCCCCTCTGTGGCACCGGGTGGCTCAAAGTTTAAGAGGGGGGGGGTCAAGTGCAAGTTGCCTTCTGAAGTGTGTGTCCCTAAGGAGGACACTTGCCTTACTATTGCTTATTATTTGTAATATCTTACAGATATATCATAGAACACCTAAGGATGGATTCTATAGAATATGTGCCATATATATGATACAGAATATATCTGATTATTGCTTTATCTGTCTGTCCAGACAGATATTGTGTACGCAGAGAGATTGTATTTGAGGGATATGTTCCTCTCAATACCCTGTTAGCTCCACTCCCAAGGCCAGCAAATTCCTGAAGCTCCCACTTCTGTCCCCTGCAGGTTTTGGCAGACCGGCAAGAGCAGGGGAATCATTCCCTGCAGCCCCTTTGCACTGTAGGAAATGGGAGCACTGTGCACATCCTGCTGCCTCCAGATTCCATTCTGGGGGTGGGAACGACCCTGAGGGGAGCAAAGAAATGCCTGGTTCTGCAGGAGCTGCAGATGCTCAAGGGGCAGCAGAACCAACTCAGGGGTCTGGGAATTCTGGGGAGCTTTGGGGTCCTGGGGGAGCTGGGGAGGGGCTTTGGGGATTGGGGGTATAAACCAGCACAGAGCAGTACAGACCAGGACAGACTAGGACAGACCAGCACAGACCAGTACCTCCTCACTGCTCCCCAGATCTCTCCTGGAGCTGGGCCACGTTGTGGTGGGACACCTGAGCCACCCCCAGTGCCCTCCCAGTACAGCCCAGTGCCCCCAGTACAGCCCACTGTGTTCCTGTCCCAGGGTGCCAGGTGATCCCTCTTTGGGAGGGGTTGGAAAGGATTTGAGGGGGGGGCAGGGGGAGATTTTGGGGGAGTTGGATGGGGATTGGGGGTTTTGGGTGCTTTGGGCGGAGTTAAAAGGAGCATTGGGGGGTCAAAGGGATCTGTGGGGGGCAGGGATTAAAGGTAAAATGGGGGTTGGGGGACATTTGGGGGGGGCTAATGGGGCTTGGGGGGGGGGAGAGGAGGGGCAGCACCATGAGAAGGTGGGTCCTGAGACCCTCCTGCTGTCCCCAGTTCCCCCTCTTGACACCCCAAGACCCCCCTGGTGTCTCCCATGTCCCCAGAGACTCCCCATGGCCATAATTCCCCCCCCGATACCCCCAATTCCACTGTCCCCAGACCCATCCCCATTGTCCCCACTGTCCGCAAACCCCATCCCTGATGTCCCCAACCTTCCACCTCACCCCAGGAGCCCCCCCTGGACACTCTGACACCAAAAACGGCCTCCCCCCCCGGCTCACAGAAAGGCCAAGGGCATCTGGAGACACACTGGGGACAGTTTGGGGGCTTTGTGGTGCACTGGGTGATTACTGGGGGATACTGGGACACACTGGGGGAACCAGGGGGCACTGGGAGGGACTGGGGGGTTACTGAGGGACACTGGGAGGGCACTGGGAGGGACTGGAGGTGAACTGGGGCACACTGGAAGACACTGGCAGAGAACTGGGGAGTTACTGGGGGATTACCAGGACACACGGGGGGACACTGGGAGGTTACTGGGCCATACTGGGGGTTACTGGGTGCTCACTGGAGGATCACTGGGCCATACAGGGGGGGCAGTGGGAGGTCACTGGGACACACTGGGTGGTTACTTAGGGGGTACTGGGCCATACTGAGGATCACTGGAAAGTCATTGGGATATACTGGGGGCACTCAGATCCCCTTAACCGGATGAATTATATTTCTCCCCCCGGATTTTGGGGGGCATCACTAGGACCCCTCCCCTGGGGGCTGGAGGACCCCCTGAACCCACTGCTTGCCTTTAGGGGGCCCCACAAAATCCCCTCAAAACCTCTGAAATCCACCCCTCGACCCACTGAAACATTCTCAAGGTCCCCTCAAATCCCCTCAGAGACCTCATCCCTCCCCAGCACCCCCTAAACCCTCTCAGTGACTCGCAAAACCCACCTGGGACCTCCCAAGCCCATTCAGTGACCCCCCAGTCCCCCTCACGGACCCTCAAAACCGTCTGGGACCCCTTAAACCCCCTACAGACCCCAAAACTGCCTAAAAGGTCCCCGCAAAGCCCCCCCAAACCCCCAAAGCTCCTCACAGACCCCCAAAGCCTACCTGAGACCCTCCAAATATTCTCAGAAACCAAACCCTTCTCAGAGACTCCCAAACCTCTTCAGGGACCTTTAATTTCCCCCGTGATTCCCGCAGGACAACAAACCCCCTCAGGGACCCCTCAAAACGTCCCCGGGAACCCCCGAACTCCTCCGCTAAACCCTTCCGAGCCCTCCAACCCACAGCCGCGCTCCCCGCAGCCCCCGAGGGGATCCCCAGAGCCCCGCTCTCGCCGCCACCCCTGCCAGCTCACACAGCTCAATGCAGACCCCGCCACCATCACGGGTTCCCGACAACCAACATGGCGCTCGCTCTGCGCGCGCACCACCTTTACTGACCCGCCCTGCAGCCAATCAGCGCGCGGTCACAGCCCTCACCCGCCCTCCGCCTCGCCTTCGCCTTGCGCGGTGCATTGTGGAAGTTAAAGTGGCCGCGCGCTGATTGGCTGCGGCGGTGTTCTCCAAACGCAGTACGCGCGCAGAGCGCCCTGTTGGCTGCCGGTAACCGGTGATGGCGGCGGGGCCTCCCTTTGTCTGTGTGAGCTGACACGGGGGAGCGGCGAGAGCGGGGCTCTGGGGATCCCCTCGGGGGCTGCGGGGAGCGCGGCTGTAGGTGGAAAGGCTGGAGGGCTCGGGAGGGTTTAGCACGGGGGTTCGGGGGTTCCCCAGGGTCAGACCGCAGGGCCTTGCAACCCTCCCGGGGGCCGCGGGGCCCGGGGGGCCTCCCAAGAACCCGGATGTTCGATTCGGGTCCTGAGAAAATCCCTCGGAAAAAAAAATTCTAAACCACCCAACCAAAGAAAGAACCCTAAAAAAGGAAAAGTGAGGAAAAGGTGAAGGAAAAACTGCAAGGGCCAGGATGATTTGATTGCTTTGCTTCAGTTTTTCCTTGGTCTTCTCCTTCTCAGATTCTTTGCTCCCTTCCTTTACAGAAAGCTCTTCTGCTGTTCTGTGGTTTTGTGCTCCCTTAGAGGCTTTTAGGGGTCCCTGAGGAGGTTTTGGGGGGTCTCAGAGGGGGTTTGGTGTCGTGAGGGGACTTAGGGAGGAGGTTGAAGGTCCCGGAAGGGGTTTGGGAATCCCTGAGGGAGTTCTGGAGTCTCCGAGGGAACTGGGAGGTCCTGGGGGGCTTTGGGGAGGGGTCCTTGAAAAAGTATTAGGGGTTTCTAGGGGTATTTAGGGAGTCCCAGACGGTTTTGAGGGTCAGCAAGAGGGTCTTGGGTACACCAGGGAGGGTCGCAGATCTCACCTGCTCGTGGTGCTGCCCCTCCTCTTTCCCCACAGACATCATTAACCCCCCCCAAATGTCCCCTAGCCCCCATTTTCCCTTTAATCCCCTCCCCCCCACAGATCCCTCTGACCCCCCAAAACCCTTTTTAACTCTCCTAAATGCACCCAAAGCCCCCCCAAACCCTACCAATTCCTCATCCAACACCCCACAGATCCTCCCAAATCATCCCAAGCCCCCCCTTAAATCCCTTCCAACACCCCTGAAAGAGGGATCACCTGGCACTGTGGGACAGGAACACAGTGGGCTGTACTGGGAGGGCATTGGGGGGGGCTCGGGTGTCCCATGACAACGTGGCCCAGCTCCAGGAGGGATCTGGGGAGCAGTGAGGAGGTACTGGTCTGTCCTGGTCTGTACCCTCAATCCTCAAAGCCCCTCCCCAGCTCCCCCAGAACCCTCCCGCACCCCAAGGCCCCTCAGGCCCCCCCAGGCCCCTGACTTGGTCCTGCTGCCCCTTGAGCATCTGCAGCTCCTGCAGAACCAGGCATTTCATCAGCAAATGTGCAGCTGACACCAAGCTGGGGGTGTGTTGATGTGCTGGAAGGAAGGAGGGGTCTGCAGAGGGACCTGGCCAAGCTGGATCCATGGGCTGATTGCAAGGGGATGAGGTTCAAGCAGGCCAAGGGCCGGGTCCTGCCCTTTGGCCACAAGAAGCCCCGTCAGCCCCCCGGGCTGGGGCCAGAGTGGCTGGAGAGCAGGCAGGCAGAAAGGGAGCTGGGAGTGTGGATTGCCAGGAAGCTGAAGAGGAGGCAGAGTGTGTCCAGGTGGCCAAAAGGGCCAATGGATGGTGGCCTGGAGAAGGTGCAGAGAAAAGCAACGGGGCTGGAGAAGGGAGTGGAGCACAAGTGGTGTGAGTAGAGGCTGAGGGAGCTGGGGGTGTTGAGGCTGGAGAAGAGGAGGCTCAGGGGAGACCTCCTGACTCTGCAAGTCCCTGCTAGGAGGTTGTAGCCAGGTGGGGGTGGGGCTCTTGTGCCAGGAAGCAGCAGTAGGACAAGAGGGCTGGGTCTTGAACTGTGCCAGGGGAGGTTTAGGTTGGATATTAGGAAGCAATTTTTTCCCGAGAGAGTCATCAGGCATTGGAATGGGCTGGGCAGGGAGGGGGTGGAGTCAGCGTCCCTGGAGGTGTTGAAGGTGAGAGTGGATGTGGCCTCAGTGCCATGGTCTGGGAAACACGGCAGGGTTGGATGAAGGGTTGAACTTGATGATTTGGGAGGTCTTTTCCAACCCGGCTGATTCTGTGATTCTCTGATTCCCATTCCTATGGCAGCACATGCTTGAGGCTCTATCCCCAGAGTGATAGAGATGTCTGTCCATATATATCTGCAAGGTTATTCTGTAAATGTGTGGTGTTAGAAAAGCAGGCTAAGTTCTGGGATGGTTGTAGAAGGAGAAAGAAGCCCAGAGGCCAGTGCAAGCAGGCAGCCCTCATCTTGCACATCATGTCCCCTCCCTGCAGGTTCCTGTCCTTGAGCCCAGGCCCTGAGGTGAGGCTGAGAAGTGGCACGGAGGTGAGCCTAGAGCTGTCCCTGAGGTGAGCCTAAGTGCAAAGCAGAGGTGCTGCTGCGGAAGGAGAGCCCCGTGGTGGGGAACAGACCAAGGTGCCCATCCCCAAGAAGGTGCTGTCTCCATCCCCTGTGTGCCAGGTGAGCTGTGGCTTTGCTGCAGAGCTGCGGCCGCTGATTTGAGCGGCTCCAAGTGCTGAGATGGTGGGCACCCAGGAACACAAACTGTACCTGGCCACAGAGCCTGCAAGGAGGAGCAGAGACAGCCTTGGCAGTGTGGGGGGCCAGTTTGTCCCTGTGCCTTCCCCTGCCTGCCCTGGCTGTCCCTGCTGGGCCCCTGTCCATCCCCATCAGGTCCCTGCCTGTCCCTCCCTGGGCTGATCTCCCCCCAGGAAGTGCTGTGGAGCTGAAGCTGCTGCCATCCTCCCCCTGCAGCCACTGCCCCAGCCAAGGGAGTAGCAAAGGCAGGGCCAGGAGCAGAGGCAGCAGCAGGGGAGCCCTGGGGGGGGCCAGGAAGCTCTTGTGTGGGGCAGGAAAGAGGCGCTGGGCACGAAGCCGGGGCTGTGCTGAGCAGGCCCAGCCCTCACATCCCCCCAGCTAACGCCGGCTGCCCGGGTGTCTTGAGAGGGACCCCCAGCCCGTGTGCCCCACACTCAGCTGGCAGGGAGAGAGCCAAGGGACAGGGCCATGGGTGAGGGACAGGCAGGGCCATTGCAGGGCCACGGTGAGGACACAGCCTGTGGCAGCAGAGCTGCCCAGGGCCGGGGGCAGCCGGAGGTTTTGGTACCAGCCAGTACTGGGGCCGAGCAGAGCACGAGGCCTCTTGCAGAGCCCTGGAGCAGCCTCCCACTTGCCAGCCTTGCCCTGGTGGGGTGACACTGTCCCCTCCCTACGGGACACTCCCCCAGAAATCTTTATGGGGGCTTTTTGTGTCTATTCCTGGTTGCTGATTGATGCTGGGGATCTGATGGACCCTCTGCAATCCCATCCCTGGGGCACAATCTCCTCTCCAGAGCTTGACTTCTTGCAGCCTTTGCAGGGAAATCTGTGCTGGCAGCTGCATCCTGAGCCCGAGGGCAGTTTGTATTCCCGAGTAATGATCCATCCTGGGGACCCAAGGGATCCTCTGCCATTCCATCCATGCAGCAGGAGTCACCCTGCTGCCCTTGACTCCCTGCAGAGGAACAAGTGCCATCTCTCTGTTTGGGAGAAGCCAGATGCTGCCCCTGGGCCATCAGAAGTGGTGCTGGAGCCTCTTTCAGCCCAGCCCCAGGTGCAGTTTTCTCATCCCCTCAGCGAGTGCCCGCTCCCCCAGCTGGCACTGACCAACCAGGGCGTTTGGCACACTTGGTTTGGTGTTTTGGAGAAACAGCCTCGGACTGGCAGGGAGCCAGAGGACCTCGAGGAACAGCCCTGGCGAGGTGCCCACACTGGCAGGGGGCCAGGGGATCACTGCTCCACGGAACCGGCTGGAGCTCTGGGTGAGCCTGAGCTGAAGGGCCTGTGACCTGTGGATGAGTCCAGGATGGAGCAGAGACCCCCCTGCAGCCCGGGAGGAGCCCACGCCGGAGCAGCAGATGCCCAGAGGAGGCCGAGAGCCCATGGGAAGCCCCTGCAGAGCTGAGGGAGCAAAGCCCTGGTTTCCAGGGCTGCCCCCCCACCCCAGTTTGTTTTTGGGACAGTTTTTTTTGTCTAATCTTCATATTTTGGAGTATTTTTTAGCCGAATCTCAACTTTTTGCAGTTTGAGGGGGCAGGGGTCTTCCTGCTATTTTTGAGGGGTTTTTGCCTGAATGTCGGTGGTTTGGGTTTTTCTGGGCTGAATCTTGGTGTTTTGGAGGTTTTTATGGTCACAGGATGCCCGGTGAGTTCTAGAGATGGACTTGGGCAGGAGGAACCCACAAGCCAACACACTCAGCCCTTGTTTTCGCCCCATCAGGATTTGTCCTTCCCAAAGCTTGGGCGGATGGAGGAGGAGGCTGCGAGGAAGAGGAAGGTGCCTTGGGCCCCCCAGGCAGGTGAGGAGGAAGTCAGTGGCCCTTTGGGCCGGTGTTGTGCTGGCTCTGGCAGCCGAGCATGGCCCCTGGCTGCAGGACAACCCCGCTGTCGCCGCTGTCCTGCCGGGGCCGGAGTTGGGGGATGTCCTTGGCCTTCCCTCTGGGCCGGAGGCAAATCCCCTCCCTGTCCTTCTTGCTTCCTGCCCCAGGCCCCGAGCTGAGGAGGGAGAGCCCGGAGGACAAATCCCTCTGGCAGAACCTGGTGGGAGAGGCCGTTTTGAAGGGCTCCACGGCGCAGGAAGGCAGCGGGGAGGAAAAGGTCTGGAGATCCCCCCGCAGGAGGGGCTCCAAAGCCAGCCCAGGGTGCTCTGAGGAGGAAACACCCAGCCTGTGCCGGGAAGGCAGCCAGAGCTTGAGGCGGAGCTCCGACCTGGTGGTCCCTGAGCAGCCTCCCAGCAGGCAGAAGCCCTTTAAGTGCTTGGAATGTGGGAAGAGCTTCAGACTGATCTCCGACCTGCTCCGACACCAGCATATCCACACTGGGGAACGTCCCTACACGTGTGGGGAATGTGGGAAGAGCTTCAGGAGCCACTCCAACCTGATCCGACACCAGCGCATCCACACTGGGGAACGGCCCTATTCGTGTGGCTAACGTGGGAAGAGCTTCAGCCAGAGCTCCCACGTGATCCAACACCAGCAAATCCACACTGGGAAACGGCCCGGGAAAGGGGTGGGAGAGGAGGGCTATAGGGAGGGGGGAGAGCGAGAGCAGTGTTGCCGTGGCGGTCCCTCTATGTCCCCATGCCTTGATCCCTGGAGAGTGGGGGAGGCTGGAGAGAGGGGGGAGCTGGGACAGCCCCAAGAGCCTGGATAGGGGGGAGTTCAGGCCCCCTGTGCCGAGCCAGCGGTCAGGGCCGTCCTGTTGGTGCCAAAATGCTCCTGGTAAGGCTGAACCCAGAGCCCGCCCACGTGTCAGGGGGCCCGATCCGCTCCCTGCTCTCGTTGCCCTGGGGCGGCCTCTGGTGTCCCCCTGCCTGTGGGGCTGTTTGGTTGCCTTGGGCACAGCCGGCCCTTGTGCAGGGCTGTGCCCTTGAGGGCTGTTGGGGGTGGGCGGGAGGTGTTTTTTGGGGGTGCCGGGCTGGGTTGGCGGCAGAGCCCCGGCGGTGGGCAGGGGGATGCGGGTCCCCCCCACGGTGGGGGTTGGTGTTGCTGGGTCAGGCCCCGCCGGCTCCATTGTCAGCCCGGTGCCGGCGGGGGGGACACAGCGACTTTGTGGCCCCCCCAGGAGTGCCGGGGGTGGGTGTGGAGCCCGGGAGCTGCAGAGTGTGGAGGGCGGAGCGGGGTGATGCTGGAGCTGGGGGACCCCCAGCAGCCTGGAGGGAGGAGCACAGAGAGGGAGGAGCCCCGGGACCCCCGGGAGCCTGAAACAGGAGATGTGGAGAAGAGTAAACCTGGACTGGGGGGACACCTGGGATCCCCGGGACAACAGAGTATAGGACCTGTAGAGGGGGAATGTCTGGGAGCACAGCACCCCAAAGGCAAAAGTCAGAGGAGAAGGGACCCTTGGGACCCCCAAGACTCCCAGCATCCCAGACAGAGGAAACCCTCCGAACCCCAGAGGGGAGAGACCAGAGAGGAGGAACTTATGGGAAAGATTTTTGAGCTGAATCTTCATATTTTGGAGAGTTTTTTCCTGAATCTCAACTTTTTGGATTTTGGGGGGTAGTTCATCTTGCTATTTCTGAGGGGGTTTTTGCTTGAATCTCAGAGGTTTTGGTTTTTCTGGGCTGAATCTTGGTGTTTTGGAGGTTTTTATGGACACAGGATGCCCAGTGAGTTGTAGATAGGACCTTGGGCAGGAGGAACCCCCAAGCCAACACACTCAGCCCTTGTTTTCGCCCCATCAGGATTTGTCCTTCCCAAAGCTTGGACGGATGGAGGAGGAGGCTGCGAGGAAGAGGAAGATGCCTTGGGCCCCCCAGGCAGGTGAAGAGGAAGTCAGTGGCCCTTTGGGCCGGTGTTGTGCTGGCTCTGGCAGCCGAGCATGGTCCCCGGCTGCAGGACAGCCCCGCTGCTGCTGCCGTCCTGCTGGAGCCGGAGTTGAGGGGATGTCCTTGGCCTTCCCTCTGGGCCGGAGGCAAATCCCCTCCCTGTCCTTCTTGCTTCCTGCCCCAGGCCCCGAGCTGAGGACGGAGAGCCCGGAGGACAAATCCCCCTGGCAGACCCTGGTGGGAGAGGCCGTTTTGAAGGGCTCCACGGCGCAGGAAGGCAGTGGGGAGGAAAAGGGCCGGAGATCCCTGCGGAGGAGGGGCTCCAAAGCCAGCCCAGGGTGCTCTGAGGAGGAAAGACCCAGCCTGTGCCGGGAAGGCGGACGGAGCTTGAGGCAGAGCTCTGACCTGGTGGTCCCTGAGCAGCCTCCCAGCAGGCAGAAGCCCTTCAGGTGCTTGGAAAGTGGGAAGAGCTTCAGGAAGAGCACCAAACTGCTCCAACACCAGCATATCCACACTGGGGAACGGCCCTATACATGCGGGCAATGTGGGAAGAGCTTCACGAAGAGCTCCCACCTCCTCATCCACCAGCGCATCCACACTGGGGAACGGCCCTACAAGTGCTTGGAATGTGGGAAGATGTTTCAGACCAGCTCAGATCTCCTCAAGCACCAGTGGACGCACACGGATGAGAGGCCCTTCCGCTGCACCGACTGCGGGAAGGGCTTCAAGCAGAACTCCCACCCTCGTCACCCACCGGCACATCCACACCGGGGAGAGGCCCTACAAGTGTGGGGAGTGTGGGAAGAGCTTCACCCAGAGCTCTGCCTTGACCAAACACCAACGGACCCACCAGTAAGGGAAGGCCTACCAGTGCCCCGACTGCAGGAAGAGCTTTGGCCGCTGCTTCCACCCTGAATGAACCCCCTGATAGTGAGGCAACCCCTGGAGTCCAGTGACTGTCAGTCCATCCCTTTCTACCACAAAGGGCCAGTCCCCTTTCCCAGGGGCAGCTTCTTTCATCAGAATCTTTCTTGGGGGGATGTGTGGAGATTCCTGCCTTGGCTGGGGACCCCCCCAAGGTCACTGCTGGAGGTTGAGAGCAGAGATCTCCCTACGAGCATTGGTCTGGGGGAGTTCCATCCATCTCTAATTAAGAATTATTGCTTTTGTGCCAGCTTTAGTAGAGTTGCTTCAACAATTGCTTTAGTGTAGAGCACTGTCCTATCTTATGCTGTACTCCTGGTAGTTTTAGTGTTTCTATTGTGCACTAAATAATTGTGATGAAGATCTTTTGTCTGATCCTTTGGAACCCTAAATAATTCATTTCTATCAATAGATCTGATTTGCCATTAAAACTTTGGGGACAAAAGTGTTTCAGTCACACCTCTGTAATTCCTCTAAACTGAATATGTTGGCATAATCCAAGGCTGAGATTGGATCCAGCAGCTCCCAGCACCCCACAGTAAATTGGGAGCTCAGGGGGCCACCCCCCTTTCCCAAAACCTGGTTCCCAAAGACCCCCATGGGGCTGTCAGACCTGCCAGACCACCCCCTCCCTTTTCCACCCTTCTCCCTGTTCCTTCCGCTTTTCCGTGGTCCCTTCAATCCCCAGCCCAACCAGGATCAGTTTAGGGGTCCCAACCCCCACTTTTTTCCCCCCTCTTCCCCCATTTCCCAGCCCCCTGATGCTCAGTTTGGGGGTCCCACCCTCCCCTTTCCCCACTATTCTGACCTCTCTCACCCCCTTCCCATCATCCCCCAAACCTAAGTGCCCCTCCTCCTCCACTTTTGGGACTCCCACTCCCCTCCCACTCAGTTTGGGGTCCCACCACCCCTTTATCCTCTCTGACCCCCCTTTTCCCACCGACCTCCCCCTTCTTACCCCCTGCTCACCCGAGAGCTCCTCGCCCGCAGCCGGGGGAGCTCCCAGCACCACCAGTGCCCAGAGAAGTCCCCCCAGAAAAGGGGTTGGGTGGGGTCCTGGGTGGGCTCTGCGTATGTTTCAGGGGTTCTGCAGGGCCTGTGGGAAGGTTTAGGGGGTTCCCAGCAGCTCTTGGGGTGCACTGTGTGCTGTGTTGGGGTGCAGGTGCCCCCCAACACCTTCCTAGAATGGGGCGACACAGGGGGAACACAGAGGGGTCCCCATTCCTGATCCATCCCAGGGCCGGTTCTGCCCCCCCCAAACTCGACTCCACCCCTTGGGATTCCCCCAAGCCCCTCCCCCACTGCCCCCCAAAAACCAGGACTAGGGAGAACTGGGAAGCTTTACTGGGATCACTGGGAGCAGCCGGGCGGAGGCAGAGTGACAGCAGGGGAGGGGGGGACACATGACCCCCCCAAAATCCTCACGGGGACGGGGGGGGTGGTCCAGGCTGGGCCCGATGCCCTGGGGAGGGGTTGCAGCTGCCGCCGGCTCAGGAGCTCTGTGGGGAGAGAAAAGGGGGTGACACCGGGGTGGGGGGTCCCCGGGGGGGCACAGACGCTCTGGGGGGGACACACGACCCCCTGGGACCCCCCTCACCTTCTGGCACAGGTAGAAGCCGAGCCCCAGCGCCAGGGAGACGAAGCCCAAGAGGAAGCCCCCGGCCCCTCCTTCGGAGCAATTCCTGAGGCTGATGAAGCCCAGCAGGGCCGGGGCCGCCGGCGGTGTCCGATCCCGGCAGGAAGCGGGGAGAGCCCCGGGGAGCGGCGGCGGCGGGGGGGGCCCTGGGGGAGCCGCCCCGAGGGGTCCCCGCCGCCCGTGGCAC
>NW_020898013.1:78271-93882 GCF_003984885.1 Neopelma chrysocephalum
AGTGAATTAGCTTAGAACAAAAATATAGTCACTCCATAGCACGGAACACAAAAGGGACACAGGATAGGAAACAAAAAAGAGAAACGTTTTGTGAAGTAAGAATGATCACGCTCATCTCAGTAGTTCACAGGTATTTATCTGGTGCTACTTGAAAAAGAGCATGGAAGCAGTAGGATTCAAATGCATTCAAAACAGACCTGACACAGGCCTTAAGAGTAGAAAAATAATTTCTTTTTTTTTTGTTTGTTTATTTTATTCTCCTGTCCTGTAGGAACTGTCTCTGATTTGGAAGGGGTAAGAAAGTGAAAGAAAGGAAAATGGTTACAGCATCTGAAAGTGTAGAACATCATCTGACTGTAGAACAAAATGAGATCTCTAGTTCATAGAAAAAGTCACCAATAAAGAAATTGGTAAAATAAATACAAGCTGAGCTTGGAGAACAAGATATAAACACAAAAGATAAATTTAGATTTCACAGTGGAATTAAAACGTAATAATTTCAAATACATTACCTCTTTATATGAAGCATTGTGAACTAAATAATACAGTTATCACAAGAGAAAACTTATGCGGGCAAAGAATATAATAGCTCTCACCAACAATTAAAAATAACATAGTAGAGGGCAAGACCAGATTGGCCTATGTACCTGCCACAAAGAAGATCTTTTACCCTGCTGTTGGCTGCAAACCAATAGGCAATGGGGAGTGGAGGCACATGTCATACTGGACCTCTGCTTACTATAATAGTATTACAACTGATAATTATTACAGTTGAGAGCGACTGTCCAAAATGTTACCACAATGCTTATTATAAAGAAGCTTTACATCAATTAGAACGAAGTGTTTGGAAAAATGGGAACCCCTTTTTCACAAGCAGTCAAAAATACCTCCTATACTTAACCGAATACACAGAATTCAGAGTTACTGCCCCACCAACAAACCCAAAGCAAAGCAGAAAAAGTCAAGTGAAGTTTTTCTTATTAGGAGCTATCTCTGAATTATTGTTTTCACCCTGCTTAATCCCATGTTTTATGAGATTAATTTCTAGTGGTGTCCAAAGCATACAATGTACTACTATGCCAATGGATCCAAAGACCACTACAACCAGAGGCCCGGAAATCCAGAAAATCATGATCTTGCGACCAACCCCCAAACAGATGGAAGACGTGGAGAGGACACGGAGAGCACTGCTTGAGTGGGAACTTGCCAAGCAAACAAAAGAAATGAACAAGACACAAGATATTCTAACCGAGTGGGAGCGAACTCGGAAAACGTAAAGACAATCAACAAAACAAAAGACTTATAATAAAACCATGAATAAAGACAAAAAGGAGGGATTATGAGAAATAAAATAATCCGGTTTTATTATAAGTAAATTTATTTAAGTGGGAAATGGGGGTGTTGGGATTTTTTCTTACCTCCAATTTAATTTCGGGAATAGTTAGGCACCTCACGAAGATTGTAAGGTGAAAGGCCCCGTCAGGGCTGCACACCGAGGGAATATTGCGGTCGAGGTAAGATACAATATATAAATGAAAAATTTACACCGGCTACATGTCTTTGTGTGCAAAAAGAACCCCCACTGTGCAGTACAGGGGGGTACGTCATCAATCAATCAGGTCGTACAGGGGGGCCCCCTGTACAGTCCAGGGGGGTACGTCATGATCCAATCAAGTGGGACCAATCAGGTGGGACTAATCAGGTGAGACCAATCAGGCGGGAGGGTGACACCCACCCGCCAATTTGAAAATTACCCTTTAAGGTAAAATACCTGTTACCTGCTGAATATTCAACATATTGGGTGGCCGAAGAGTACAAAAGGAGCGTGCTTTTGGAGGGGGGTGTGCTTTTCCAGGTGGGTGGCTTGGGACTGCACCCAGCGCTGCAAATAAAGAATTCTTTTCTGTAAGTTTCCTTGTCCTTCAAGTGTTTTTTTGCCGTTTTATAAATTGGTAAAAGAGATTTTTCTCACACTAGGGAACAGGCACAGCATCTCCCTTCCTTCTTCTCAGGATGACAGGATATCCTCGGGATGAGCCCAGTGTTGGAAGAGTTAAACATTAACCTGGTTGTGCCCTGGGCACTCTCAGTTGGCTAAATGAAAAGTTCTGGAATGCCGGGAGAAATCCTGAGTTGCAGCTCTTTGATTAAGTACAGCCTTCTTTAGAAGCTGAAGCTCCAGCCCCTGAGTGGAGGCTCCTTCCCACCACCCCCTCCTACTGACAGTCCCCCTAAGCAACAAAATATCAGCTTAAACATAAAAGGACAGTGGCATTCATCCTCCACAAAGTCAGGACAAAATCCTGCAGCCAATTTGATGAGAGAAAAAAAAAATTAAAAGTAAATAAAGAATACACAGAAAATTGCTTGATCCTTTGTTACATTTCCAATCTATGGAGAACTGTACAAACTGCCAGTAGCAGAGTGCTCAGAGTACACAAAGGAGTGTGATTTCACCATTTTGTTAAATATTGGTTTTACTAGATTTTCATGTCTTGTATTTCTTTAAAAATATTCAAGTGTGAGATTGAAAAAAGTGTTTCTTTCAAAAACAGCTCTAGAAACCAACCCAGAAATAGGGGGAGAGGGGTGAAAGAGCAGCAATCACACGTACAAGAATGGTCAGAATAAAGCAAGTCACCTCCTGCCCACCCATCCTGGCACCTGATGGGAAGAAATTTTGGAAATGCTTAGGAACAAGCTAGCACTACATTTTAGATATGACTTTTTCATCTCTACATCTACTGGACTTTAAATTGTTTCATGTCTAGCTGGTTTGGAGGGGGGAGCGCACACACACAACTGGCTTATAATTTTTTAATTATTTTTATTTTTTTTTAATTTTTTTGTTTGTTTGTTTGTTTGTCTGGGGCTTTATTTCTGAGGACATTCAAAACAAGAGACAGCAACTCCACATCATCTTCTCATTCTAACTTGCCAAAACCATCAATCTCTGATCACACCCATTAGAATCTCACTGGAGCCAACATGACATTTTGCGACAGCTCGACCAGTTGTTTAAGGAAAGAGTGTGTGATGGAGCAAAGCCAAATCGACACATCTGGGATACTTCTGACACTCCTCAGCATGGCTAATATTGATTTGTTTTCTCTGACTAGGTAAGTGCTGCCCAAACACAATACCTATGGTATGTAGTTCCAATCCAAATGATGAAAAGGAGATGTGCAGGGTTCTTTTCCACTCACAGCAACAAGAAAAGACACAGAGGAGGAAGAGACATCCACGCTAAGCTACAGAGTAATAACCTCAAAAACCTCAAATCACTTTATCTTAAAGTTTGGTTCAGAACAAAATTCTTGAAGAGAATCTTACACCCTCCCATATAAAGACAGCAGCTCAAAGCTGCCAAGAGTTTTGCTCAGGGAAAGGGAATATAATTTTCAATGTATGATAAAAGGATATATTTGGACTGTTCTCACATGCATAGGGGGAGCTAATTATATTTCAGCAGGTTATCATATAAATAAATGTGCACAATTCTGTCCAAGGACACTATAAATGGCTTGATTAGACCGAAAACAAGGAACTTCTATTCCATACACCCTAATATACCAACTTACCACAGCACATGGCCATCCTTCTCCAATTTCAGATTTAAGGTCTGTGTTAGGGTCACAAAAAGTAAGAATTTTTTGTTTTGTTTTGTTTTGCCTCATAAATTATTTTGATCTAAATCCTCAAATTTCATCAAGATTTCATACAAATTCAGAATGGTGACCCAGGGCTAAAATCAGACATTCAGTGGTACAGAAAAACAGCACATGCTTATCTTACCCTGTGTGAAAGTACCCATATTGCTCTAATTTTCATTAGGCTGTTAATAGATATTTCTCCTAGCAAGTACAGGAAGCTGAAGTGAAAAAATTAATTTTATTTCAATTTTAAAAGAATTGGGAAACGATGCTCTGATTAAAAAGCTACTCTACTTAAAACAGGAAAATAATTGGAAACTAGACAAGATTCCCTTTAATGCAAACCTGCTATATTAAGGAACAGCAAAGAGAAAAGCCCCTCTTTGTTTGAAGGAAATAAGAATTAGTTGAAAAAACATTACAAGCATTATGTAAACAAACCCCAGAGATTTAGAGCTTCTGTAACACAGCAAATACATAAATTGTTTCAGAAGACACACATGTCAAAAGGCAGCAATCTGCCATTCTAGAAAAGTTACACTCCAAAGTGCTACTGAAAAGGCAATACCAAGTCATTTCAAATATAATGAAGGAATACTCTCTAAAATAGCAGGATACAATTCAGTTTCATATTTTTCTTTCATGTTTCACAGCATTTTTACTTCTCGACAAACAAACCATAACAAAATCACAAAAACAAAATCTCCACAACTATAGGACTTTTGGAGAGGACTAAGGACCATTAAAATTGAATGTGTATTTTATATTTTTGCCTGAGGACATCATGATGCACATTAACAACCATATGTAGGAGTCATCCCTCCCTAAAATAATTATATTCTTTAGGTGTAAATACAGCCAAGAACACATGTAGCTGAAAATACAGTTCTCCATTTGAAGCCCAAACTTACAGGAATATGAATAAATATTATTATTCTCATTTACTTAGATTGAGAAAATCTTAAAAAAAAATACAGCATCTTTTAAAAGCAAAACTGTGAGTACAATACAAAACCTGCTAGATTACATGGAGAATCTGGTGTAAAATCAGGTGCAAACACTTTACATTGCTGGCCAGTTCTCTTCTCATGGATTAAAAAAAAAGCAAACTACATAAAACCACATAAAAGCATCTGGATTTTGACAAGCAAGTGCCTAGAGGGAAGTTATACAGCTCTGCATATATATACTTACTGTGTACATGTCTTGTGCACACACACAACAATAGAGTGCACTGCCCAAACTGCCTAAGGAATACACTCCATACCTGTAACACACACACAGGCACAGATAGAAACGTACTGGAACACAAAACTGGCTGTGCACAGACAGAGGATTGCACAGAAAATGCAAATATAGAAAACAAACCCACACACAGACGTGCTGCTACAGATCTGACTGTGCACGTGTGACTGCCGACCTCAAGCCTGAAAGACGACACACAAAATGGAAAAGAACAGGGAATGAGTGGAATGTCAAGCTGCAGCCACTGTTGGTGTCACCCCTGCACAAGGAAACATATAAGTGTGACTGGAGACAGAGAGGGGAAATATTTCACTGTCAGTGCATGTGGAGAAATGCAATTAATTTCTTTCTCATGGGCTTTAGGACAATGACAATTTAATACAAGGCCAGTGGATGGAAAAGAGATAAAAACTGAACCAACTGGCCCAGCATGATCACAGATCTCCTCTAGAGAGCTCGGCAGCGTGAGGCTCATATGCACTTGGAACAGATCAACATTTTATTGTTTCTTCCCTCCAGGAATTTCCTGTGAAAAAGAATTCATAGCAAAGCTTATCTTACAGACAGAGGCTACTCTGGGCTTCAACAGGAGCAAGAATGCTTTCCAGATTGTTTTTCCTACTTATCCTATGCTTTTCACTTATTCTAAGTAAAAAAATGCTTACTTGATTTCCTTCCTTGAAAGGTTCAAATAAGCATTTCTTTCATTCCTACTTACAGTTTCACAGAGGTGCAAGCAACCTCCCAGTAGGTCAAGGGTCAGTCCTTTAAAAACTGTTCTGTAAAATGAATAATCACATCACTTATTCATGAATAATCTATATTTTTATACCATAATTTTTCTACCTTAACTTTGCTCTGTAACATACAGAAATAGCAGCATAACATTTGGACTGACATATCTGTGAGAACAGACATCTACTTTTCAGCTACTCTAAGCAAAGTAGGCTTCAAGTATTGATAAATATGATCATAGACAAGTTACCTTCTCTATTTGATGAATAGCACCATGGATTTGAAACGAATTGCAAAAGTAGGGTTGGCTGATGAGGTGGTCCTTATCTCTTCTCAGCAGTGCAAGCACAAGTATTTTTCTGCTGGTTCAATGTTTTTAAATGCCCAAAGTGCTATTAACTAAGTTGGAATCTGATTAAAATATGAACTTCAAAATATTCACAACAGCTAATGCTGCTACACACACACACACACAAAAAAAAGCTAAGGAAATTCTTATCTCTTTTCTTACCATTAAGCATGTGGTTTGAAATATAATAATTAAATAAATTGTTCCCCACAGATTCTGCCAGTTGTTTTGCTTCCCATTAGCATCTTTGAAAACAGTTTGTTAAGACAATAGTTATTCTTTATTATGGAATTATGGGGATGATACCCTTCTACCTGCCTCAGCCTAAAAAGAAATTTGTGGGAAATGTTAAAGCTTAAGGACTATTAGAAAAGGACAGCGTGCCTTAGGAAAAAACAGGGGGAAAAAGTACGGAAAAAATGATCAGCCATTCCAGAGAATTCACAGATATCCACAAGGGCTTTGCTAATAACACGGGTTAATTACTGCTGAAACGCACCAGGTTCGGTCAATAAAGGAGCACAACCATAAACACATTAAAATGAGCACCCAGCACTAAAAGAGGGACAAGCCCCAGCAAAGGAAGAGCTGCCAGATGGGCATTTCAGCACAAACCCTTTATACTTTCTGCAGGATTTACAAACTTGCCAGCAGTCTGTCAGAACTAAAAGAGCAAAGCCCTACGAGCGGACACAGGGAAGGAAGAAGGGACCAGGGCCTGCCTGTGCCCAAGGGGAGAGCCCTGGGAGAGCCCAGGCAGGGTCTGGGTGCTCACCCACCCTTGGGGGCTGCTGCACCACCCAGAGCCGTGTGCCACCGTACACACCGGCTACACGGACAGAGCCCAGAGCTTGTGACTGGAATATCAACTTGGGCTTTATTTCTTGGTAACAACTGTAAAAAGCTGTCTAATAAGACAAATGCATGAGGTTAAAGACCTTCAAAGCTCGGAGAAACCGTGGAGCGGAATCGCGTCTGCTTCCCACTCCACAAAGAGAAGCGTCCTTCAGTCCACCCCTTTCCTCCCCTTACAAATGAAAGACACTTCTAAAAAACTCTTCAACAATTACAAGTTTTGCCAAAATATTTTAAAGAGTGAAACTGACACAAACTCTTTGAAGTTTAGCACAGAATCCCCCTGCACACACACAAACACACAGGCATGGGAATCTACGCACACACTCCTGTTCATCCCTACACAGACATAACCCAGACAGACTCACAGGGTAACTCCACACACCATTCCCACATCACAACATGAGAACAGTTAGGAAAACATCAAATATGTACACCAACCATCACTGCACTGAAGCATTCACAGGATGTGACACCTGTGTCCACTTTTGAAATGTTACAGCCATTCTACACAACCTTTATTTCTTGTCAGCTGAGTATTCCATCAGCTGCATTCTAAGATGAAACTCTACACACATGAACAGCTGAATCTGTTCCACATTTAAACGCTGCTGCACATTTTTAAATGGAGAAAGTAGGGGAACTGCTAAGTGTCCAAATGAATGAAACACAGTGAGCCACAAAGTGGCCGACCCCGCGCACTTGGCACGGGCGCGCTCTGGGCGCAGCGGTGGCGGGCGGGGACCAAAAGCTCACCCGCGCCTGATCAAGGGCTCAAAGCCCTGCCCTGAGCTCATGAATATGCAGCAGGGCGGGACATTTGCATCCCCCGGGACGGCCCATTGGTGGGGCGGCAGCCAATCAGGGGCGTGGGGGCAGAAGGCAGAGGGTGGGGGTGGGGCAGCAACTTGGAACAAAGCCTTGGAAATCTTTTATCCATACACGGGATGACTGGAACCATCACTTACATCAGGGTTATCTCTACGTACTGTCTTTATGTCCTCTGACATCTAATGCATGGTTTTTAAAACAATAGATTTAAAGGGTTGCACTTTTTAAAAGTGCAAGGAACACTCAATTCAACCCTCACAGTTGAATCAATAACACTCCAAAAAATACCGACATCAGAAAAGCATCTCTTTTAAGTCCTGAAAACCAGAAAAGGGACTTTCCACATGGGTGTCCTGTCATCCAGAACTATTAGGGAAGAATTCAATAGAATAAAGAAGTCTAGAAGTGTTCTGTCCAAGATCAAGGTGAGATTCTCTCTCTTCTAACATTTCACTGACCTAGGAAGCAAGAATTTGGCACAGAATTAATACCGGAGAAAAATGAGACCAGTGAAACATCCTGAGCTCAGGAGAACCTGACTGTGCTGGGGAATCAGAGCTTTCACCCTGGGATATGAACTGCTCTGAAAGAGTGGGAAGAAACCAGGAACAAAGGCTGAGTTCAAATGCTCAAGAGTAAACAACTCCTTCCTCACCAAAAGGTCTGAGCTACCCTTAACTTATCTCTAGACATCCATGGAAATAAAACAGCCTGACCTTGAACCCAAGGGAAACAAAGACAAATTCCACGGCTTTAGCTGGAGCAAGGTTGGGGGGGGGAAGTGTCACTCTTCTATGACATCACATGCTCCCCATGACATCACATCCTTCCTGTGACATCACACCGCCCATGTGACATCACATCTACTCTATGACATCAGATCATCATATCACATCACATCTCCCCTGTGACATCACACATCACCATGACATCACACCTTCCCTGTGACATCACAGCTGATGTCATATCCACCATATGACATCACGTCCTTCCTGTGACATCACGTCTCCTCTATGACACCACATCCATCATATGACATCACACATCTCCTGTGATATCATATAATCCCTGTGATGTCACATCCTCCCCTGTGACATCACATCTCCCCATATGACATTACATCTCCCCATATGACATCACACCTCCCCATGACATCACAGCTGCCCTGTTACTTCACAGGCCCCCTGTGACAACCCACCTTCCCTGTGACATCACATCTCCCCTGTGACATCACATCCATCATATCACAGCACACCTCTCCTGTGATATCATGTCCTCCCTGTGATGTCACATCCTCCCCAGTGTTGTCACAGTTCCCTTGTGACATCACATCCTTCCTGTCACATCACACCTGCCCTGTGACATCACAGCTGCCCTATGACATCACATCTGCCCTGTGACATCACATCCTCCCCTGTGACATAACACTTCTCCTGTGACATCACATTCTTCCTGTGACATCACGTTTTTGTTGTGATGTAAATGATCCTCGATGTTATCGCATCCATCATATGACATCACACCTCTCCTGTGATATCACATCATCCCTGTGACATCATATCTCCCCTGTGACATCACATCCTCTTGATATCACATCTCTTCTATGACAACACATGCTTCCAGTGACATTGCATCTCCCCTATGACATCACATCCTCCCCATGACATCACATCTCCTCTATGACATCACATACATCATATGACATCACATCTCTCTTGTAACATCACATCCTTCCTGTGACATCACAGCTCCCCTATGATGTCACATCCTTCCAGTGATATCAGATCTCCTCTATGACATCACATCCATCATATGACATCACACCTCACATATGACATCACAGTTCCCCGGTGACATCACAACTCCCCATGATGTTACATCCTTCCTGTGACATCACATCTCCTCTATGATGTCACATCCATCATATGACATCACATCTTTCCTGTGATATCATTCAATCCCTGTGACGTCACGTCCTCCCTGTGTCTTCATGTCCTCCCTGTGACATCACATTGCCCCTGTGACACCAAATCTCTCCCGTAATATCATATCATCTCTGTGACGTCCCCTGCTTGCCTTTGACATCACATCCTCCCTGTGACGTCACACCACCCCTGTGACATCACATCCTTGTTGTGACATCACATCTCCTCTGTGACATCACATCTCTCCTGTGACATCACATCTCCCCTATGATGTCACATCCATCATATGACATAACATCTCTCCTGTGATATCATATCCTTCCTCTGACATCACACCTGCCCCGTGACATCACATCATTCCCGTGACATCATATCGCCTCTTATGACATCACAGCTCTCCTGTGACATCACAGCTGTCTTGTGAAATCACATCCTTCCTGTGACATCAAATCGTCTCTGTGACATCACAACTCTCCTATGACATCACATCTCCCCTGTGACATCAGATCCTTGTTGTGACATCACACATTTCCTATGACATCACATCCATCATATGACATCACATCTCCTCTGTGACATCACACCCAGTGACATCCAGGTCCATCCCAAGGTTGGGGGTGTGTGTGAGACAGGCAGAACCACAAATGCCTGCACAGCCCAGAGCAGTCAGTGTGGTGCTGTGCTTGCTGCTGCAGAGACCCCCAGGGAACAAACCCAGGCAGTAGTTTGGGGGGGGTGTCCCTAAGGAGGACACTTGCCTTATTATTGCTTATTATTTGTAATATCTTATAGATCTATCATACAACACCTAAGGATGGATTCTATAGAATATGTGCCATAGATATTTGTGTTGGGTCTGGCTGAGCTGCAGTTCAGTTCCCCAAAGCAGCCCTCCCAGGGCTGTGCTTGGCATTGGCAGCTGGAAGGGTGTTGAGAACACACCAGTGTTTTGGCCACTGCTGAGCACAGCACCAACACTGGGACATTCCTTCCTTAGCTGAGGGCAAGACCCTGGGAGGGGACCCAAGTAGGCCAGCTGAGCCCAACTGAGCAAAGGGACATTGCAGACCCTGTGAGGTCAGCTCAGCTCTAAAAGCTGAGACACAGAGCAGGAGGGGGGCATTCATTGTCTAATGGCTGCCTGCTGAGGAACCGTCCCGCGGACCCAAGCCCTGCTCCTCAGGAGTGGCCGACCATGGCTGCTCATGGGAAGCAGAGAACAAACCCTGCTGTCTTTGGCTTCTGCACGCAAGATTTGCTTTGCTTTTTGCTTTAAATAAACTGCCTTATCTCAACCCACTATTTTTTTTTCCACCTTACTCTCTCCCCTGTCCCGCTGGGAAGGGGAGTGATAGAGCAGCTGGGAGGGCACCAGGTGTCCAGCCAAGGTCAACCCACCACACACCTGAACACTTTCCGAAACTCCACCACCTCCCTGGGCTACTTGTTCCAATGCCTCAACACTCTCTCAGTGGAAAAAGGTTTTTTGAATATCTAATCTGAGCCTCACCTGATGCAACCTAAGGCCATTTCCTCTAGTGACGGGCCCCACCTGGATTTCCTTCCATTGCCCACCACTCCCTGGGACATCAGCCACTTTGTCACTCAGCAAACAGTTCCCCAGGCAAGCCATGAGCAGCCAGTTTGTGCAGGAGATGCTGGGGGAGATGGTGCCAAAGGCTTTCTGGAATTCCAGAGAGACACATCCACAGCCTTTCCTTCAGCTGCTGAGTGGGTCCTTTGTCAGAGAAGGAGATGAGGTTGGTCAGGCAGGACCTGCCTTTCCCAAACCCACGCTGGCTGGGCCTGATCCCCTGGTTGTCCTGCCCGTGCCATGGGATGGCACTGAGGAGGATCTGCTCCATGGACTTCCCTGGTCCTGAGGTCAATGGGACAGGCCAGGAGTTCCCCAGATCCTCCTTTTGGCCCTTCCTGGGGATGGGCATCTCATTTGCTTGTTGCCAGTCAGCTGGGACTTGTGCAGTTCTGCAGCACTGCTGGGGAATGAGTGAGAGTGGCTTGGCCAGCTCTTTCTCCAGCTCCCTCAGGACTCTTGGCTGCATCCCATGTGGGCCCAGGCACTTGTGGGGGTCTCACCGGCAGAGCAGGTTACTGACCATTTCCTCCTGCATTGTGGGGGCTTCACTCAGCTCCCCATCACCAACTTCAAGCCCTGGGAGCTGGGGATCCTGAGGACAACTGCTTTGGGTGTTAAAGACTGAGGCAAATAAAGAATTAAGTAACCTCCTGGAATGAAGGACCATTGTGACACTGCAGGGCCTTCTGGAGCCAAAGGAGCCCTGGGACACTGGACAATCTCATGGAATCAAGGCAGCACTGTCACCCTGAAAAAACTCCTGGTATTCAGGGCCCATTGTGACACTGCAAGTGTCACACATGGAACAAAAGTAACCCTGAGACGCTGCAGAAACTCATGGAACCAAGGGACCACTGTGACACTGAGGGGGCTGATGGAATCAGGAATCTGGGACATGTGAGGCCTCATGGAACCAAAGGACTTCTGAGACATTTTGGAACCCCATGGAATCAAGGGTCCATTGGGACATGTGGGGCTTCCTGGAAGCAAAGGAACCCTGAGAAGTTTTGTGAGAACAAGTTAAGGCAGGAGCTGCTGCTCTCAGTTAGTCAGGATCCAAAAGGAGTGTTTTGGCCTTGACTGGTGTTTTCCATCCAGAGAGTGCTGTTTGCCAAAGTGGAAACCACTTGGAACGCTCTGCATGGTAGCCAGCGTTTTTCTCTGGTGGCTGAACACAGCCAGCACACGAGGGGAGGGGAATGTGTGGGATCAGGGCACTGCTTTGGGGCCATGCTGGGAATTCCAGCGGACTAAAAGACAAACCTCAGATGTTTCCAAAGGAACCCCAATGAAAGGGGGACATCCGAACGATGGGCGGACAAGTCCCACAGAGAAACTCTGTGTGTGCAGACTCATTTTCTCCTTCAGTGCCCACAGGAGAGGGGGGAAAATATAGGGGTTGGGACCCCAAAACTGTTCGGGGGGAAAACTGGGCATTGAGGGGACAATGGAAAAGTGGGAGAACAGGGAGAAGGGTAGAAAACACGGGGTGGTCTGGCAGGTCTGACAGTTTCATAGGGGTCTTTGGACACAGCGGGGCTGGGAAAGGGGGGGGATGCACCCTGAGCTCCCAACTTCCTGTGGGGTGCTGGGGGCTGCGGGATCCAAACTCAGCCTTGTATTACGACAGCAGTTTCATTTTAGAGGAATTACAGAGGTGTGATTTAAAACCTTCTGTCCCCCAGCTTTTAATGATGGCAAATCAGATCTATTGATAGAAATTAGTTATTTAGGGTTACAAATGATCAGACAAAAGATCTTCATCAGAATTATTTACTGCACAATACAAACACTAAAACTACCAGGAGTACAGGACAGTGCTCTACACTAAAGCAATTGTTGAAGCAATTCTACTCAAGCTGGCACAAAAGCAAGAATTCTTAATTAGAGATGGATGGAACTCCCCCAGACCAATGCTCGTAGGGAGATCTCTGCTCTCAACCTCCAGCAGTGACCTTGGGGGGGTCCCCAGCCAAGGCAGGAATCTCCAAACACCCCTCAGGAAGGGTTCTGTGGGAAGAAGCTGCCCCTGGGAAAGGGGACTGGCCCTTTGTGGTCGAAAGGGATGGACTGACAGTCACTGGACTCCAGGGGTTGCCTCACCATCAGGGGCTTCATTTGGGGTGGAAGCAGCGGCCAAAGCTCTTCCCGCAGTCGGGGCACTCATAGGGCTTTCCCTTATTGGTGGGTCCGTTGGTGTGAGGTCAAGGCAAAGCTCTGGGCGAAGCTCTTCCCACACTCCCCACACTTGTAGGGCCTCTCCCCAGTGTGGATGTGCCAGTGGGTAAAGAGGGTGGAGTTCAGTTTGAACCCCTTCCCACAGTCGGTGCAGCGGAAGGGCCTCTCATCTGTGTGCGTCCGCTGGTGCAGGAGGAGATTCCCACTGGTCTGAAATCTCTTCCCACATTCCAAGCACTTGTAGAGCTGTTCCCCAGTGTGGATGTGCTGGTGGGTGCGGAGGCTGGAGCTCTGGTTGAAGCTCTTCCCACATTCCCCACACGTGTAGGGACGTTCCCCAGTGTGGATGTGCTGATGTTGGAGCAGTTTGGCGCTCTTCCTGAAGCTCTTCCCACATTCCAAACATCTGAAGTGCTTCTTCCTGCTGGGAGGCTGCTCAGGGACCACCAGGTCAGACCTCCGCCTCAAGCTCCGGCCGCCTTCCCGGCACAGGCTGGCTCTTTCCTCCTCAGAGCACCCTGGGCTGGCTTTGGAGCCCCTCCTGTGGGAGGATCTCCAGCCCTTTTCCTCCCCGCTGCCTTCCTGCACCATGGAGCCCTTCAAAACGGCCTCTCCCACCAGGGTCTGTCGGGGGGATTTGTCCTCTGGGCTCTCCGTCCTCACCTCGGGGCCTGGGGCAGGAAGCAAGAAGGACAGGGAGGGGATTTGCCTCCGGCCCACAGGGAAGACCAAGGACATCCCCCCAACTCCGGCCCCGGCAGGACGGCGGCGGCGGCAGCGGGGCTGTCCTGCAGCCGGGGGCCATGCTCGGCTGCCAGAGCCAGCACAACACCGGCCCAAAGGGCCACTGACTTCCTCCTCACCTGCCTGGGGGGCCCGCGGCATCTTCCTCTTCCTCGCAGCCTCCTCCTCCATCCGCCCAAGCTTTGGGAAGGACAAATCCTGATGGGGAGGAAAACAAGGGCTGAGTGCATTGGCTTGGGGGTTCCTCCTACCCAAGTCCATCTCTAGAACTCACCGGGCATCCTGTGACCATAAAAACCTCCATAACACCAACAATCAGCCCAGAAAAACCCAAATCATCGAGATTCAGGCAAAAGCCCTTCAGAAATAGTGAGAAGACTCCTGCCCCCCCAAACTGCAAAAAGTTGAGATTCAGCTAAAAAATATTCCAAAATATGAAGATTAGCCCCAAAAAAATCTCCTAAGAGTTCCCCTTCTCTGGTCTCTTCCTTCTGGGGTTCAGAGATTCTCCCGTCTGGGATGCTGGGGGTCCCACTTAGGGATGCTGGGAGTGTTGGGGGTCCCTTCTCCTCTGACTCTCGCCTTTGGGTGCCACGTTCCCAGACATTCCCCCTCTCCAGGTTCTCCACTTTGTTGTCCCGGGGATCCCAGGGGTCCCCACTGTCCAGGCTTCCCCTTGTCCGTGCCCCCCTCTCCAGGCTCTCAAAGCTCCCCCCTCTCTCCAGCCTTCCCCGCTCTCCAGAGATCAAGGCCTGGGCACCCCCACGGCAACCCCGCTCCTGCTCTCCCCCGTCTCCTTAGCCCCTCTCTCCCACCCCTTTCCCATCAGCCCCCCCAAACCCCGGCTCCACCCAGCTCCCTTTGGGGGTGTCCCACCGCCCCTTGCGCTCCCTTTGGGGGTCCCACCCGCTCTTTTTACTTCTCTCTGTACAAAACTGCTTCCAACCTAAACCTCCCCTGGCACAGCTCAAGACCCAGCCCTCTTGTCCTACTGCTGCTTCCTGGCAGAACAGCCCCACCCCCACCTGGCTACACCCTCCTGGCAGGGACTTGCAGAGAGTCAGGAGGTCTCCCCTGAGCCTCCTCTTCTCCAGCCTCAACAACCCCAGCTCCCTCAGCCTCTCCTCACACCACTTGTGCTCCACTCCCTTCCCCAGCCTCGCTGCTCTTCTCTGCACCTGCTCCAGCCCCTCCATGGCCTTCCTCAACTCAGGGGCCCAGAGCTGGACACAGCACTCCAGGGGTGGCCTCACCAGCGCTCAGTCCAGCCCAACAATCACTTCCCTGCTCCTGCTGACACACTCTTCCTCAGCCAGGTCCCTCTGCAGAGCCCTCCTTCCTTTCAGCACATCAACACACCCCCAGCTTGGTGTCAGCTGCACATTTGCTGATGAAATGCCTGGTTCTGCAGGAGCTGCAGGTGCTCAAGGGGCAGCAGGACCAAGTCAGGGGCCTGGGGGTCCTGGGGGAGCTGGGGAGGGGCTTTGGGGATTGGGGGG
>NW_020898013.1:98882-110981 GCF_003984885.1 Neopelma chrysocephalum
TCTTTGTTACCAGGGAATCTTTTCCCTGTTTCTTGTCTTCCTTATCAGTCTCTCCTGGCGCCTTCTTTCTTAACAAGTCTGGCCGCCTCCTTCCTCTTATCAGATTGTGTCAGCCAAGGGTGTCTTGGTTGTTAGAGCCCTTCTGCTTTATGTCTTCTTGACAGTTGCTAGGGAGAATACTTTCCTACATAGATAGCTAACATCTAGAGGTAATATAGTAGAATATAATTTTTCATGATAACATAACATCACAGTTCACAATTACAGTATTACAAGTATAATTTGATAAGCAAATTATCTCTTTTTGTCTTTATTGACTATCACACAGGTATTTATCTGGTGCTCCTTGAAAAAGAGCATGGAAGCAGTAGGATTCAAATGCATTCAAAACAGACCTGACACAGGCCTTAAGAGTAGAAAAATAATTTCTTTTTTTGTTTATTTTATTCTCCCGTCTTCTAGGAACTGTCTCTGATTTGCAAGGGGTGAGAAAGTGAAAGAAAGGAAAATGGTTACAGCATCTGAAAGTGTTTAAATGCCTTTAGAGTTTTTGTCAGTAACAAGACTGATTTTCATGATCCAACCTTCATTTGGCACTAAAAGACCTCCACAAAAGCAAACCAAAAAAACACTCTCCCCCAAACAAGCCTCCTGGCAACTCTCCTTTTCATTGTGTCTCGGATACAGAATTTTCAGTGCTGACTACTGAGGAATAACACAAGATCAACTCCTTCAGAAGGGCCACGGCTTTGAAGATTTTGCTTCCTGCACAGCCCTAGGGAACAGGCACAGCATCTCCCTTCCTTCTTCTCAGGATGACAGGATATCCTCGGGATGAGCCCAGTGTTGGAAGAGTTAAACATTAACCTGGCTGTGCCCTGGGCACTCTCAGTTGGCTAAATGAAAAGTTTTGGAATGCCGGGAGAAATCCTGAGTTGCAGCTCTTTGATGAAGTACAGCCTTCTTTAGAAGCTGAAGCTCCAGCCCCTGAGTGGAGGCTCCTTCCCACCACCCCCTCCCACTGACAGTCCCCCTGAGCAATAAAATATCAACTTAAACATGAAAGGACAGTGGCATTCATCCTCCACAAAGACAGGACCAAATCCTGCAGCCAATTTGATGACAGAAAAAAAATTTAAAAGTAAATAAAGAATACACAGAAAATTGCTTGATCCTTTGTTACATTTCCAAGATATGGAGAATTACACAAACTGCCAGTAGCAGAGTGCTCAGAGTACATAAAGGAGTGTGATTTCACCATTTTGTTAAATATTGGTTTTACTAGATTTTCATGTCTTGTATTTCTTTAAAAATAATCACGTGTGAGATTGAAAAAAGTGTTTCTTTCAAAAACAGCTCTAGAAACCAACCCAGAAATAGGGGGAGAGGGGTGAAAGAGCAGCAGTCACACGTACAAGAATGGTCTGAATAAAGCAAGCCACCTCCTGCCCACCCAGCCTGGCACCTGATGGGAAGGAATTTTGGAAATGCTTAGGAACAAGCTAGCACTACATTTTAGATATGACTTTTTCATCTCTACATCTACTGGACTTTAAATTGTTTCATGTCTAGCTGGCTTGGAGGGGGGAGCACACACCCACATATCCTGTGATATCATATCATCCCTGTGACATCACATCCTCCCCGTGACATCACAGCTCCCCTATGACATCACATCCTTCCTGTGAAAACACATCTCTCCTCTGATATCATAACATCCCTGTGACATGCCGTGCTCGTCTGTGACATCGTACCCTTCCTGTGACATCACATCTCCCCTGTGACAGCACAACATCCCTGTGACATAACATCTCCCCTATGACATCACAGATCCCCTGTGACATCACATCCTTCCTGTGACATCACATCCTTCCTGTGACATCACATCTCTCCCGTGATATCATATCATCCCTGTGACATCCCGTGTTCGCCTGTCCCATCACATCTCCCCTGTGACAGCACAACATCCCTGTGAAAGAACATCTCCCCCATGACATCACACCTCCCTGTGACGTCACGCCCTCTCCTGTGACATCACATCCTTCCCTGTGACATCAAATCTCCCCTACAACGTCACATCCATCATATGACATCACATCTCTCCTGTGACATCATATCATCCCTGGGACGTCAAGCCCTCCCCTCTGACATCACATCCTCTCCGTGACATCACAGCTCCCCTGTGGCATCACATCCTCCCTGTGACATCACATATCCTCTATGACGTCACATCCATTATATGACATCACACCCCTCCTGTAAAATCATATAATCCCTGAGACATCACATCCTCCCCCGTGACATCAAAGTCTTACTGTGACAACACATCTCTCCTCTGATATCATATCATCCCTTTGACATCCCGTGATCGCTTGTGACATCGTATCCTTCCTGTGACAGCACATCTGCCCCGTGACATCACACCTCCCCGTGACATCACACCTCCCCATGACAACACACCCTTCCTGTGACATCACATCCCTCTGATATCATATCATCCCTTTGACATCCCATGCTGTCCTGGGACATCACATCCATTATATGACACCACATCTCTCCTGTGATATCATATCATCCCTGTGACATCACAGCTCCCCTATGACATCACACCTGCTCTGAGACATCACATCCTCGTTGTGATATCAATGCTCCTCTATGATGTCACATCCATCATATTACATCACATCCTCCCCATGACATCACACCTTCCCGATATCACAGCTCCCATATGACATCACATCCTTCCTGTAACACCACATCTTCCCTATGATGTCACATCCGTCCTGTGACATCCCATCCATCTCCCCTATGACGTCACAACCATATATCACATCTCCCCTATGACATCACACTTCCCCTTTAACATCACATCCTTCCTGTGACATCACATCCTTCCTGTGACATCACATTCTCCCCTGTGACATCACACCTATCTGTGACATCACATCTCCCCAATGATGTCACAACCATCATATGACATCACACCTCTGCTGTGATGAAACAACCATCATATGACATCACACCTCTCCTGTGATATAATTTCATCCCTGTGATGTCACATCCTCCCCTGTGGCATCACATCATCCCCATGACATCACAACTCCCTTATGACATCACATCCTTCCTGTGACATCACATCTCCCCTGTGACATCACACCTCCCCATGACATCACATCTCCCCTGTGACATCACATCCTTCCTGTGACATCACATCTCTCCTGTGATATCATATCATCCCTGTGACATCCCGTGCTCACCTGCAACATCACATCCTCCCTGTAACATCACACCTCCCCTGTGACATAATATCCTTCTCGTGACATCACATCTCCCTTGTGATATCACATCCTTGTTGTGACATCAAGGCCCCTCTATGACATCACATCCATCCTATGATGTCACATCTACCCTGGGACATCACATCCAGTGACATCCAGATCCATCCCAAGGTTGGGGGTGTGTGTCAGACAGGCAGAACCACAAATGCCTGCACAGCCCAGAGCAGTCAGTGTGGTGCTGTGCTTGCTGCCGCAGAGACCCCCAGGGAACAAACCCAGGCAGTATTTTGGGGGGTTGTCTCTAAAGAGGACACTTGCCTTATTATTGCTTATTATTTGTAATATCTTATAGATCTATCATACAACACCTAAGGATGGATTCTATAGAATATGTGCCATAGATATTTGTGTTGGGTCTGGCTGAGCTGCAGTTCATTTCCCCACAGCAGCCCTCCCAGGGCTGTGCTTGGCATTGGCAGCTGGAAGGGTGTTGAGAACACACCAGTGTTTTGGCCACTGCTGAGCACAGCACCAACACTGGGACATTCCTTCCTTAGCTGAGGGCAAGGTCCTGGGGGGGACCCAAGTAGGCCAGCTGAGCCCAACTGACCAAAGGGACATTGCAGACAATGGGAGGTCAGCTCAACTCTAAAAGCTGAGGCACGGAGCAGGAGGGGGGCATTCATTGTCTAATGGCTGCCTGCTGAGGAACTGTCACAGGTACCCAAGTCCTGCTCCTCAGGAGTGGCCGACCATGGTTGCTCATGGGGAGTAGAGAACAAACCCTGCTGTCTTTTGCTTTAAAAAAACTGCCTTATCTCAACCCACGAGCTGTTTTTTTTTCCACCTTACTCTCTCTCCTGTCCCGCTGGGGAGTGATAGAGTGGCTGGGAGGGCACCTGGTGTCCAGCCAAAGTCAACCCACCACACACTTGAACACTTTCAGAAACTCCACCACCTCCCTGGGCTACTTGTTCCAGTGCCTGAACACTCTCTCCGTGGAAAAAGGGTTCTAATATGAACCTTGCCCAATGCAATTTAAGGCCATTCCCTCACGATCTTTCACTATAGCCTTGGCAGAAGAGACCAACCCCCACCCCACTAAAAGCTTCCTTTCAGGTCATTGTAGAGAGCAATGAGGTCCCCCCTGAGCCTCCCCTTCTCCAGACTCAACAAGCCCAGTTCCCTCAGCAGACGTTTTCCAGAGCCTTCCCCAGCTACGTTCCCTTCTCTGGACACACTCCAGCCCCTCAAGGCCCTTTTTGCCCTGAGGGCCCAGAACTGGACACAGCACTCAAGGTGGGGCCTCAGCAGTGCCCAGCACAGAGGGGCAATCAGTTCTCTGCTCCTGCTGGCCACACTCTTCTCCACAAAGGCCAGGATGCCCTTGGCCTTCTTGCCCCCCTGGGCACACTCTGCCTCATATCCAGTCCCTCTCAAGCAGCACCCCCAAGTCTCTTCCTGCTGAGCAGCTCTCCAGCCCCTCTGCCCCCAGCCTGGAGCGTTCCAGGGGGTTGTTGGGAGCCAAGTGCAGGCCCTGACACTTGGCCTTATTGATCCAGCCTCTCCAGATCCCTCTGCAGAGCCTTCCTGCCCTCCAGCACATCCACACTCACACCCAACGTGGTGTTGTTCATGACTTTACTGAGGGGGCACTCGATCCCCTGGCCCAGATCATCCAGAACGATGTGAAACAGGAGCAGCCCCAACCCTGATCCCTTGGGAACCCCACTAGTTACCGGCCCCACCTGGATTTCCTTCCATTCCCCACCACTCCCTGGGCCATCAGCCACTTTTTCACCCAGCAAACAGTTCCCCAGGCAAGCCATGAGCAGCCAGTTTGTGCAGGAGATGCTGGGGGAGATGGTGTCAAAAGCTTTCTGGAATTCCAGAGAGACACATCCCCAGCCTTTCCCTCAGCTGCTGAGCGGGTCCTTTGTCAGAGAAGGAGATGAGGTTGGTCAGGCAGGACCTGCCTTTGCCAACCCCACGCTGGCTGGGCCTGATCCCCTGGTTGTCCTGCCCGTGCCATGGATGGCACTGAGGAGGATCTGCTCCATGGACTTCCCCTGTCCTGAGGTCAATGGGACAGGCCAGGAGTTCCCCAGATCCTCCTTTTGGCCCTTCCTGGGGATGGGCATCCCATTTGCTTGTTGCCAGTCAGCTGGGACTTGTGCAGTTCTGCAGCACTGCTGGGGAAGGAGTGAGAGTGGCTTGGCCAGCTCTTTCTCCAGCTCCCTCAGGACTCTTGGTTGCATCCCATGTGGGCCCAGGAACTTGGGGGGGTCTCACTGGCAGAGCAGGTCACTGACCATTTCCTCCTGCATTGTGGGGGCTTCACTCAGTTCCCCATCACCAGCTTCAAGCCAAAGCCTGCCTGCCAGGTGTCCAAGGGGTCAGTTCTGCTGCCCCCTCCTTCCTTCCCCCACAATGGAAAACTCCCTCATTTTGTGTCCCTGTGCCCCAGATGGCTCCAACCACCACCTCACCCACCAGTTCCAGAATCATGGAGTGCTTTGGCTTGGGACAGGCATTCAAGAGCATCTCAGCACCCTCAGAGTCAAGAATTCCTTCCTCCTATCTCCTCCAACCCATCCTTCTATCTGTGTGAAGCCACTGCCCCTTGTCCTGTCCCTCCAGGCCCTTGTCCAAAGTCTCTCTCCATCTTTCCTGTTGGCTCCCTTCAGGCGCTGGAAGGCCACAATTAGGTCACCCCAAAGCCTTCTCTTCTCCAGCCTCAACAATGCTGATTCTCTCAGCCTTTTCTCACAGCAGAGCTGCTCCATCCCTCTGATCCTCTTGCTGCTCCCCTCTGCACTCGCTCCAACAGGTCCATGTCCTTCCTGGGCTGGAGCCCAGAGCTGGAGGCAGCTCTGCAGGTGGGGCAGCATTACAGCCACGCATGTTCCAGCAAGGACATGGTGGGACCTCATGGAACCAAGGACCATTGTGACACTGCAGGGCCTTCTGGAGCCAAAAGAGGCCTGGGACACTATGAAATCTCATGGAATCAAGGCAGCACTGTCACCTTGGGAAAACTCCTGGAATTCAGGACCCATTGTGACACTGCAGCTCCCCATGGAACAAAAGGAACCCTGGGATGCTGTGGAAACTCCTGGAACCAAGGGACCATTGTGACATCGAGAGGGCTCATGGAATCAGGAGTCCATTGGGACAATCCAGGGCCTCATGAAATCAAAGGAATTCTGGGACACTGTCGAACCTCCTGGAACCAAGGGTTCCTGCTGACATGCATGTCCTCCTGGAACCAAGGGAGCCCTGAGATATTTCTGAACCTCCCAGAATCCAGGGGCCATTGGGACCCTGCAGAACCTCCTGGATTCAAGTGGTCCTTGTGAAACTGCAGGCTCTCCTGGAACCCAAGGATTCCTGGAACACTGCAGAGCTGACGGAACCAAGGGGCCACTGTCCCACTGCAGCTCCTTCTGAAGCACAAGGGACACTGGGACAATGGGAAATCTCCGAGAATCCAAAGGGCATTTTGGGACTGCAGGACCTCAAGGAACTAAAGGAACCTTTGGAGACTGTGGAACCCCATAGAATCAAGGGGCCATTGTGACATGTGGGGCCTCCTGGATGCAAAGGAACCTTGAGAATTTTTGTGGGAACAAGTTGAAGCAGCAGCAGCTGCATTAAGGTAATCAGGATGCAAAACGAATGTTTTGGCCTTGACTGGTGTTTTCCATCAAGAGAGTGCTGTTTGCCAAAGTGGAAAACCACTTGGAACCCTCTGCATGGTAGCCTGTGTTTTTCTCTGGTGGCTGAACACAGCCAGCACATGAGGGGAGGGGAATGTGTGGGATCAGGGCACTGCTTTGGGGCCATGCTGGGAATTCTGGTGGACTAAAAGACAAAGTCCAGGCACTGTTTCCAAAGGAACCCCAATGAAAGGGGGACGCTGGAAAGATGGGCGGACAAGTCCCAGAATGGAACTCTGTGTGTGCAGCCTCATTTTCTCCTTCAGTGCCCACAGGGGAGGGGGCAAAAAGTGGGGATTGGGACCCAAAAACTGTTCAGGGGGGGAAACGGGGATTGAGGGGACAATGGAAAAGTGGAAGGAACAGGGAGAAGGGGGGAAAAGGGGGGGTGGTCTGGCAGGGAGGGTACAGGGAGGCTGGGAAAGGGGAGTGGCCCCCCTGAGCTCCCAACTTACTGTGGGGTGCTGGGGGCTGCTGGATCCAATCTCAGCCTTGGATAATGCCAACAGTTGCAGTTTAGGGGAATTACAGAGGTGTGACTGAACCACTTTTCTCCCCCAGGTTTTAATGATGGCAAATCAGATCTACTGATAGAAATTAATTATTTAGGGTTCCAAAGGATCAGACAAAAGATCTTCATCACAATTATTTAGTGCACAATACAAACACTAAAACTACCAGGAGTACAGAATAAGATAGGACAGTGCTCTACACTAAAGCAATTGTTGAAGGAATTCTACTAAAGCTGGCACAAAAACAATAATTCTTAATTAGAGATGGATGGAACTCCCCCAGACAACACTCGTGGGGAGATCTCTGCTCTCAACCTCCAGGACTGACCTTGGGGAGTCCCCAGCCAAGGCAGGAATATCCACACACCCCCCCAAGAAGGGTTCTGTTGGAAGAACCTGCCCCTGGAAAAGGGGACTGGCCCTCTGTGGTCGAACGGGATGGACTGACAGTCACTGGACTCCAGGGGTTGCCTCACCATCAGGGGCTTCATTCGGGGTGGAAGCAGCGGCCAAAACTCTTCCTGCAGTCGGGGCACTCGTAGGGCTTTACTTACTGGTGGGTCCGTTGGTGTGAGGTCAAGTGACAGCTCTGGGTGAAGCTCTTCCCACACTCCCCACACTTGTAGGGTCTCTCCCCGGTGTGGATGCGCCGGTGGGTGACAAGGGTGGAGTTCCGGTTGAAGCCCTTCCTGCAGTCAGTGCAGCGGAAGGGCCTCTCATCCGTGTGTGTCTGCTCATGCCTGAGGAGATGTGAGCTGGTCTGAAACCTCTTCCCACATTCCAAGCACTTGTAGGGCCGTTCCCCAGTGTGGACGCCCTGGTGTCGGATCAGGTTGGAGCTTTGGTTGAAGCTCTTCCCACATTCCCCACATGTGTAGCGCCATTCCTCAGTGTGGATGCGCTGGTGTCGGATCAGACTGGAGCTCTGCCTGAAGCTCTTCCCACATTCCAAGCACTTGAACGGCTTCTCCATGCTGGGAGGCTGCTCAGGGACCACCAGGTCACAGCTCTGCCTCAAGCTCCGGCCGCCTTCCCGGCACAGGCTGGGTCTTTCCTCCTCAGAGCACCCTGGGCTGGCTTTGGAGCCCCTCCTGCAGGGGGATCTCTGGGCCTTTTCCTCCCCGCTGCCTTCCTGCGCTGTGGAGCCCTTCAAAACAGCCTCTCCCACCAAGTTCTGCCAGGGGGATTTGTCCTCTGGGCTCTCCATCCTCAGCTCGGGGCCTGGGGCAGGAAGCAAGAAGGACAGGGAGGGGATTTGCCTCCGGCCCAGAAGGAAGGCCAAGGACATGTCCCCAACTCCGGCCCCGGCAGGACGGCGGCGGCAGCGGGGTTGTCCTGCAGCCAGGGGCCATGCTCGGCTGCCAGAGCCAGTACAACACCGGTCCAAAGGGCCACTGACTTCCTCTTCACCTGCCTGGGGTCCCGCGGCATCTTCCACTTCCTTGCAGCATCCTCCTCCATCTGTCCAAGCTTTGGGAAGGACAAATACTAATGGGGGAGAAAACAAGGGCTGAGCGTGTTGGCTTGGGGGTTCCTCCTGCCCAAGTCCATCTCTAGAACTCACCAGGCTTCCTGTGACCATAAAAACCTCCAAAACACCAAGATTCAGGCAAGAAAAACCCTCAGAATTAGCAAGAAGATCCTCGCCCCCCCAAACTGCAAAAAGTTGAGACTCAGGTAAAAAATATTCCAAAATATGAAGATTCAGCTAAAAAAATCTTTCCCATAAGATCCTCCTCTCTGGTCTCTCCCCTCTGGAGTTCGGAGGGTCTCCCTTGTCTGGGATGCTGGGAGTGTTGGGGGTCCCAAGGGTCCCTTCTCCTCTCACTCTTGCCTTCGGGGTTCCAGGTTTCCAGACATTCCCCCTCTCCAGATCCTCCACTTTGTTGTCCCGGGGATCCCAGAGGTCTTACCCGTCCAGGCTTCCTCTTCTCCACACCCCCCGTTTCAGGCACCCGGGGGGTCCTGGGGCTCCTCCCTCTCTGTGCTCCCACCTCCAGGCTGCCGGGAGTCTCCCAGTTCCGGCATCGCCCCGCTCCACCCTCCACACTCGGCAGCTCCCGGGCTCCACACCCACTCCCGGCACTCCCGGGGGACCCCAAAACCGCTGTGTCCCCCCCGCCGGCACCAGGCTGACAATGGAGCCGGTGGGGCCTGACCCAGCAACACCAACCCCCACCGCAGGGGGACACCCGCATCCCCCCACCCACTGCCAGGGCTCTGCCGCCAACCCAGCCCAGCACCCCCAAAAAACACCTCCAGCCCACCCCCAAGAGCCCCCAGGGGCGGAGCAGCAACAGCAGAAGAACAATCGCCCCCCATCCCACGGGGGCCCGGGAAGGGGGAACTCGCCCCAAATATCCTGGGGGGAGCGTGGGGGTCATGACATACTTGGGCTGCCAGCACAGATTTCCCTGCAAAAGTCTGCAGCGAGTTAAGCTCTGGGGAGGAGATTGTGCCCCATGGATGGGATTGCAGAGGGGCCGTCAGGTCCCCAGCATCAATCAGCAACCAGGAATAGACACAAAAGGCCCCCCTGAATATTTTGAGAGGACTGTACTGTACAGAGGGGAGACTGACACCCCACCAGGGCAGGGCTGGCAAGGTTGCTCCAGGGCTCTGCAAGAGGCCTCGTGCTCTGCTCGGCCCCAGCACTGGCTGGTCCCAACACCCCCGGCTGCCCCCAGCCCTGGGCAGCTCTGCTGCCACAGGTTGTGCCCTCACCGTGGCCCTGCAATGGCCCTGCCTGCCCCTCACCCGTGGCCCTGTCCCTTGGCTCTCTCCCTGCCAGCTGAGTGTGGGGCACACGGGCTAGGGGTCCCTCCCAAGCCCCCCGGGCAGCCGGCGTTGGCTGGGGGGATGTGAGGGCTGGGCCTGCTCAGCACAGCCCCGGCCTCGTGCCCAGCGCCTCTTTCCTGCCCCACACAAGAGCTTCCCGGCCCCCCCAGGGCTCCCCTGCTGCTGCCTCTGCTCCTGGCCCTGCCTGTGCTGCTCCCTTGGCTGGGGCAGCGGCTGCAGGGAGGGATGGCAGCAGCTTCAGCTCCACAGCACTTCCTGGGGGGAGATCAGCCCAGGGGGGGACAGGCAGGGACCTGATGGGGATGGACAGGGGCCCAGCAGGGACAGCCAGGGCAGGCAGGGGAAGGCACAGGGACAACCTGGCCCCCCACACTGCCAGGCCTGTCTCTGCTCCTCCTTGCAGGCTCTGGGGCCAGGCACAGTTTGTGCTCCTGTGTGCCCACCATCTCAGCACTTGGAGCCGCTCAAATCAGCGCCCGCAGCTCTGCAGCAAAGCCACAGTTCACCTGGCACACAGGGGATGGAGACAGCACCTTCTCGGGGATGGGCACCCACTGCTTTGTTTCTTCCCCACCACGGGGCTCTCCTTCCTCAGCAGCACCTCTGCCTTGTCGTTATTCTCAGGCTCACCTCAGGGACAGCTCTGGGCTCACCTCCGCACCACTTCTCAGCCTCACCTCAGGGCCTGGGCTCAAGGACATGAACCTGCAGGGAGGGGACATGATGTGCAAGCTCAGGGCTGCCTGCTTGCACTGGGCTGGGAGCTTCTTTCTCTTTCTACAACCATCCCAGAACTTAGCCTGCTTTTCTAACACCACACATTTACACACTAACCTTGGAGATATATATGGACAGACATCTCTATCACCCTGGGGATAGAGTCTCAAGCATGTGCTGCCATAAGACTGGGAATCAGAGAATCACAGAAGCAGCCGGGTTGCAAAAGACCTCCCAAATCATCAAGTCCAACCCTTGATCCAACCCCGCCGTGCTTCCCAGACCATGGCACTGATGCCACATCCACTCTCACCTTCAACACCTCCAGGGACACTGACTCCACCCCCTCCCTGCCCAGCCCATTCCAAGGCCTGATTACTCTCTCGGCAAAAAATTCCTTCCCAATATCCAACCTAAACCTCCCCTGGCACAGTTCAAGACCCAGCCCTCTTGTCCTACTGCTGCTTCCTGGCACAAGAGCCCCACCCCCACCTGGCTACACCCTCCTGGCAGGGACTTGCAGAGAGTCAGGTTTCCCCTGAGCCTCCTCTTCTCCAGCCTCAACAACCCCAGCTCCCTCAGCCTCTCCTCACACCACTTGTGCTCCACTCCCTTCCCCAGCCTCGCTGCTCTTCTCTGCACCTGCTCCAGCCCCTCCATGGCCTTCCTTAACTCAGGGGCCCAGAGCTGGACACAGCACTCCAGGGGTGGCCTCACCAGTGCTCAGTCCAGCCCAACAATCACTTCCCTGCTCCTGCTGACACACTCTTCCTCAGCCAGGTCCCTCTGTAGAGCCCTCCTGCCTTCCAGCACATCATCACACCCCCCAGCTTGGTGTCACCTGCACATTTGCTTGGTTCTGCAAGAGCTGGAAACACTCAAGGGGTAGCAGGACCAAGTCAGGGGCCTGGGGGGGCCTGGGGGAGCTGCGGAGGGGCTTTGGGGATTGGGGGTACAAACCAGCACAGACCAGGACAGACAAATACAGACCAGTACAGACCAGAACCTCCTCAGTGCTCCCCAGATCTCTCCTGGAGCTGGGCCATGTTGTCCTGGGACACCTGAGCCCCCCCC
>NW_020898013.1:111081-115315 GCF_003984885.1 Neopelma chrysocephalum
GGGGGAATCTGGGGGAGGGTTGGATGGGGATTTGGGAGGTTTTGGGGGGCTTTGGGTGAATTTGGGGGAGTTAAAAGGGGTTTTGGCGGCATTGGGGGGGGTCAAAAGTATCTGGGGGAAGGGGATTAAAGGAAAAAAAGGGCAGTTGGGGGACATTTGACCGGGGGGGGTAATGGGGCCTAGAGGGGGAGAGGAGGGCCTGCACCAAGAGCAGGTGAGTCCTGAGACCCCCCTCGTGTCCCCAAGACCCTTTCGGTGTCCCCAATTCCCCACTTGACACCCCCAATTCCACTGTCCATAAATCCCTCCCCACTGTCCCCAAACCCCATCCCTGATGTTCCCAACCCTCCATCTCACCCCAGGAGCCCCCCTGGACCCTCTGACAAAAAACACCTTCCCCCCCACTCACAGAAAGGCCAAGGGCATCTGGGGACACGTTGGGGACAGCTGGGGGGCTTTGTGGGGCACTGGGTGATTACTGGGGGATACTGAGACACACTGGGGGGAACCAGGGGGTTACTGGGGGATTACCAGGACACACAGGGGGACACTGGCAGGTTACTGGGGGCTCACTGGAGGATCACTGGGCCATACTGGGGGTTACTGGGGGCTCACTGGAGGATCACTGGGCCATACTGGGGGACAGTTGGAGGTCACTGGGACACACTGGCTGGTCACTGAGGGGGTTACTGGGCCATACTGAGGGTCACTGGGATACACTGGGGGCACTGGGATCCCCCTACACAGATGTGGTACATCTCTCCTCCCGGATTTTCAGAGGCACCCCCAGGACCCCTCTCCTGGGGGCTGGGAGATCCCCTGAACCCCACTGCTGGGCTTTAGGGGACCCCCGGGCACCCCTCCCTTTGGGGTCTCTATCTGCTGAGGTTTGGGGGTCTCTGGGGTTCAGAGGGGGGAAATTGGGATCCCCTTTCCCTGGGGTCAGTCCGCCGACACAGAGACCCCCTCAAAACCCCTGAAATCCCCTCAGAAATCCACCCCTGGACCCATCGAAACCTCTTCAAGGACCTCACAAATCCCCTCAGAGACCTCATCTCCCCCCTAGGACCCCCTAAACCCTCTCAGTGACCTGCAAAACCCACCTGGGACCTCCCAGGCCCTTTCAGAGACCCCAAAAACCTCCTTAGAGACCCTCAAAACCCTCTGGGACTCCTGAAATCCCCCTAGAAACTCACAAAACTTCTTCAAAGACCCCCCCCCGAGCCCCCCAGGACTTCCCAATTCCCTCAGAGATTCCAAAACTCCCTCAGGGATTCCCAAACCCCTTCAGGGACCTTCAACCTCCCCCGAGTCCCTTCGGAACACCAAACCCCCTCAGAGACTCCCCAAAACCTCCTCAGGGACCCCTAAAAGCCCCTAAGGGACCACAAACCCACAGAACAGCAGGAGAAATTTCTGTAATGGAAGAGAGCAAAGAATCTGAGAAGGAGGAGACCAAGGAAAAACTGGAGCAAAGTAATAAAATCATCCTGGCCCTTGCAGTTTTTCCTTCATCTTTTTCTCACTTTTCCTTTTTTTAGGGTTCTTTTTTTGGTTGGGTGATTTTGAATTTTTTTTCCGAGGGATTTTCTCAGGACTCGAATCACCCATTCGGGTTCTTGGGAGGCCCCCGGGCCCCGCGGCCCCCGAGAGGGTTACACGGCCCTGCGCTCTGACCCTCGGGAATCCCCGAACCCCCGCGCTAAACCCTCCCGAGCCCTCCAGCCTTTCCACCCACAGCCGCGCTCCCCGCAGCCCCCGAGGGGATCCCCAGAGCCCCGCTCTCCCGCACTCCGCGCCAGACAAAGGCAGGCCCCGCCGCCATCACCGATTCCCAGCAGGCACAACGGCGCCCTGCGCGCGCACCGCGTTTAGAGCACACCGCCGCAGCCAATCAGCGCGCGGCCATGCCTCCGAACGCAGCCTCCGCGCCTGCGCCCTGCGCGGGGCAGCACGGGAGTAGTAGTCCTTGGCGGATCATAGCGGCCATTTGCACGTGAGAGGAGTGAGGATAATACGTTTTTTTGTTTTGTTTTGTTTTTTCTTTTTCAGTCTTTTTTTTCTCCTTTTTCTTTTTTTTCTTTCTTTTTTCTTTATTTTTTTCCTTTTTTTATTTCTGCTTTCTTTTGTTCCCCTTTTTTCTTTTTTCTTTCTTTTTTATTATTTGTCTCATTTTTTTCCTGTTTTTTTTCTCTTTTTCTCCGTCTTGTCTTTTTGATTCCTTTTTTCCTTTTTCTTTTTTTTCTTTTTCTTTTTTTTTACACTGTTTTCTATCAGTTGTATTTTCAAGGAAGATTTAAACACATATCAAAACAATCTCCATCTACATATCTTACCACAACAGATAATCTGGCATTGTTCAAGGTTTGTGAGGATTCCCAAGATCACAAACACTGAGACATGAAGGGTACTCACACAAAAAACAGCTTTCCCTGCTTTTTTCCACAGGTAAAGCAAGTGTGGAAGGGGCACTTGGCCCCAGGCAAGATGCTTTTACAGCCACTTTAAGCAGCCCAGAGTGGATCTGGCTGGCAAATGGGATTATGCCCATGCTTTCAAGGAGTATTTGCATAGCACATTGAGGGGAAACAGGGTCGTTTATTCATCTACTGAAGGGATGAGAAGAGGGGGGAGCAGGAGCTGTGGCCCCAGAGCTTCTCTCTGCTTTGGGGTCAGTTCTGTGTTTTCCTCTGTCCATTGAATTCCCAACAAAGAATGAAAAAGCTACAGGAACTGCAGTCTGGAGTGGTCAGGACATGTGGAAGCAAGGGAATTTTTCTTCCCAGCTGGGATTGAGAGTGCAATTTCACACTCCTTTGGAGAGCATTAACTAAAACATCCCATTGCTACCCAGGGATCTTCCAGGGGTAACTCAATCCGGGCTGTGGGCAGGTCCCTGCAGGGGCAGCAGCTCCCTCTGCACGTTTGAGCTGCTCTAACCCTGCACTCCAACTACTCCACGGCAATTTAGGACCTCTGAGGACAGTTCCCCACTGTTTCCACCCCAGCGGAGACCTGAACACATCCTGTGGGCACTGTGTGACCACCCCTGGCATTAACACCCTGCAGGAATGAAGACACTGACTGTAAATACACTTGTCTACCTGTAAACCTCAACTTTGTTTGCTACTATACAGCAATAACATTTTCTATTCATATTGCAGCTACAGACTTAATTAATAGAATTGCATATATTGTGCTTTAGAAATAAAAATGCATTCCAAAGTCAGGCAATGCTAAACAATGAAAGTCTTGAACCCTCCCCCCCAAACCAGCCCCACTCTCTGGTTTCAGAACCAGCCCACTTCCTCACTCTCTTCACAAAAATTCCCTCCCCAGAAGTGATCAAAAAGAGTCTACTTAGGCACTACTGCAAATGGAAGTTGTCTAATAACCATTGCTTCTCACTCAGGAAAGGGAGAATGTGAAGAAAGTCACGATAAATGTTTGGATTCCTTCCTCTTTGACGTCTTCTCTTCCCTATCTGACGCTCTGGGACGTGTGCAGGGGGGTCAGCATCTCTTCAGAGATGGTTCCTTTCACATTAGAGCCCCTCAAATTGGCTTCCTGGAGGTCACAACTTGATCGGTCACAATTCGGAAGGGGAAAAGAAAAAGAAGTGTCAATGGAATGCACCCAGAACTCTGTTCAAAGCTTTACTTGAAGTCCATTTACCTGAACTCCATTGTAGTCTGAAACTGGAGAGCTCAGCCAAAAGCCAGCAATCCCCCAAGTTACCAGCTGACTATAGGATAGAAAGGAATAGGATGGAAAATGAATCCTAACTCACTTCCAAATCAGTTCCAGCCAACGTTGCTCCCCCGAGGTCACAGTTCTTTAGATTGGTGTTTCTCAGCGTTGCAACTCGGAGGTTAATTCCTGTCATCTGACTGCCCTCCATGGCCACTCCTTTCAGGTTGGCACCTGGAACACACACAGAAAGGAGTTCTGTGAGGAAAACCAGTCAGAAACACAGCAGCTCCACACTGGTGCTGCCTCAGAGCTGTGTGAATTGGAGGAGGACAAGGGGATTTCGGGCTGAGATGGTCACAGACTCAGTGCAGCCCTTGTGGGCCCTTCTCAGGGTTGGACAAACCACAGCTGGACCTTTTCTGAGCCATAGAAATGTACAAACGCAGGCTTCAGTTGGCACAGATTCACAAGGAAAAATCTTCTTACCTTCCAGGTTAGCTTTAAGGCCTGATGGGTCCTCAGAGTTGCAGCCTTTCAGGGA
>NW_020898013.1:115715-120257 GCF_003984885.1 Neopelma chrysocephalum
CACCTGTGGATGACACCCTGGCTGTGCAGGTACCCCAGACCCCACAGGGATTCATGGATCAGCTCCCGGCATTGATGGATTCCTGGATGAGCTCCAGGGATTGAGGAAGTCGTGGATGAGGTCCCAGGATTAAAGGATTCAGGAATGAGCTCCCAGGACTGAAGGATTCATGGCTCCCTGGGATGGAGGGATTCATGGATCAGCTCCCAGGAATTAGTGCTGGAATTAGCAGGTGTTTCCTTAAGGTGCTGCTATTTGGGAAGGGGACCAGGGAGGATTTGTCTCTGGATTCAGGAAGAGCACACAGGAATTTCTCAACAGCAGAAGGTGCTTAATTAAAAGGTGCTGAGTAATTAGTGAGGGGTAATTAATGAGATCATTAATAAGGAAATAAGGCATCACCTGGAGAGGGGACCAAGGTGGGGGGTTCCCACCTTTCCTGCCCCTTCCCAGGGCTCAGTTCCCCCAGTTAAGGAGCACATCCCAATTAAGGATCAAATCCTGACTAAGGATCGGATCCTAATTAACAGCTGGATCCCAATTAATGATGGGACCCTAATTAGGGCTGGTGGGCAGAGCCTGGGGGGTTCCAATACCTTTGAAGCAGGTGATGAAGTTCTTCACTTTGGTGTCATCCAGGAAAAGCTGCAGAAAAGCGGGAAAAAGCCTCAACAGACTCAGGTCTATCCTGAGATCCGTTTGGGATCTGTTTGGGATCTGTCTAGGATGTGTCCTGAGTCTGTTTGGGGTCTGCTTGGGATCTATCCAGGATCCATCTGGGATCTCCCACGAATTCATTTGGGATGTGTCCCACCCCTATAAACACCCAGACCCCCTACAGACCTCCCCTTGTATGGACCTCCCCACACTCCTATAGACACCCAGACCCCTATAGCCCCCCCCCACCTCTATAGACACCCAGACTGCCCCCAGACCCTCCCCAGAGACCCTCAGACCCCCTGTAGCCCCCCCATAGACCCCACTCACCCCTACAGACACCTCCACACCCCTATGGACACGCAGACCCCCCACAGACACCCCCCATAGACCTCACTCACCCCTACAGACACCCCCACACCCCACAGACCCTCCACACCCCATATATCCCCCCATAGCCACCCCTATAGACCCATCACATAGTCACCCTCCCCTATAGACCCCCTCATACCTCTACAGGTCTCAGCCCCCCTACAGACCCCCGCCCACCCCTATGGACCCTCAAACCCCCTCTAGACAGCCCCACAGACTCTCTGCACCCCATATATCCGCCTATAGCCACCCCTACAGACTCACCCCACAGTCACCCACCCCTACACCCCCTATAGCTCCCCTACAGACGCCCCCCATGGACTCCCCGCCTGTCCCGGGTGATCCAGGGAACAGAAACACTCTCGGGTTCGGGGCTCCGGCCGCTGCCCCTGCCGGTACCCGGGCCGCACGTGGAGCCACCGCACCGCCGTTGCCCACATCGCCCCCGCCCCCCCGCATCGCGACAGGCGACACTGGCCCCCAGAGCCCTGCCCCTGTCGCGACAGGCGACAGTGGGCCCAGTGGATGGCGCGACCCAGAAGTGGCACCACAGGGGGACCGGAATAGCGGCGGCACCGCGGGGGGAGAGGGGGAGATGAGGCAGGGAAATGGTTCCGGAGGGAAACGGAACCAGCTGTGGAAGGGCCGGGGGGGCGCAGGAGTGGGGCCCCCTGGAATCAGCACCTATAGAATCCTATAGACACCGCCTACCCCTCCGGGAACAGGCATAGACACCTATAGAACCCTACAGGTACCCCCGCACCCCTACAGACACCCACCCACCCCCTAGACCCCCCAGGAACGGGTATAGGCACTGACAGAACACTACAGGCACCCCGGGAACAGTTGTAGACACCTATAGAAGCCTATAGAAACCCCGGGAACGGGTATAGACACCTATAGGACACTATAGACACGCTGGGAATGGTTATAGGCACCTACAGAACCTTATAGGCTCCTGCCCGCCCTGGAGACCCTCAGCCCTTCTATAGACACCCCCCACCCCTATAGACCCCCATGACCCCTAGAGACACCCACCCCACAACCTCTTCAGAGTCCCACACACCGCCCCAATATTTTTATTACCTGGATCACCAGGGACAAGTAGGGAGGGTCTATAGGAGTGGGTGTCAATGGGGGGGGTTTATAGGGCTTGAGAGTGTCTATAGGGGTGCAAGGGGTGTCTATAGGGGCGCATAGGGGCCTATAGGGTGTGTGGGTTCTATAAGCAGTTGTAAAGGGCATACTTTTGACTTAGATGATCAATGGAGCATAGAGGGGTGAGAAAGTAATTGTATTAAAATGTGAAACGAGCCAGAATATTGTACAATGTAACTTTATGGCACAAGTTAACTGAAAGGTCCATTGTGCTTTTTAGCAAGTCAACTTGATGTCCCCATTATCAGAGCTGAGTTCCTCCTTGGCTTGGCTCCATGCTGCAAGATGGACACAAATGCCCTTGAAACACAATGGGAGAGGTCGTCCATAGGGGTGAGAAAGATGATGATGAGAGGAAGATTGTGTGGACAGGGGTTGCTCGCCCCTTGCCCTACAGCAGGGCATGCGCAGACTGTTGCTATCAGGTGATGAACAGGCGGGGTTTGGCTGCCACTCAGGCATCACCTTATACTGCGTACTGGCCCTATGTGGTGTAATGTAGAGCTGCTAAAATGGGGTGTCAGGACTGCTGGGGTGAGCGATGCTCATCCTTCACTCGAGACTGTTGCTCCGTGGGGACGCCCGCTAAGCATGGGCACCGACCAGCTGCTGTGGATCCTGGCAGCCCTGGCCTGTCTGTGTGGGTAAGCACAGTTTATTGATAGGAAGCAACCGAGAAAGCAAATGTTTTATATCCTTTTTTGTAATCCTTTTAATTCCCTTTTTACTGGTTAATACTGTATTAAAAGCTGTTCACAGTATTGTAGAAATGCCAACTGATAAAGTAGTTTTTTTATACTCTTTTTTAGCTTTTGATTCTCTTTGCTAGTTTTTTATTCTCACTGCAATAAAAGATTTTTTGTAGTGTTTGAATGTCTGTTGTACTTGTCTTTATTCTGGGCATGTATTCAAATGAACTAATACCCAGGGGCACAGCTCTTTGGGACAGGAGACGGGCAGCACCCTTGCCAGGACTCGGGACGGTGGCAGGTCTCCTTGGGCCAGGACTTGCCACAGCTGCTGATTTGGGTGCAGCCCTGGCCAAAGGGCTGCCAGCAGCATTGGTGCCCTTGCCCACACCTTCCTTCTCGGTGTCACCCCCCGTGTTTAGGATGGCCACCAGCTGGAACTTCTCCCAAGGAGGCCGTGCCAGCTTGTGTGGAAGGCCCCGTGCCCTTCCCGCTGCAGCTGCATCGGCGGCCGAGGGGGCTCCTTGTGCTGCCGTGAGCAGGCACAGGAGGGGAGTGTTTGCTCATTTCCTGAGCCGTTCCCACAGTTCAGGTCCAGCCAGATTAGATACTTTAGAGAGCGGATTCCCTCCAAGGTGGGGCAGGTTGGCCTGGCTGGGGGAGGCCCCAGGCCACGTGGCACTGTGTCACAGGGCCCTTTGTGACATGCTGGGCATGGCCAGTGGGATGGAAGGGGGCAGGGTGTCCAAGGGCTCTTTATGACCCGTGGTGACAGAGGTGCTGCTGGTGACACGGCCACAGTGTCAACAGTGGTCCTCGGAGCAGGCGACGGGACAGGACGGGACAGAGCGGAGCTGTGCGGAGCCCCCGCGCAGCAAACTCGTGCCTTGCTGACCTGGAGCGTTTTGGAGGATTTTCTCGCTTCCAGGTGCCCTCGAGGCCTTTTTGTGTGACTTGGAGACCCGGAGCTTTTCCGAGGCGTCTCCAACCCCTTAGGCAGGTGCCCTCAAGGCCCTGCTGCAGGACTTGGAGATCCGGAGCTTCTCCGAGCTGTCTCCAATCCCTGTGGCAGGTGCCCTCGAGGTTTTTCTGCAGGACTTGGAGACCCAGAGTTTCTCCAAGGCGTCTCCAATCCCTGTGGCAGGTGGCCTCAAGGCCATTCTGCAGGACTTAGTGACCTGGAGCTTCTCCGAGGCGTCTCTCTTGCAGGTGCCCTTGACACCAGACTGTGGCATGGCAGGGAGACGCTTCAGCCTGCTCAGGCTGCTCCAGAGGAAGAAGGAGGAGGAAAGCCCTGGGGCTGCCCCAGCACAGCAGCCTGAAGAGGTGCAGTAGGTGCAGCCCCCGCAGGAGGGTGAGTGCTGGAGCTGGGCCACAGGGTTGGTGGCTGCAGCCCCCTTGGCCTCATCCTGTCCCATCCCCTCTGGACATGCCCAGGGAAAGGGAGGGGGCAGAGGGGCCGGGGCTAATCTCCCGGCAGCCCTGCTCCATCCACTGGGCATCCCGGGGCTGACCCTGCTCCTGGAGCCCAGGCCTGGGCTGTGTTCTCCGGCCTCTCCCGCACACCCTCAGCTCTGAGCGCACTCGCTCTTTGCCAGATGCAGGCCAGGAGCGGACAGAAGAGCAGCTCCGTGCCCGTGGCCGCTTCCGCAGGGCAGCACAGGTA
>NW_020898013.1:120267-135407 GCF_003984885.1 Neopelma chrysocephalum
AAGAGCAGCTCCGTGCCCGTGGCCGCTTCCGCAGGGCAGCACAGGTACCTGCAGCCATCCCCTCCTGGGCTGGGCCTGCTGTCACTGCTCAGCCCAGCACCACTGTCAGAACCCTCCAGGGGACATCCCTCTCTTCCTTTCCTTCCTCCTGTAGCTGGTTTGCAGATTCATCAGGTGCATTTGGCGTGAAGAGACCACTTTCATGGCCACTGGGGACACGGCAAACTCGGACCTCTTCAATGCCCAGACCAGCGCTGCCCTGTTGGATTTGCTTGTGGAGAACGGTGTCTACAAAGGGAAGCAAGTAAGCAGCCTGTGGCCAGGGCTCCAGTGCCCCAGGGATGCTGTGGCCCCTCACGCCGGCTGCGCTGGGCCCCCTCAGCCTTTGAGACCAGCAGAGTGTGGTGGCAAGGGGAGCACTTCTTGGGGGAAGCTGGGCAAGTTGCTGGCTCTGGCAGCTCTCCAACTGTTCCCCGTGTCCCCTCCAAGTGCCAGCCATAGTCAGGTGCATCCACCAGTGGCTCACGTCCAATGTGTCTGCTGAGCACGGGCTGGACAAGACTCTTGTCCTTCTGACCGAGGCACACCCCATGGATGTTGCAGTGACCCTGCTGCGCTCTGCCCCAGCCTGTGACAGGTATGGGGCCCACCTGCCTTGAGGGCTCACCTGCCTTTAGACCCCATCCCCCTGCACAGCCTGTCCCAAATGGTGTGCCAGAGAGATGGAGACTTCCAGGACACTCCAGCTCCTCTCTTTGCCAGCTTTGGCATGTCAGCCCCCAATCCTGAGGCCAGCTTGCCTCCCTGCCACACAAGGCACTGTGGCTCTGTCACCTGGGCCCTGCACATGCCCAGGCCACAGCGCTGTGTCCCAGACCCCCCTGAGCCAGAGTTCTGACTCCACAGAGCTGCTCGCACCATGTGGAGGATGCTCATCTCCTCCAGAGGGACTAAGGAGCCGGTGCTGCAGATCCTCTTCCGTGCGCTGGAATTCTGGCCAGCGCACAGGACACGCACCTCTGATGGGGATGAGAGCGATGTCTTTGCCCTGGCTGTGAGTTTATTGATCTGGCCTCTGCTCACCCCCAGCTTGCCTCTGGGATGCCTTTTCATCCTCCCTCACCACTGCTTCTCCCTGCCCCAGGCACTGAGCTGCAACCCTGGCTTAGGGGCAGGTTCAGGGCCACCAGGCCGGGGGATCCCCCTGTGCCTCACCTGGCCTCTCCCTGCCACGCTGGGTCCCTGCCACATGGACATCTGGGCCCTGAGAGCTGTCTCTGGGTGCTTTGTCTTTGGCAGGCAACTGTGGCACTCTGGGAGATCCTCCAGCTGCACTGGTGCCCAGGGGGAGTGAAGAACAATTTCCCCCGCCTCCTTCTGACTCTGCTCTTCCAAGTTTTCATCAGCACAGAGGAGATGTCAGAGGAGGTCGAGACCTTCTGGGGGCAATGCCGGCAGCAGCGCAGCCTTCCCCCCAACCCCAACAGGTGCTCCATCCCAGTCCTCTCTCCCTGCCACGCCCTCGGGGCTGGGGCCAGGGCTCTGCACCTGACCTGGGCTGTGCTCTGCACACAGGTTTGCAGTGCAGACCGTGAAGGCCCTGCTGCGCCAGCTGCTGGATGAGGACATGTTGATGGTGATGGATCGCAAGTGTGGCTGGGACACGCTCCTCAAGGCTGACACCCACCACTATGCAGTGGGTCTGCTGGCCAGGTGAGAGCCCTTTCTCCCCACTGCCCCCGTCATTTCTGCCCTGTGCACAGGCCACCCCACACAGTGCCCGTGCTGCTGGGCCAGAGGGCCTTGTCAGCCAGGGATGGCTGAGCAGAGTGGCAAAGGCGGAGAGGGGCGGCTGCACAGGAGGAGCCACCTCCCAAAGCGCCTATGTCCCCTCCCGGGCTGCTGGCCAAAGACCAGGCCTGTGTGAGTCAGTCCCAGGAGAGCTTTGCCCACCTGGCTCAGGGTCTGTAGCGCCTTTATTCCCCCTTGCAGGGAGCTGCGCCGTGTCTCCCGCTCCTTCTGCCGCAGCATCGCCATCAGCCTGCTCCCACGGCTCAGCAGGGAAGAGCCCCTGTGGGAACTGCCTGCCCTGGCGTTCCTGGTGGAGGTGAGCCTGATGGCGAGCGCTGCCTGGCCCAGCTGCCTCCCCCTCTCTGCCCTCTCACAGCCGCAGCCGCCTGGGATGGTGCCTGCACCCTGTGCTGCTGCCTGGGCCCAGCCCCGGGTGCGTCCGGGCTCCTGCCGGCCGGGCACCCCGTCACTGGTCCCTGCCTTTCAGGTGCTGCACTGCCTGAACCCCAGACAATGTGGGCTCAGCGTCCTGCAGATTATTTCAAGGCGCCTGCGGAGTGAGTGCCCCGAGAGGTGTCGCCTGGCGCTCCGAGGCCTGGTGGTGATCAGCAAGGCTCCCGCAATGGTGAGCAGGGGGCAGGGGCTTAAGCCGGGCCGGCAGCGTGCGGCTGTGCAAGGCAGTAGCTTGGCCTTGGCTGGCCTTTGGCAGCTGTGCCAGCTGCTCCCAGCTCTCCTCCTCCCCGTTCAGCTGCCCGACTCCTTTGGGACGCGCCTTTGACCTCTGGGCTCCACGGCAGCAGTGTGGGGCTGCACCACAGCATTGTGTTCCACACAGGCTAAGAGCATCTGGAGCCTGAATGAAAGCCTCCTGGAGCTACTGCAGGATGCAGACAGAGACGTGGTTTAGATGACCCTCTCTGCGTTCATCAACATGCTCCACTTGAAGACCATCCAAATATCCAGCCCCACTGCCCTGAAGTTGCTTGAGGCGCTGCGGCCACTCTTTGACAACGTAAGGCTCTGTGCCCCTCATCGTGGGCACTGAGTGCTGCCAGGAAACTTTGGGCCCAGTGTCTTTTAAGGCCTGTGCCCCGGTGGGCCTGGAGAAGCCAGGGCTGAGGTCTTTTGCTCTTCCTTTGCAGCAGGAGCACAGCCAGCTGCAGCAGCTCTCCATGGTCCTCTTCCGGGAGGTGATGGAGGCAACAGAGAGGAGCAAGAGCCTAAAGCCACACGTCTACCTGAGGCTGGTGCCATTCTACTTCAACTGGCACGATGAGAACCAGCGTGTGGCAGAGGTGAGGACTCGTGGGCTCTGGTGTCCCCATGGCAGGAGGCTGCTGTGCCTCCTGCCCTGGCCCATAGTCGCCTGCAGCCTCCTCCTGGCCTTGGTGCAGGGATGCAGGTGCTGTGCCCTGGGCTGCAGTGCCATGGCCCGCTCTCTGTTGCTCTGCAGGCCTCTCGGGAAGCACTGTTTGGTGCAGCCAGGTTCCTGAAGTGGAGGGATCTTGAGCACCTGGTGACCATGGAGCAGCCATGGAAGTTTGGCGAGTGCCTGGTAAGGACGGCCCCAAATCCCCAGCCCCTAATGCCCAGCGTGTGGAGCTGGCACGGTGCCTGTGGTCCACACGCTGCTCGCTTCCCTGGGGTGTGCTGGCTCTTTTCCAGGCTCCCCTACCCCCACAGCCAGGCTGCCCTGGAGTCCCGGCTCAGCTGGGCTGTGGGGCAGGGCGGCCCCGCGGCTCCCCGGGAGCACCCAGCCCTCTGCTCCCCCCAAAGCCCGGCCCCAGCGGCTGCTGACCGGGCCTCAGGGCTCTGCGGGCAGGGGAGCCCCGTACTGGGGGCAGGCAGCGCCGGGCCAAGGGGCAGAGCCTGAGCCAAGCCTTCCCTCCGTGCCTTGGCGCTCTTTGCAGCTGGAAAAGGACAGGAGCCGAGTGGGCCAGTATGTGCGCCAGGCCCTGCTGTACCTGGAGAGCCCAGAGGAGCCCCTGCGAAAGCTGGCCATCAAGTTCCTGGGTGAGCCACAAGGCCGGGGTCCCTCCCCACCCCACTGCAGCTCAGCCCCAGCCCCGGCTGCTGCAGCGGCAGCAGGATGCAGCCCAGGGCATGTGGAACCCCGAGTGGCCTGGCGCCTGCTGCCGCCCTGGGCCAGCCCAGCCCTGGGGCGTCCCCATGCGGGGGACCTGTGCCTCTGGGGCCCTGACAGCCTCTGTGTTCCCAGGGATCGCCGCCAGGTCCATGAAGCAGGAGCAGCCAGAGCTGCAGCTCATCTGCCAGGGTGAGGGAAGGCACCTTCCAGCTGATCCCCTTGGGCCCTGCTCCCTCCTGGCCATGGCAAGAACTGGCTGGGATGGCCCTGGCAGGAGGGGCTCCTCACATCCCCACACCCCTGGCCTCTCACCTTGGCTCTCTTCCTTTCTCTTCCAGCCCTTCAAGGCATGACTGATGACAGCCCTGACGTCTCAAACCTGGTGCTCCATATCATCAGAGCTGTACAGAGAGCTCCATTCTTACGATTCTGGTAGTCTCCATTCCTGCCTCTTCCAGCCCGTAGAGGCGTGACAGGTGACATCAGACTCACCATGGCAGGCCTGGAAATTCAACACTGCTACATGCCAAGAGCTGTACAGATGGCTCCCTACTCCAGATTCCAGCGGCTCCAAGACTGACTGTGCAGGGCGTGAAAGACCCGGCCTTTTCCACAGGGCAGTGTCTGTCTGTGCTGCTGCAGCTCTGTGGAGAACTGATGTGGGAAGCTCCATCTCCTGGGGCCACCTGAGCCTGTGGGGAAGATGCCTCTTCCCTGCAAGCACCTCCTTTGAGCCCAGCATGGGAATACAACCAACATGTTATCACAAACAGAGGCCCAGGAGCTTTTTTTTGGTGCCCAGTGTGCACAGGGCCTTGGGGAAGAGGGGAAAAGGGCTCCTTGTGCTCAGCAACACTTGCCCTGCTGTGCAGCGTGCCAGCAAAAGGGCGCAGAAGCCCCTTGGCCTTTGGTGGTTCTGCTGGAGCTTTAAGGCTTGCAGCAGAGTGGAGGGGCAGAGGCTGGAGGTGTGGGGATCCCTGAGGACCTTGTCCTTGGAGATGGCCACAAGCCCTCCCCCAGCCAGGAAGCAGCGTCTGTGTCCTGCCTGTGTGTTGCTGGCTGGATTGCTCCGGGCTCCCAAGTGCCTCTGGAGCGGCTCCTCTGGAGCTCCTTCAGGGCTGCGCCGCTGCCAGGCAGGTTGGCAGGGCTGGGGGAGACCCGCAGGGGAGGTGGCACTGGGAGGCCAGGAAGGGGTGAGGTGCTGCGGAGGCCCTGATGGGACAAGGGAGCGGGAAGCCTTGAGGGGAATCTGGGAGGGGGTGGGTGGCAGAAGGCTGCGAGGGGACAGACTGGGTACAGGCCCCCAGGGTCAGGGTGGAGGGAAAAGCCCCCAGGACTTGGGGGGCAGAGGCCATAGGCAGCCCCCAGGCAGCCACCTCCTTCCCTGCCAGCCGGCTGCTCTGGTGCTTTCCCGAGGCATCTCCCAGCCCTGTGGCAGAAGCCCTGGAGGCCTCAGCAGCAGGGTGGGCACACCCCCAAGGGGGCCAGGCTGGCCTGGCTGGGGACAGGGAGGGCAAGGGGGCCCTGCCGGGGCATGTCTGCCGGGTGCTGCCGGCCAGGGGCAGTGGCACGGGCAGGGCTGGTGGGCAGCCCGGGCCCCCGCGGCTGCCCAGGCCACGGGGCTGTGGCTGACACCCCCCTGAGCCAGAGCTCTGGGCCTGTAGGGGCGTGTCTGAGGTACAGAGGGATGTACCAGGGCAGAGAGGCCCAAGGAGCATGCGCCGAGGTTCACAGCCCCCATTGGGTAAAGGGATCACATGGTTATGGGATATAAAAGAGTGCAGGAAATTCAAATAAGGGCTCTTTGATTCCACCAGCTCCGGAGAGCGTGTAGTTATTCCTTATCATATAAGGGCAGCGTCCACGTGGACGCAACATCTGGCGCCCCAGTGGGACCTAATCTACATTAGATCAGATATTTTAAAACCTGTACCAGGTATTATCGGTAGGATCTCCGGTTATCACTTTAGTTTTACAAAGTGGGAGTCCTTTTACTGAAAAAAACCTAGACGCCTGTAAACGTTGCCTTGGGGGAGTCCAAGGAACGAAATTAGTGAGCTCAAAAAAGATAGGTTAGTGCACAAAAAACGGGAAGAAAGAAGAAAGAAGAAATCGCCAAGAGATCGGAGCGGGCGGGCACCGGAGAAAGCGGAGAGGACCGAAACAACATCGCAGCGGTGAGTGAGCTGAAAGGCAGCCTGCGCGGCTAGGACTGCTCCCCAACCGGCAGCGTGACCGCAGCCCGGACCCCCGAGCCGCGAGCCGTGCTGAAACCGCGGGGAAGCTTCTGCCGCGCCACCGCCAGCCGCCGCAGCTGAAACAGCCACGCGGACCAGCACCGCAGCTGCCCGCACCACCCCAGCCGCACCGCCCGGACCCCCGCATTGGCCATCTGCCTAGCAGAAAGCCTCCCAGCTCCACGCCGCCCGCCGCTGCTGTACGCGCCCGCCTCATCCACCGGCCCCGCGCCCGCCTACAAGCCGCGCGAGGCCGGGGGAACCCCACGCGACCGCGTTCCGCAGCACCCCGACCCTACCTCACCTAGCGAGCCCCGCAGACCCTAAGCCGCCGCCGCGCCGAGGAGAAGGACCGCCGCCGCCGGAGCCGACCCGCCGCAGCCGCCGCCGAGGAGAAATACCCCGCGCCCACCGCCGAGCCGCAAGCTGCCGCGCCGAGAGGGACCGCAGCCGCCGCCGCAGCCGCCGCCACCGCCGAGCCGCGAGAAGCCCCGCCGTTCCAGCCGCGCCGCCGACCGAGCGCGCCGTGCCGGCGCCGCCGCTGAACCGGGGAAACCAGCTGACCAGAACCGGGAGTAGCCAGCCACCACACAAATAAACTTCAGACCACGTGCGTTCAAGTGCCGAGACAAGGTAAAAATGGGAATTTTTTTCTCCACCGCACTTTCACAAAACACAGATGCACTGGCAATACTTCTCAGACCATACAATGTGCAAGCCACACGGGCAGAACTCACGGAGCTTGTACGCTTTACTCAGACAGCTGTCCCCGAACTGCAGCTGGCAAAAGCCCTACACATACCCATATGGGAAGAACTGGGGAAAGTCATAAAGCTCACAGCCGAGGGGGGAGACCCCCAGGCCATCAGAGCTTTCCCAGCGTGCCAGATAATAATGTCTGCACTGCACAGAGTCCACGAGCGCACCACACAAGCGTATAACACCGACACGCACCCCCCGAATAATACTGTTAACAACAGCCGCCCAACTTTTAGGCGTAGGGACACTAACGCCCAAAGTCCGGCGGGGGCGGGAATGGGAAGTGTTCGCGATTTAAGTACGGAGTCAGAAGCCCAGAGCCGGAGGGACACGGGCCGTCGGGAGGGAACGGAGCCTGCGATGCGAGATCCCCGCTCATGGGATAGCCGCACAGGGCTCCGTCACGGCGACCGGGAGGGTAACCCAGCAGATTTGCCCCCCCGTCCCGCGGATGACCGCCGCCCACGTGGGCCTGCATGGGCGCCGCCATCTTGCCCATCAAGCGGCCCGGGAACTGACCCGTCTCTCCCGCCCCCTGCGCCGCCCCGCCCCACCCATAGGCGCGAGGGGGGAGGTAACTCCGCCCCCTTGCCGCCTCCGACACCCGCCCACACCCCCTCACCGGGAACCGAGATAGCCGGAGCCACGGGGGGGGAGGAGTGGGGGGAGGAGGGGGAGGAGCTAGCCATAGTTCCGTCGGGAAGGAGCGAGGTAGCAACTGGGGGAGGGTCGAATGATAGGTGGAGTTTGTGTCGAGAGGAGGCCATACGGGTGGGAGACTTGCAAGTGATTAATGCATGCCCAGTCATCATTGGTCCACGCAATAGCCGCCGGTTCGAACCTGTGCCGCATGAACTAACAAAGGAATTGAGGCAGATAATACGGGAAACCGGCGTGTCTTCATCTAACACCCTGGCATTTCTAGACACGCTAAGCTCTACCTACCTTTTCATGCCACACGATTGGAAGACTATCTTAAAAATAAGTCTTACCAATACACAGTACAACGTGTGGCTGAACGACTTTCGGGAGAATTGCTCTGTGTATGCAAATGACCCACAAGCAGGCGTTACCACACACCAACTAACCGGGGAGGGTAATTATCGGTCGATAGATGCCCAATCTAGGTACAATAAGGAAGTGTACGAGGTGATAGCAAAACACGCTATGAGAGCCATGAGAACACTTCCCACATCCGACCGAGACACTAATTTGTCATTCACACGAATAATGCAAGGCCCGACAGAACCGTACTCCCAATTCTTGGACCGGTTGCAGTCTGCCCTAGATAGGCAGATTGAAAGTGAGGAAGCCAGAGACATACTTTGCAGGAAACTGGCTTTCGAAAACGCGAACCCAGACTGTAAGAGAGCATTGCAGGCTCTTCCTAAACGGGAGAGCTGCAGCATTGCAGAGCTGGTTCGTGCCTGCCAAGGGGTCGGCTCAGTGGGACACCAAACTGACTCATTAGCAGTAGCCTTGAGTGCTCAGCTGAGAGTGCAGGAGGGAGCCAGACCCAGGAGTGGTTGTTACACTTGCGGTGCGCCCGACCACTTCCAAAGAGAGTGTCCCAGGAGACCCATAGAAGCAGCCCCCCGTAGGCGCCCAAAAGCAAGGAGGGTGCCAAAAAATGGGAGACGAGGGGCGTTGTCGCACGCCCCGCTACAACAAACATATGCGACACAAGGAAACAGGCCGGCAATCTGTGCCCCCCCACCCCTGCCAGCGCTTTGTGCCCCTCCACCGCAGCCAGCGCTGGGCTGGATCTATCCAACCGAGACTCTGTCTTCATAACATCCACAGAGGTAGTGCTAATTCCAACTGGGATTTGGGGTCCCCTCAACCCAGGAGTGCATGCACTATTGATTGGAAGGTCCTCCACTACACGAATGGGTTTGTTTGTGCTGCCGGGAGTGATAGACTCAGACTCTCATAGTGAGATTCAGATCATGGCCTGGACCCCTTCACCCCCCTGTTTCATCCCAAAGGGACAGAAAATTGCCCAACTAATCCCCTTCTACAGCGCGTCGCCTGCAGGGGAGGGGGAGCGGGGTTCAGGGGCTTTCGGTAGCACAGGAACACCACAAGTTTACTGGGCAACAGCCATCACAGCCACACAGCCGCTCATGACATGCCAGGTGAATGGGCATCGATTTACAGGCCTTGTGGATTCGGGAGCCGATGTTTCCATCATAAAGGACTCCGAGTGGCCACTTAACTGGCCCACTGTTTGCCCAGCTGCAACCATTCAGGGGGTGGGAGGAACACAAAGGCCCAGACAGAGTGCCCAAGTACTCACTGTCCTGGGCCCGGAAGGACAATCTGCCAAGATAGCTCCTTTTGTTGCCCCCATTCCTCGTACACTGTGGGGAAGGGATGTTCTTGGGCAGTTTGGCACAGTGATGCAAATTCCTCCTGCAAACAGCCAGGTTTTTCAATAGGGGCCATTGGTCAGCCGTCCCAAACACCCATTAAGCTGGTCTGGAAAAGTGAGCAGCCAGTCTGGGTGGACCAATGGCCTATGAAAAAGGAACGGCTTGAACAATTAACAGAGCTTGCAAAGGAGCAACTAGAAGCAGGACATATTGTGCCCACAACTAGCCCCTGGAACACTCCTGTCTTTTGCATTCCCAAGAAAAGTGGGAAATGGAGAATGCTGCAGGACTTAAGGGCAGTAAATGCAGTCATAGAGCCCATGGGAGCATTGCAGCCAGGACTGCCTTCACCCTCTATGCTCCCAGCGGGCTGGCCTTTAATGGTAATTGATTTAAAGGACTGCTTTTTTACCATCTTCCTTCACCCTGAGGATGCGCCAAGGTTTGCTTTTTCCATCCCGGCCTTGAACAATGCACAACCTATGCAAAGGTATCATTGGGTTGTTCTCCCTCAGGGCATGAGTAATAGTCCTACGATTTGTCAGACAGTGGTGTCAAACGCTATTCATCCCATCAGAAAGCGTTTCCCCTCTGCCATCATCTATCACTACATAGATGATATTTTAATTACCACGGCCACAGAAAATGAACTAGAAACTGTTGTTACTGCTCTAAAACATGCTATCCAAGAAGCAGGGTTACAGGTCGCGCAAGAAAAGATCCAGCGATCGCAGCCCTGGACATACCTTGGATGGAGGATCACGCAGCAGGAAATCTCCCCACAGCCACTGCAGCTCGAGGTAAAAAACATTTTAACTTTACACGAGTTGCAAAAACTCTTGGGGGCTATCAACTGGTTGAGGCCTGTTTTAGGCTTAACCACAGAGGAGCTACACCCTTTGTTTGAGCTGCTAAAAGGGGACTCCAATCTAACGTCTAACAGAGCTCTGACTGCAGAGGCCAGACAGGCGTTAGACATTTGTGCCAGGGCAATAGAAAGCAGGCAAGGCAGAAGGAGAAATCCTGAACTGCAAATTTGCCTGGCCCTCGTTCCCAGCAGGTACCAGCCATTTGCAGTTTTGTTCCAGTGGGATCAGACTGAAAAAGACCCACTGCGAATTCTAGAGTGGCTGTTTCTGCCCCACACACCACCTAAAACTGTGTGGACTGCTAATGAGATGTTTGCAAAGCTTGTCATTAAAGGCAGAGCAAGACTGCAGGAACTGGATGGAAGGGACCCTGTTACCATCTACATTCCAGCTACGAAGGACAATTTGGATTGGATGCTGGCTGAGGACATGGGATTCCAAGCTGCCTTGTCAGGCTTTGACGGTGATATTTCCATTCATCTCCCTAAACACAGATTGTGGGCAGAAATAGGTAATTTACCTTTAAAAGCCACAACCAGATGCAAACATGAACCAGTAGAAGGCCTTACGGTCTTCACAGATGCATCTGGGAGAACACGAAAAGCTGCAGTGACTTGGGTAAACCCCGATACCGGACAATGGGAACAGGAGGTGCAGACCAGGAACCAAGGTTCTGTACAGGTTCTGGAACTGGCTGCCATCCGTATTGCCCTGGAGAAATTTTCTGAGCAACCTGTTAATGTTGTTACTGATTCTTGTTATGCTGCAGGTTTAGTATCGCGCCTTGAAAGTTCGTTTCTTCGAGAGGTTTCTAACCCCCATTTGTTGTTTGAAATGCATTCTATTTGGTGTCTTGTTAATCACAGGAGGTTTGATTTCTATATTATGCACATAAGGTCACACACCGACATGCCAGGACCCATAGCTGACGGGAACAGGGAAGCTGACAGAGCAGCAATGTTTAACACCGTACCCAGAGTCTTAGAGCAAGCAAAATTGTCTCACTCATTTTTCCATCAGAATGCTCACTCTCTAAAAAGACAATTCCAAATAACAACCAATCAGGCTCGAGACATCATCCTGTCATGCCCAGACTGTCAAAAACTCACACCCATGCCGTCTCAGGAAGGCGTTAACCCTAGAGGGTTAAAAGCTAATGAGATCTGGCAAACAGACATCACACACATCCCAGAATTTGGCAGACTGAAATATGTACATGTAACAGTAGACACACATTCGCAGTATATAACAGCCACAGCACACACAGGGGAAAAGGCCAAGGATGTGATAAGACACTGGCTCAGTTGTTTTGCCACCCTTGGTACCCCAAAACAAATAAAAACTGACAATGGACCAGCATACATCTCAGAAAAGGTAAGAGATTTCCTGTCAGACTGGGGAATCTCACATGTCACAGGCATCCCAAACTCACCAACCGGTCAGGCAATTGTTGAAAGGGCACACCGCACACTGAAAGAAATGCTTGAAAAACAAAAAAAGGGGGAGAACCTGGATAGCCCACAAGAACGGCTGTGGAAAGCAATGTATGTTATCAATTTTTTAAATTGTGACAGCACGGAAAAGAGTAAGTATGAAAGGCAACACAGGCCTCAGGAGCCTGCCTCTCCCAAACCACCGGTCATGGTAAAGGGTCTGATTTCTGGACAGTGGATGGGACCACTAGATCTTGTGACGTGGGGGAGGGGTTATGCCTGTGTGAGTGCAGGGAAAGAGTTAAAATGGATTCCTTCCAGGTGTGTCAGGCCCTACCTAGGTACACGTTCACATCAGCAAGAATCATAGTAACGCAGAAGTTATGAAAAAGTTATGTTTACACTTCAGGTTTACCCTTAGGAACGACCAATGTGGCAAAAAGCAGTCAATAAAAAATTCATGAGTGTGTGTATGATGAATGGAAGACGGCCATCGAGCGAATGATGTGTGAATGAATGTGTGCTGTATGACTGGACAAATATTGAAACACAAGACACCTCACAATAAACACTACCTCAGCCACAAGGTCACTTTAAGATAGGTTAGTTTTGCTAAGCTTAGCCCGCTCCTTAATAAAGTTGAACACTCCAGTTATTTAAAACCCTCAAGTTAATAAGGGTTATAAGTTTGCACAGTTAGGCCAAGGCCTTTAAGTTAATAAAGTTATTTCTCCAAGTTGCACTACCCCTTAGGAATATAAGGTTTTGAAAAGGTTTACATTAGAAGCATAAGAGGCCAAGGCAAGCAGTGTGCTGGGTCACTGCAAGCTTTGGTAGTTTACAAGTACTGTTATGTTTGTTTGCACTGTTGTTTTGCACTGTTTTTGTGATCCTCTTAAATAATTTAGAAGGGGGTGATGTAGGGGCGTGTCTGAAGTACAGAGGGATGTACCAGGGCAGAGAGGCCCAAGGAGCATGCGCCGAGGTTCACAGCCCCCATTGGGTAAAGGGATCACATGGTTATGGGATATAAAACAGTGCGGGAAATTCAAATAAGGGCTCTTTGATTCCACCAGCTCCGGAGAGCATGTAGTTATTCCTTATCATATAAGGGCAGCGTCCACGTGGACGCAACATGGGCCCACAGAGCTGCTGCCACCACGGGTAGGGCGCTGGGCTCCTCGGGAAGCCTGCGCACTCGCTGCTGCCCAAGCGGCTCCGCGCCCCACACACAACAGCACCAGAGGCTGCCCAGGAGCAGCAGCACCCACAACGCCTGGGCCTCCTCACCCAGGCACCCACACCCGCCAGGACGCCAAAAGTGGCCAGGCTGTGGGCACAATTGCACCCGCTTTGGCAAAAGGCTTCAGGGCAAGTGGCCACCACAGCTTTCCAGTGACTCCCCAGCCTCACAGCAACCCTGGGCAGCTTCAGCTGCAGCTTGTCCTCCTGACTGACTTCAATGGCCCTGCTTGAGGCTGGACGTGCCTTCCACACTCAGCTGTCCCCAGCCAGTGCCACTGGGGTCATCCTTAGAGACTCTGCTGGGACACCAGCCTCGGGCTGCAGCTGCTCAACCTCTCCTCCATGCAGGCACCTTCAAAACACGGGCATGGGCTTCTAAACTCTACGTCCAGCACTTGTGGGCAACAAAGGAAGAAGCTGCAGAAGCTGAAGCAAAGCAGGGCCTCAAGTGGCAGAGCTTCAGGGATGGAGGGAAGTAAGCACTGTGGTGTCTGCTGAAAAGATGGCCCAGTTCACCAGCTCACACTTTGCTGCTGGACGTTCCTCCTCTGGTCCTGCTGGAGCCCATTCCCTACCAGTGCATGGCCCTGCCTTGTTCCTGGATCCAATCTCCGCGACCCCTGGCAACAAGTGGGCCCTGTGTCCACCTGAGAGCAGAAAATGGCAGAATGTCTCTGCTTCCAGCACTTCTCTTGGCTGCTCCTTCAGGCGGGTGGCACCTTCATGGGAGACACAGAACAGCTTCTCATCCCAGACTTCTCCCTGTCCCCTGCACTTCCCCAATGGACTGGACATCAGCTGCTGGCCACAGCTGAGCACACAGCAACTGGAGTGTTGAACATGCGAGACTGGGCTGATTTTTTTTTCCAGAAGGCAAGAAAATAAGAGAAAAGAACAGAAGGAAGCTTGAGAGTCTCTCTGTCCAATCTAATTGTCCTATGAAACTCAGCAGCCGATGGTGGTTTTGTGCTGCTGGTAATCACTTCCACCCAAAAATCATGACAGGAAGGAGCAACAGCTTCTGCCTTCTGACAGATGCCAAGTCTTGCCACCAATTGCTCCAGCTGCCGCTCCCAACAGCCACCTGCAAGAGGGCAGACCTCAGTGCCCCTTGGCTTTGGCTGCCCTCTGGCAGAGAAGTCCCCTGGGAGCACAGCTCTTTGGGGCAGGAGACGGGCAGCACCCTTGCCAGGACTCAGGGTGGTGGCAGGTCTCCTTCCGCCAGGACTTGCCAGAGACTGTCCCTCAAGAATCCCGGGAGGACACAGGGAATGCTGAGCAGAGCAAGCCTTGCCCGGATGTCCCATGGGGAAGACACTGTTCTAGGGGAAATTCACTGGGTCTACTAACTCTTACTGACTGGCTTAATGACTCAGCCATGCTGTGTCCCTGTCACTCAGATGCCTTCTTGGCAGCACCTGATGTTGTGATTCGTGTGACTGACAATACCTTTAACACCCCTGCAAGTAATCCTTGTTATTTGAGTTGTATCACAGATCAAAATGTATCTACCCTCCATCTATCATTAGTAATTCCCATGGGCAGAAGAGCTGAACTGTGGCTCTCAGGGAACCTAAGCAGAAGCTGAGGATGATGCAGGATACAGTGAATTAAGGAAACTGTGAAATCCAGAAATCCTCAGTGGATGGCTGATTGCTTGGATCATCTCTGCAGCAATCCCGGCAGCTACCGCAGCCACGGCTCCTGCTGCACTGGCCATTCAGTGCAGGCCGTGCCTGCAGTGCCAGTGTATGGGCACTGTGGCAGCACCAGGAGCAGGTGTTTCAGAATCTGTCTGCTTTCAATATTCCAAGTCCTCTGGAAGCGCATGGGACAAGCCCAAAGACAAGAAGCCTGGGTCCTGGCCCTCTTGGCCGTGAACTCTGCATGTCCAAACAAAACAGGGGCAGAGGTGGGACCAAGCGGAGTCACTCTGCACCTGCCCTGAGTTCATGGGAATGCAAAGAGAGGATGGACCTTGGCTGAGTGCTTGGAGAGAGAGAAGGTTGTTTCTCCAAGTGGAAATGCACTTGAACCAGCCTGCATGACCAGCCTGTGTTTTTCTCTGGTGGCTGAACACAGCCAGCACATGAGGCGAGGGGAATGTGTGGGATCAGGGCACTACTTTGGGGCCATGCTGGGAATTCTGGTGGACTAAAAGACAAACACCAGGTGCTGTTTCCAAAGGAACCCCAGTGAAAGGGGGACACCAGAAAGATGGGTGGACAAGTCCTGCAATGGAACTCTGTGTGTGCAGCCTCATTTTCTCCTTCAGCACCCATCTTTGGTGGCCCCAACCAGAAATTAAAAGTGTCTTCTTGATTGTCTTTGGTGTTGTTCTTCCG
>NW_020898013.1:135807-153364 GCF_003984885.1 Neopelma chrysocephalum
GGGGGGGGGGTCTTTGAAGCAGTTTTAGGGGTTTCTAGTGGGATTTCGGGAGTCCCAGACAGTTTTGAGGGTCACTGAGGGGTTTTTTGAGGTCCCTGAAAGGGCTTGGGGTCCCAGGTGGGTTTTGCAGGTCACTGAGAGGGTTTAGGGGGTCTTGGGGGGGAGATGAGGTCTCTGAAGGGATTTGAGGTGTTTTTGAGGAGGTTTGGATGGGTCCAGAGGTGGATTTCTGAGGGGATATCAGGGGTTTTGCATGGATTTTGGGGGGTCTCTGTGTAAGTCCTGTCTGGCCACGGCCAACTAAAACTCCTATGAGGCCATTTCCCATTCCACCACAGCGACTCTGCCAGCCCAGTGGACCAACCCCAGGGAAAGGGGATTCCAATTCCCCCCCGAACCCCAGAGACCCCCAAAACTCAGCACACAGAGACCTCAAAGGAAGGGGGGCCTGGGTGTTCCCTAAAGCCCAGCAATGGGGTTCAGGGGATCTCCCAGCACACAGGGGAGGGGTCCTGGGGGTGCCCCCCAAAGTGCGGGGGGGAGATGTACCACATCCGGGTAAGGGGATCCCAGTGCCCCCACTATATCCCAGTTACCTCCCAGTGACCCTCAGTGTGGCCCAGTAACCCCCTCAGTGACTACACAGTGTGTCCCAGGGACCTCCCACTGGCCCCCAGTGTGGCCCAGTGGTCCTCCAGTGAGCACCCAGTAACCCCCAGTATGGCCCAGTAACCTCCCAGTGTCCCCTCATGTGTCCTGGTAATCCCCCAGTAACTCCCCAGTCCCTCCCAGTGCCCCCTGGTTCCCCCCAGTGTGTCCCAGTATCCCCCAGTAATCACCCAGTGCCCCACAAAGCCCCCCAACTGTCCCCAATGTGTCCCCAGATGCCCTTGGCCTTTCTGTGAGCATGGGGGGGGGGCGTTTTTGGGGTCAGAGGGTCCAGGGGGGGTTTCGGGGGTGAGGTGGAAGGTTGGGGACATGAGGGATGGGGTTTGGGGACAGTGGGGACAATGGGGATGGGTGTGGGGACAGTGGAATTGGGGGGAATTATGGCCATGGGGAGGCCTGGGGACATTGGAGTGTTAAAGGGGGAATTAAGGACACCAAGAGGGTCTTGGGGACACCAGGGGGGTCTCAGGACTCACCTGCTCGTGGTGCTGCCCCTCCTCTTTACCCCCAGACATCTAACTCCTCCCAAATGGCCCCTAACCCCCATTTTCCCTTTAATCCCCTCCCCCTACAGATCTCTTTGACCTCCCAACACCCATTTTAACTCCCCCAAATTCACCCAAAGCCCCCCCCCAAACCCCCCAAATCCCCATCCAACCCCCCCCTCAGATCCCCCCAAATCTCCCCCAGCCCCCCCTCAAATCCCTTCCAACACCCCCCAAAGAGGGATCACCCGGCACCCTGGGACAGGAGCACAGTGGGCTGTACTGGGGGCACTGGGCTGTACTGGGAGGGCACTGGGGGGGACTCAGGTGTCCCAGGACAACGTGACCCAGCTCCAGGAGAGATCTGGGGAACAGGGAGGAGGTACTGCTCTATGCTGGTCTGTCCTGGTCTGTACCCCCAATCCCCAAAGCCCCTCCCCAGCTCCTCCTGGACCCCAAAGCCCCCCAGGCCCCCCCCAGGCCCCTGACTTGGTCCTGCTGCCCCTTGAGCATCTGCAGCTCCTGCAGAACCAGGCATTTCATCAGCAAATGTGCAGGTGACACAAACTGGGGGGTGTGTTGATGTGCTGGAAGGCAGGAGGGCTCTGCAGAAGGCCCCTATCCACAGGGTGATAGAGATGTCTGTCCATATATATCTGCAAGGTTAGTGTGTAAATGTGTGGTGTTAGAAAAGCAGGCTAAGTTCTGGGCTGGTTGTAGAAGGAGAAAGAAGCCCAGAGGCCAGTGCAAGCAGGCAGCCCTCAGCTTGCACATCATGTTCCCTCCCTGCAGGTTCCATTCCTTGAGCCCAGGCCCTGAGGTGAGCCTGAGAAGTGGCGCAGAGGTGAGCCCAGAGCTGTCCCTGAGGTGAGCCTGAGAATAAGTGCAAGGTAGAGGTGCTGCTGAGGAACACAAACTCTGCCTGGCCACGGAGCCTGCAAGGAGGAGAGAGCCCTGGCACTGTGGAGGGACTGCAGGCCCTGGCTGTCCTTGCTGGGTGTTACGACCCGCCCCAGGAAAATGGGAGGGGAGGTAACTCAGGTTTTATCAATAATTCCCTTGGGGTGGATTAAAGTGAAGCGACACTAAATAATCGGTGTCTGAAAACATATTGGTAAGGTTTATTTTAGACATATATAGATAGGGTTCATTTTAACAATTTTGTAGCATTTTGGGTGTTGTCATATAACAAGGTGAACCTTTTGGGGAGGGAGAAAAATGCATAGGGGAGAGAAAGACAGGGTAAGAGTAAGGGAGAGCAAAGAAAAAGATGAGAGTGGTAAAATGTATATAGTCACCGCCCACTGGATCCAGCGATGCGATCTGGCAATCCTGAAAGCAATGGTCTTGGTTCGCAGGCGGTGGAGGGAGAAGGAAAAGAAATACTCCCCAAACCCCCAAAGTCACCAGTCAATATCTATATCCTCAGCATGCTTTTTTGCACCTCCCCCAAGGCGGGGAGCTGTTTTCATTGGGTGGTATCCCTGGCCATGCCATGAACCGCCAACATTTTTCCCGCCTTTTTGCAGAGTTGAGGGGCATAGCCACAAAACCCCCAATGTTTGGCGCGGAGTTCATGTGAAGGGCGTGGTAAACTCGACTCTTCCCGCCTTTTCAGGGCTTGACATCTTCTGCACTGGAGGGGGGGGATGGGCCCTGTTGCCCATCAAGAGGCACAATGTGAAAGTCAAAAGCCTGCAAAAGTCTCCTAGAATGCATAAATCATTAACCGTTTCAGTCTCTGACACCACCCCGTGATTTATGCATTCAATGATTTTTTTCTTTTCGTCGTTCCCTGGGAATCTTCTTTGTGGGTGGTGCTTTTCGTATAGTGGACCGGAAGACAGAAGAGTAAAGGAAAGGAAGAGATAGTCCCAATGCACCGCAACTCCCCCCTCTCAAAAAAAACCAACTTTATAATAAAATAGTAAGTTAATTTGCATTAGCTACTCTCTCTCTCCACCCCGTGAGTAGTCATAGGGGATATAATGGGATTTCAATAGTTACAATCAAATTTTTTAACATTAATAAGGTTACAAACATACACAAATACTTGAAATTATATATCAAAAAACATTGAGTTACTTGGGAGCTGGTAAAAGGTTTTCTTATGTTAGTTCAATTTGTTAAATTTAACTAAATATGAAATTCAATGCCTTTCAAGGCGGAAGGCTAATGTATATAATGCATATTTGTATGATTCCAAATAGGCATGAATACTTGTACTAACTCCCAGGTGACATTTGGTTGAGTTTCTCAATTGAGAGAGATATTTAAAAGGACAAAATACTAACAATACATCTTAGAAAAATCACACAAACAAGTTAACAATTATTAATAAGTTGTTAATACAAGTAATTTTGGGAGTAGGGGAACACAAACACAATGTTTGTGGTAGGTTTTTACATATTGTAAAATTATTAAGATAAAACACATGCAAACAACTAATGTGGCAAAAAAACAGTATAACTTTTCAGTCCTGTTGTCACTTCATGTTCTCATAGGATAATGAGAACTAATGATAGCAGTGGTAGGAGGCTTTATTGATCTCGTGTGGTGTGATCTCTTCTGCTGGTAGGTTTCTGCAAAAAGAGCAAATCTGGTCCACTGCGGACCAATTGTTAAAAAGAAGGAAGAATCCATCGAGTGTTTATTCGATGGTCCTTCCCATGAGCATCTGTGGCTACCCATGTATGAGGGTTAACTGGGGTTTTTAGAGTGAGTGGTACCTGTCCCACAGAGGGTAGATTGACTAATACAGGTTGACCTGGATAATGGAGTGGTTTTACAGGATCTTTACTTTTGTTTTCCTTCAGTAGAATAGTGGGAGGTTCGGGGCAGAATGCTGTAATTCGAGGGGAACCATTTATTCCCCATTGGCTATTGATTTTGGTTACTGCATCAGAAATTCTGGAGGCCCATTCAGGGTTATGAGGTTTTATGGCTCACTTTAGGAGCCCATTGGTACGTTCCACAATACCATTTGCTTGTGGATAATATGGAGTGTGGAAGATCCATTGAATTCCTTCTTCTCGGGCCCATTCTTGTACCACCTCGGCAGTGAAATGGCTTCCATTGTCTGATTGGATAGACTTTGGTTTGGGTAGATAACTGAACCATAGTTTTAGAGTTTTCACAGTATTTTCTCCCGTGGCTCGTCACACAGCTTCAGCCAGGGTTAGTCCTGATATTATCTCTACCCCAACCAGGATGTATTGTTTTCCATAAGAAATTCTGAAAGGACCGATGTAGTCTACCTGCCAGGTATCCCACAATCCCTTGTTATCCCTCAGGTGCAGGGGTGGATCTTTCAGTGGATCATGATCTTTCAACCGGGTGCAGCATAGACTACAGGCAGAGATCACTGTGTTGCACAGTTCCCTGGTAACTGACCACCCTCTACTGACTGCTTCTTTAAACAGATCTCTGTTTCCTGAGTGGTCTCTTTTTACATGTAACCATTCTAACAGACATTCCCATTTTTGTCCCTCTCCCTCTACTGTTATCTTAGCTAACCGTGTCAGTGAGTCTACTTGATTGTTTAATTGTATGGTGAGTGTGTGGGGACGACCACTCCTTGCTCCTGCAGTTCTGCAATTACCGGAGCAATTCCTTCACGTGCCCCTAAAGGAAGTGGGTAGGGTTTTACGTTTGTTATTTTAGAAGGAGGCAGACTTGAAGCAGTTTGCAACAGACGGACAGAGAGGGATGGGAGACCAAACACCCATTCTCTCCCTCTGGCGTCTGTCCAGGCTCGCCCCTTTAGTAGATCTAATCCCAGGATGTTAGCTGGTAATGGTCCCACAATCATGATAGTTTTTGTGGGTGTCTCATCTCCAGGTAACCAGCATTTCACTCGAGCAGTGCATTGGGGTTGGGATTTGCCAAAGGCATCAGTTACCCATATCTTTTTTTTGTCTGGTTTAATGCCACACTGAGTAGCAGCTTTAGTTTGGAGTGCTGAGACCTGTGCACCCGTGTCTACCATGAATGTAACCAAAGATTTAAAAGGGCCGAGAGGAAAAGTGATCACCATATCTCCCTGGTTGTTTTCTGTGAGCCTTCTCATGTAAACCCACTGACCGCTCCCCGGCTCACTTACTGGGAGCGGCGAACCCCGTTTCCCAACTCGGGACCAGTTAAACTGATTTCTGGTGGGGCTGAGGGAACCACAGTGTTGGACTCCTGGGGAGGGTTGTCCCCAGGGGGTGACTCATGCTCTTTGATCTTATCCCAGTGCTTTATCAAGTGTTCCAAATTAGCTATGGGTAGTTTGTCCATTACTTCCCGAGGAATTCCTTTCGCAATACCCTCTACCCACAAACTGTACCTTGTTCGCTCACTAGGTGTCGCATTTTGCTGACGATTACCTGGCAAAGGTGGTTTTCGGATCTCTCCTACCCTTCTGATATCTGTTTTTTGTTTAGAACCACTTGTATCAGAGACCCCCAACTGTCGACCAGTAGTTACCAATTCTTGGGCCACCTCCAGCCAGGTCATTCCTGGTGGAGCACCTGAATCTGAAAAATCAGCCCGAAAAACTGCTCAGAGACTTTTTTATCTTTAAGCAGCAAGGTATTTGTTTATTCAACGTTGGGAGCAAGCCAGCTCGCGCTGGACAAACTTGCTCGACTTGCAAGTGCAAAACTAAGCCATTTTATACACTTTAGATACATGGTTACATCATTTATTATACATATTAATAAGTAGGCTGGTCTCTGGGCGGAGTCTTTCCAGACATGCGCAGTCTTCTACTGTGGGGGTCTTCTGCTCAAGCCTTCATCCCTCTGGTGGTCGCCATGGACGTCTTCCTCAATTTGACCTCTTCAATTAGGTGACCTGAATTCTTCAAGCTTGCAAAATCCTGGCTCTGGGCCTTCTAGATCCTATTCAAACGTCTAGTTTACCTAATTTATTACTGTGTGTGTACTACTCCTATTCTTTCTATAATAAGGCCTTTGGTCCAGTGAGCAGAACAGAACATGATATTAACCAGTGCTCCTAAAATGTTCTTCTAGCAAAACAGGTATTGAGGTTTCTTAGCAGGCCAAGATATCTCAGTTAACTCTTGTAGGCCTGGCTCCTGTTTCAATCCCCCCTTTTACTTATAAGTTACGAATTCTTTCGTCAAGTTCTAATGGGTTCTGATAGGTATGTATCACTGCCCACATTATCTGCATCCTTTTGACCATGGTACTCAATTTGCACCATAGCCAGGCATTTAAGAGGGATAGCAGAATCATAGTGGCTATTAAAACCAATATTGGATGTATTAAATAGTAAAACACTTGTGATGCTGTAGGGGAGTACCCTATAAAGATGTCCTATCAATGATGTTCTCCTATTTGCTCTACCTTTGTGTTTTATTTACCTCTTGCACCATCTTTTCTATATCCGAGTGTTCAAGCATCTTTTGGAAAGATGCTTATGTCTATCCCTATTTGTAATTTATGTCATGATACAACAAATAATCATTTTCAATTAATTGCTCAGTAGTTATTGAAATTGTACAGTTAAAATCACAGCCTATTATTTTAGTAAAACAAAAATTAGTACCACTCACTACTTCATGACAAGTATCTATGGTAAAATTAACACAATAGATTCTAACACATGCACATCCATTTCCTACGTAATAGACTTGTGATTGGATTTTAGCATGGGGAAGCATTTCAAAGGTACACACACTGTCTTCAGTATCCAAGCATAAATCTTCATTTTCTACTACAGCATTTTCACAGATATATCCTAATTGTCCTTTAGGAATGCATGTCTCAGTACTGACTGACTGCCACTTTTTCTTGGTGTGATAGTAACTTGCCCAAACATTATGGCCTATGGGTCTGATAATTATGTTTTGGTGTATAGCTCCTAATGTCAAGATAGGAAAGATGGTCTTTTCTTTGGCAGCACTGATAGTGAGTGATCGCAAGTGCAAACCTTTTATTGGTGCTGCCAGCATAGTCGGCAATCTTGGTCAACAATCTGACTGCCAATGACTGTGTTTCTGCCAAAGTGAGCAAAGATGATCTTAAAGGGACTTTAAGCTTTCTCAGATCAGAAGTGACGGCACTTAGTTTATTCACTAACACTTCTTGGTCTATGGTGTTTAGGTCACCTAATCCTGTGCCAAACCATGCATTCCAGCCCTCTTGACTTTGCTGAATATAGGGCTGACAGTCTTTTTGTATGTGTGATATGTTTATTTGAATGTTTATTTGAAGGTCCAGCAAAAGTTAAATTGTGGACGCTCTCACAGGTTAAAGAAGGAGTTGTAGAGCTGGTGGTGGTCTTAGTCAATGGGGTGGTAGGAGATTTGGTATTTGGAAATCTCCTGGTTATATTTCCTTCCCTGAATGACACATCACAGAAACTGATTTATCTAGAGTGAAGGTGTGCCAGCATTGATCAGCCACTAATTACATTTCACAGTAATGTCAATTTTGGGTGACCATCTAACCTATGCCTATTAAAACACTTGCATCATATGGGGTATCAGGATTTTACCAATTATTCAGTACCCTCGTTCCTTGGAGGACTATAACAGATGCATTGTATTGGTTCATTTGGGCTGGCTGAGGTGGAAGATCTGGTTGTAAATAAAATAATAGATCAGAGACTCCATTATAGGCCTGAGACCATAATGAGTTCTGGGCAAGGGCTTGATCTAACACCAGTGTACTTATCAGTCCAAAGGTCAGCATTGAGAAGGCTTGAGAGTAGATAATTCCTCTCCCGAGGTCCACGCTTCCTCAGGAGCCCTCTTGACTCAAGGTTAGTGGATCCATGTGGGTTTCTCTTTCACCCGGATCGCTGTGAAGGTGGTCATCAGCACCTGGTAGGGTCCATCCCACTTCTCTCGTAGTGGTTCTCCTGAAAGATTCTTAACATATACTCAATCACCAGGATTGAATGGATGTAATTTACAATCAGGCTGCTTGGGTTGGTGTTCTAACACCATAGCATTTTTCTGCAATTGTTTTCTTACAGCCATAACATAATCATACACATACTGATTACCAATTTGATCCAAAGCTTCACTATTTACAGCTTGCATCATGTAGGGTCTGCCGAATAGAATTTCAAATGGACTCAGTTTCTCCTTTGATCTCGGCTTGACCCTTAGCCTGATTAAAGCAGTAGGTAAAGCTTGATACCAATGAAAATTTGTTTCTTGACATATTTTAGCAATTTGTTGCTTAATGAGATGATTCATCTTTTCTACTTGCCCACTTGCTTGGGGTCTGTAGGGCATATGCAGTTGCCAATTGATTTTTAGTGCTTTACTTATTGCTTGTACAATTCGTGCACAAAAGTGTAAACTCCTACCTGAAGAGATGCTCTTAGGCATTCTAAACCATGGTATAATCTCATTCAACAAGATTTTAACCACTCTTTTGATTCATTTGTTCTACATGGGAAAGCTTCAGGCCATCCAGAAAATGTGTCAGTCAAAACTAAGAGATAACAGGACCCCCCCCCCTTTTCTTGGGAGCTCAGAGAAATTAATTTGCCAAATTTCACCTGGGAAATGCCCTTTGCTTATTGCCCCTTGGTGTATTTTTGTTCCAGTATTTCAGACAAAGTTCACATTGGGATGTGACTTGCTCTATTGTGGTAAATAAATTTGGTCCTGCTGCTCTGGTCCTTAAATGCTAATAGAGTGAGTCTAAGCCCCAATAAGTTTTATCATGTTTTACTTTTACAAATTGCCACACTAATTTTTCTAATAGTATTAACAGACCTGTTTTTAGTTAACCTCACCCATTGTCTAACAGCTTACCTTCATTTTCATGTATCCACTTATAATCTGTTTCTTGATATTCTACCTGTTGATCTGTGCCTAGTTCTTCTAGCACTAAAGCTGCTACTGGTAGTTCTTTACTTCTTGCAGCAGCTAATTCAGCTTCTGCATCAGCTTTTCTGTTTCCTATTTCTGGGACAGTGTTACCTTTCAGGTGTCCTCAGCAGTGCATAATTGCCACCTGAGAGGGGACTTGTACAGCTTCTAGTAATCGTAGAGTTTCTTCAGCATATTTCACAACTTTTCCTTGAAGAGTTAAAAGTCCTCTTTCTTTCCAAATTGCTCCGTGAGCGTGAACTATGCCAAAGGCATATTTGGAGTCAGTCCAGGTGTTAATTTGTTTCCCTTCTGCCAATCCTAAAGCTCGAATGAGAGCTATCAGTTCTGCTTTCTGGGCTGAGGTTCCTGCGGGCAAAGGATTTGATTTGATTACCTCAGTAGTGGTGGTTGCTGCATACCCAGCCATCCTCACACCTTGTCTTATGAAATTGCTGCCATTGGTAAACCAGTCTTCTGCATCCAGGGGTGGTTCTTCTTTAAGGTCCAGGCAGCTGGAGCACACTGCTTCAATGGTTTCCAGGCACTCGTGCATGACAGGTGCAGCCAAGATTCTTCATTCTAGGAATGAAGCTGGGTTAACAATGTTAGTCACCTGAATGGTTATGTCATCTGATTCAGCCAGGATTACTCGATATTTCAGAAACTGGGAGGGTGACAGCCAATGATTTCCTTTCTGTTCCAGTACCGTAGACACAGTGTGGGACACTAACACAGTCATTTTCTGTCCCATTGTAAATTTCCTGGCTTCTTCTATATTTATGGTCATTCTTGCTACTGCCCTTAGGCAGGTGGGTCATCCTTTGCTTACTTCATCCAATTGCTTGGAGAAGTAGGCTACTGTTCTTTTGTGTGGCCTCAGTTGCTGAGCCAGGACCCCTAGAGCCATTCCTTGTCGTTCATGTGAGAACAACCAAAAGGGCTTCTTTACATCAGGCAATCCCAACGCCGGAGTCCTTATGAGTTCTCATCTCAGTTGTTTAAAGGCTCCACTTGCTTCGGGGGTTCAGACTAGGTTGCCCTTAGTTATTTTCAGCAGGTCATACAAAGGCTTTGCAATTAGCCCATACTGATATATCTATAAACAACACCAACCTGTCATTCCTAGAAAGGCTCGAAGATTTCTCACCATCTGTGGTTTCGATGTCTGGCAGATGGTTTCCTTTCTTGTTGTCCCCAGAGATCATTGTCCTCTTGATACTTCATATCCCAAGTACATGACTTTCTCCTGGACCACCCTGTGCTCCAAGTTGCCTCTCACTGCACAGCAAGAAGGATTCCCTACTCTCAAAGCTTCTTTCAGCCAGCAAACCCCAGAGCTGAGGGAGAGGGATGCAGAGAGATCTTCCTGAAAAGAGGCCCTGAATGTTGAATTGCTATGAGACATGCAAGATGTTTTGGTGATTGAGTCTGGCCTAATTCAGTTCTGTCTTTTTTCTTCTCAACAGAAAACAATAACCGGAGGCATCAAATGTCCAACAGCAGCTCCACGGCCCAGTTCCTCCTCCTGTCACTGGCAAACAGACAGGAACTGCAGCTCCTGCACTTCTGGCTCTTCCTGGGCATCTCTCTGGCTGCCCTCCTGGCCAAGGGCCTCATCCTCAGTGCTGTAGCCTGCGACCACCACCTGCACACCCCCATGGGCTTCTTCCTGCTCAACCTCTCCCTCACAGACCTGGGCTGCATCTGCACCACTGTCCCCAAAGCCATGCACAATTCCCTCTGGGACACCAGAACCATCACCTACACGGGATGTGCTGCACAGGTTTTTGTCTACATAGTCTTTCTTAGAGTTTTCCCTCCTCACCATCATGTGCTACGACCGCTGCATTGCCATCTGCAAACCCCTGCACTACGGGACCCTCCTGGGCAGCAGAGCTTGTGCCCACATGGCAGCAGCTGCCTGGGCCACTGGATTTCTCTATTCTCTGCTGCACACACCCAGTACATTTTCCCTGCCCCGTGCCAGGGCAATGCCCTGGGCCAGTTCTTCTGTGAAATTCCACACATCCTCAAGCTCTCCTGCTCACACTCAGGCTACCTCAGGGAAATTTGGCTTATTGCGTTTAGTGCCTGTTTAATATTTGGGTGTTTCATTTTCATTGTTTTCTCCTATGTGCAGATCTTCAGGGCTGTGCTGAGGATCCCCTCTCAGCAGGGACGGCACAAAGCCTTTTCCACGTCCCTCCCTCACCTGGCCGTGGTCTCCCTGTTTATAAGCACCTTATCCTTTTCCTACCTGAAGCCCCCCTCCATCTCCTCCCCATCCCTGGACCTGGTGGTGTCAGTTCCGTACTCAGTGGTGTCTCCAACACTGAACCCCCTCATCTACAGCCTGAGGAACCAGGAGCTCAAGGATGCCATGAGGAAACTGATAACTGGGTGTTTTTCAGAAGCAATAAACTCTCCTTCTCGTGCATGTTATGTACCTCATTAAAGGCCAATCCTGTTATGGACTTCATTAAAGGCCCAACATATCTTCTCTATATTTTGCTCCTGGTAGGGGTGTTATTTTTGTGACAATTCTTTCACACCAAAAAATCTTCATATGCATAAATATATATATAAATATATATCTGTATAAAGAATATATATATATTTTTATATATGTAATCACCATTTTCAATTCAGTGTTTGCCTTTCTAACCTGGCCCAGAGGCTGTACAAATTGGGAATTGTACTCACTGTCTGCTTAAACGAAATAAAGAACTCTGCACTGACTTGTTTGCCTGACATCTTTCCTCTCTGACTTCTCTGCAGCTGCAGGGTCGGGCCCTCTGTGCAGAGCTGGGCCAGAAAAGAGTCCCAGCAGAGCAGCACTGCCAGGGAGCAGCAGCCCTTCTCCTGCGTGGCTTCCTCTCCCTTCCCTTCCACACTGCCCTTCAGAGCCCTGTGTTCTTGGAGGCCTCAGTGCTCTGGCAGTCGGTCCCAGTCCTGCTGCAGGACTGTCCAGGGACTGCAGGCAGGGACAGCCACGGGCACTGCTGGCACAGAGCTGACATCTGCAGCAGCACTGCCATCCTGCAGGGGCATCTCCTCAGGCCAGGGCCTCAAAGCCTCCATCTGCTTTCCACTTTGCTCTCCAGGATGTGCCCAACACAACGCCCTGCAGAGGAAAACAGCAGAGAACAGCACAAGGGTGGGAGTGCTCAGGGTGGGGGCACCCAGCAGTGCCCTTGCACAGCCAGCGCCACTCCCAGCACTGGCCTCTCACCCCAGGCCATTGGGCTTGTTCTTCCCTCCAAGGAGGGACATCAAATGACCAGCTCAGGAGTCCATGTTTGCCCTGCATGGACAAGACATGCCCGTGTGTCACGGCTTGGGGCTGGGTGGGTGGAAGGCTTAGACAAAGTTGATGGCAGAAGCTGTCTCGTTGAGCTACGAGGTGCAGAAAGGACCCCCTTGCTTTCTAAATTCCTTCTCAGAGAGGAGCCTGGCTGTGGCTGGATCCAATCTTAGGCTCAGATTTTGCTTTAGATTGAAAGAATTATAGAGGTGTGATTCAAACACTTTATCCTGCAGGTTTTAGTGATGGCAAATCAGAAATATTTCTATAAAATGAACTATTTATTATGATAAACAGAAAATTGATCAGACAAGTAAACAAACAACAGACCTTAAAGAGAATTATTTCCTGCACAGTATAAAAGCAAAAACCCCTAGCAGTATAGTGTAAGATAGGACAGTGCAGTCTATCAAAGTCATTCTATTAAAGCAATTGTATCAAAGCCAGCAAAAAGAAACAATCCTAAAGCAGAGATTGAGGTAACTCACTCCACAACGACAGTGGGTAGTTCTCGCTCTTTCACTTAACCCCTGGGCAGTGACCATGAAGAGCTGTCCCTCCTTCATGGCAGAAGCTCCACGCACTTCAAGGAAGTCTGTGGAAGAATCTGCCACGTGACAGTTGGACGGGGCTTTTACAGTTATCAAGAGTTTGACTGTTGGACATATTGCCAGGCCAGGGAGCAGCTTATGTGTCCAATCCCGCTTCAAAAAGCAGGATGTGTGTTTGAAGTTTCAAGAAGCATTTTGGGTTTAGCATAATTCAACATTAAAGACAGCACCTTGACACCAGCAGTAATCCAGCACAGTGAGCTTGTATTGTTTGTATTCTCTGACCATTTTTTAGGTATTATCAGAGCAGAGCATCCTGCCAGAAATGGCTCCTTGATTCCATGAGGTTGCAAAAACTCTCAGGGTTCCTTTGGTTCCATGAGGCCCTGCAGTGTCACAATGGACCTTTGGTTCCATGAGGCCCTGCAGTGTCACAATGGACCCTTGGTTCCATGAGCTCCTGTTCTGGTTTAGCTCAATTTCCCCATCCCATCCTGTGCTCAGATCCCATGAGAACTGCAGAGAACCAAGCTGAGAACACGCCGGGCCCTGGTCCTCTTTGGTGCCCGGGGCTGCCCCGAGAGGGAGTCCCCGGCCGCTGCCCCCGGAGCCGCCGCGCCGTCCCCTGAGCGCCGCTGAGGCGGCAGCGCTGGAGCGGGGCCGTGTCTGCCCGGAGCCGCCGCTGCCACGAGGCTGCCGCCGCTGCCGCTTTTGGCCTGCGCTGCCCCGCAGCCGCCCGGCACCGGCTTCCCAACACTGCCGGCGCCTGGAAGCGGAGTCAGCGCTCCTGCAGCGCCTCGGAGTCGCTGCTCCGCCGCCACAGCGGATGCCGCCGGCGTCTGTGCCCGGAGCCGCCGCTGCCACGGGGCTGCCGCACTCACCGCCGGGGTTGCCGCTCGCGCAGCCGCCGCTCTGCCCCGGCTGCACCGGGACCCGGCACCGCCTCGGGCCTGCGCTGCCGCCTCAGCGGCCACAGGGCACAGAGGGATGAGGGGACCTTTGCTCTGCAACTGCTGGGGCCTAGCTTTGTTCTGCTTGGGTCTTGGCTTTAGTAAAGTTGCTGTTCATTTTCATGCTCCACTGGAACACCTCATCAATTGAAATGTTTCCTAATCCAGGGGGAGGGGTTTCTATGGCATTGGAGGTCCCACCCCTCGGGACACATTGTCAGTAAACCATCCAGCTGACTGGGATGGGTTGGCTTGTGATCAGCCAATGCTTTGGAGAATGCTCTATTCTGGTTGAATGTTGCCCTTTCAACTGTTACCAAGCTCCCTTATTTTCTGAAGTTTGCCAGTAAAAGTGTGATATTTGACCCCCTGAGAAAACATTTGCAGTGTCTTCTCTCTTGTGCTCTCTCTCAAGGTATTAAAAGAACTGAAGGCCCTTTTAAAATATCTGGAGGGCAGAAATTTTTGGTGCCTTTTCTATTTTTCAAAGTAAAACCCCTTTGCTGACCTCGTAGCTCAAACTTCGAGTCTTACAGTCACCATCCCCGAAAGCGTTCAGAAAACATTGAGCTGTGGCACTTGGGGACAGGGTTCAGTGGTGAAGATGCCAGTGTTGGGTTAATGCTTGCGCTCCATGATCTCAGAGGTTTTTTCCAACCATAACAATTCTGTGATTCTGTGGTGACTCAACCACTTCCCTGGAAATTCTGTTCCAATGCTTGATAACCCTTAGCCATCCCTTTGATCTGCAGGACGGACAAGGTGCTGATGGAAATGTCCTGGGCTTTGGACATCCTGTGATCCAGGAACACTGTGAAAATCACTGGTCTGTTCCTTGGCTGCAGCATCAGAGTCACCTGAAGCCTCCAGGCCCTCCACAGCGGCAGAGACCCCCCAGGCAGCAAAGCCCTGTCCTGCCAGGCTGCCCAGCCCAGCCCTGTGTCTCTCTGGCCCTGGGGACAGCAGGGTTTGCTCTCCTTGGGCCACCTCAGTCCCTCTGCCATTGCCATCTGCCCCCACCCCAGCAGGCTCTGGAGCAAAGCACGGCTGAGGTCCAGCCCAGCTCTGCTCTGACAGAAAGAACTGCAGTCAGGGACAGGAAGAGGACAAAGTCTTGTTTAACCAGCCTGAGGAATAATGGGCTCAATGACCTCCTGTATTCCTGGGCACTTTAATGACCCTGTGGATCAGGTTTGGTAGCAGTGAGGGGGCTGTAGGTTTCCTTTAGGGAAGAAGAGATCAAGAGTTGACTCTGTGTCAGAGAGAGCCAGTTTCAGGTGGCTCCAAAATGGGCCAGCCAGTGCCCAAAGCTGAGCCAAAAAGCAATTCCAGAGGCACCTCTGTGATCACCCTTTGGAGAAAGGATAAAATCGAGGGTGCTGTAACCCAGAGAGGAGTGAGAGAAATGTAGGAGAAACAACCCTGCAGGCACCAAGGGGAGTGGAGAAGGAGGAGGAGTGAGAGAGAGCCTTGGTGGGCACCTGGCAGCCAAAAGCCAACCCCCCAGCCCTGAGAGCTGCAGCTCAGCCCAGCACAAAAGCTCCTTTAGGTCTGGAGGTTCTTTGCAGCAGCTTTTTAGCAGAGCTGCCAGATGGGCCATCAAAGGGGATGCTCAGCTGGGTCTGAAACCTGTGTGATCTTTGTCAGCCTTGGCTCCAGTAGAATGATGGAAGAGTTATGGTAGGAAGGGACCTTTGGAGTTCATCTATTCCAGCTCCCCTGTAATGAGCAAGGACATGTTCAACTCAATCAGGTTGCCCGGAGCCCCGTCCAACCTGACCTTGAATGTTTCTGGGGATAAGGCAACCCTGCCTCTCTGGGCAACCTGTGCCAGTGTTTCACCACCCTCAGTTTAAAAAACTCTTAATTATATCTACTTCAAATCTGCCTTTTTTTTAGTTTAGAACTATTTGTGTTCTCACAGCCATGTCTAGGCCCCTAAAAAAGTTTGTCCCCATCTTTCTCAGAAGCCTCTGTGGTGGTGCATCCTCCCCCCATTGTCCTCAGGCCTGGTCGATGATCTCAGGAGCTCCTGACAAGCCTTGACCAAAACCAGCTGAGCAATGAAGAGCCCCTGCACTGGACCAGGGGTGTGGTGAAGTGTCCCTGGACTGGACCAGGTGCTCCTGGATAATAAAGGTGGGAGCAATCTGGAGTGGAACAGCTGGGGAACACAGGATAATCAGTTATCCCATGAAAGCCTTGGAAAATTCCCTACCTGAATCGTGGCCCTAATGGAACAGTTTGGATACAATTCCCAAATAGTTTGGAAACTCCAAAATTACTGACACAAGGATGGAAATTCAGCAGATAACTCAAGCCAGTCACCTTGGGAGCCCACAATCAGTGGTGCTGAGGGAGGCCCTGGCAGCTCCCCAGCACCTCCCTCTCAGTGAGACACCTCTGGCAGCCTCTCGCAGCTCGGGAACCCTCCAGTTTGCAACACTCCAAAGACCCTCGCTGATGCCCAGGACAATTCTGATCCCCCTCAACAAACACTCCTCCAGCTGTGACCCTTGTCTGTTGGCAAACACAAAGGGATTTGTGAGAGTGTTTCCCTGACAACAAGGAGAATTTTGGAGAGGGACCTTTCCACACCCAGCTCTTGATGTGTCCACACATCTCTGCCTGGGTATGGGTGTGAATTGACTGTGGTGTGAATGTAGTTATTGTGAATCTATAATTCAGTCACTGTTAAAATTGTAGCAAATGCTATTGAATCACTTGATAACTGTTCAACTGGTCATTGATTAAGTGCTACTAATCTCTTTTGCCCCGTGTCGTGGGGTCTTGGTCCATGGGGGAAGAAAGACACACGACACGTAAAGGTAGTGAGACAAAGAGATGGCTTCCTGCTCAAAGCAGCAGGCAGCCTTTATTGAGCATGCTGACCTCTACTTTCCCACACACAACACAAACATATTTTCACAAAGACATCCAGGAGTTCAAGCACCTGCACATTATCAAACAGTCTTAACCTTGTACTCCCTGCAACCCAAGGCCGTATCCATGGAAACCATCTAACCAGCTCCACTGCTCCCATGGAACACGGCCTAACTTTTGCAATATCTCAAACTTCAATTGTGGGGCTACGACTTCATCCCACAGCACCGCTTGTCTTTGGATCCAAATCCTTTGTGCCCTGACCCTCCTGCATCCCAAGGCTCTGTGTAAATCATTCTCTTTCATCAAAAAATATATATTTTTCATGATGTCCACTTTAAAATCTTCCTCCTTACCTAAACTACAAAACAACTCCAATTAGGTGTTGATGTCTTGAAGACTTGAAAAAAATAAAAGGAAGGGAAATAATTTGTTTTTCAGTGTTTTAATGGGTCCCACAGTGTGTTTGGAGCTGCATCAGCTGTCAATCCAAGATGGGCCATGACAGAACTGGTGAGGTTGGGGGATGAGGAGCAAGGTTGATCATGCAGGGTCAGTGTGGATCTCCTGAGGAGACACTCAGCATCAAGATCACTTGGAGAACATCTCTATCACCTCTTCTCTGAACTAAAAAAAAAAAAATTGAATTAAAACAAAAAAATTACAAACTTTGAAAACTTGTTTTGAAATTGCCTTGAAGACAAAGAGATCCTGAGGGATTTCTGGAATTTAATGAGCCCCACTGTGTGTTTGCAGCCCAGCCCATGATCCTGAGGTACTGAGAGAAGATTGAAGCAGCTGCTGAAGAAGTCAGAAGCCAAACTCCAAGTCCCTTGAAGCATTGCTGGGCCCCACTGAGGGCAGGCACTGAC
>NW_020898013.1:153764-165278 GCF_003984885.1 Neopelma chrysocephalum
GTCCTTGCCTTGCTCTCAAGGGCTGTGGGGGTGCTTAATGGTCAGGGCTTGGGGGTTAGAGCTCAGGGTGGGGATTAGGCAGAACTTTGGGAGGTTTGTTGTTCTGCTGGCAGTGTCTGGTTCATGATTAGGGGAAGAGGGTTTTGGGCTGGGTTTGGATTAAAGCTTGGGTTTTCATACAGGTAATGCAGGTTTGGGATTGGGGTGGGCATTAGAGGACAAAGAGGAGTCTGGAGTTATGGGTTTGGGCTTTTTCTGGCTTGAAATTAGAGCAGTGGATTCCTTTCAATTGGAGGGGCAGCACTTTTGGGTACTGTTGGGTCTTGAGGTTAAAAAGTGCATAAAGGTCCATCAGGAATGTTTGCACAGTCAGTGTTTCAGCACTCTCAGCATTACCTGAACCTGTTTTTACCTCATCAAAATCTTTCCTCTCTGTTGGCCAAGCCCCTCTTTCCTCCCCCAATTATCTTATCCCTTTTGTCCCTGTTCCTCCTAACCTCCTCAGAACTTTCATCAGGATGGGTTCAGCTTTGTGATGATGATACGCAACCTGATGGAATCAAGGAGCTGCTGTGAAACTGCAGAACCTCATGGAATTACGGGGCCATTGTGACCCTGGGGAAAGCCATGGAATCAAGAGGCCACTGGGACACTCCAGGGCCCCATTGAGCCAAAGGAACTCAAGGAAAGTGGACAACCTCCTGAAATAAAGGGGCCATTGGTGACACTGCAGAAACACATGGAATCAAGAGGCCATTGTGACACTGGGGAATCTCATAGAACAAAAGGAATCCGGGGAGTTCTTCTCCATACCAGTGTTGGGAAAAGACCTCAGCCTTCAGGAAGTGCCTGGAGGGGAACCCCTTTGCTGCTGGAACTGCTGTTGTGGAGCCCAGCCCTGTCCCAGCAGTGCCCAGGGCCTGTCCCTGCCTGTGCTCACAGGCCTGACACACAGCAGGACAGTGACTGAGCTGCCAGAGCACTCAGGCCTTGGGCACGGACAGGAAAGGAGAGGGTGGGAGTGCAAAGAGAGCAGCTCTGAACAGACTCAGTTCTGGTGCTCCCCAGCAGTGCTGGGACTCTCCCCTCCACATCTGCAAACATGGAAATGCCCTCCAGCTTCAGGGGAGGTCTTGGAGGAAGGATCTGGAAAAAAGAATTTGTGTCTTTTCTTAGAGATTGTGATTCCTCATGTACAAACTAACACAGGGAGGATGTTTGACAAATACCTTGTTGGACGAACTTTTATTTTGTTTAAATGCACACAAAGCATGATTCCTGATTTGTATATTTTGTAGGTGAAAAAAAAAGAGGTAGAGAGTGAATTATATGGGATGAAGAACAAAATTTCAGTGTTAACGACAGGAAAAAACAGGGAAGCCCCCCACCCCCACCACTACCAAAAGCTTTAGAAGAAAAGCTGGGCCCAAAATGTGTTACACAATGAGTGTTCTACAGAAGAAAAGAGGCAGTTTATTGCTTCTTAAAAAAACATCCAGTCACTGTTTTCCTTATGGCATCCTTGAGCTCCTGGTTCCTGAGGCTGTAGATAAGGGGGTTCAGTGTTGGAGGCACCACTGAGTAAAGAACTGCCACCACCAGGTCCAGGGATGGGGAGGAGATGGAGGGGGGCTTCAGGTGGGCAAGTGTGGCAGTGCTGAGGTACAAGGAGACCACGGCCAGGTGAGGGAGGCACGTGGAAAAGGCTTTGTGCCGTCCCTGCTCAGAGGGGATCCTCAGCACAGCCCTGAAGATCTGCACATAGGAGAAAACAATGAAAACAAAACAGCAAAGTTCCAAAGAGAGAGTAAAAAACATAAGTCCGATTTCCCTGCGGTAGCCTGAGTGTGAGCAGGAGAGCTTGAGGATGTGTGGGAGTTCACAGAAGAACTGGCCCAGGGCATTGCCCTGGCACAGGGGCAGGGAAAATGTACTGGGTGTGTGCAGCAGAGCAATGAGAAAGCCAGTGGCCCAGGCAGCTGCTGCCATGTGGGCACAAGCTCTGCTGCCCAGGAGGGTCCCGTAGTGCAGGGGTTTGCAGATGGCAACGTAGCGGTCGTAGCACATGATGATGAGGAGGGAAAACTCTGCTCCAAGAAAGAAGACAAGCAGAAAGACCTGTGCAGCACATCCTGTGTAGGAGATGGTTGTGGTGTCCCAGAGGAAATTGTCCATGGCTCTGGGGACAGTGGTGCAGATACAGCCCAGGTCTGTGAGGGAGAGGTTGAGCAGGAAGAAGTACCTGGGGCTGTGCAGGTGGTGGTCGCAGGCTACAGCACTGAGGATGAGGCCGTTGGCCAGGAGGGCAGCCAGAGAGATGCCCAGGAAGAGCCAGAAGTGCAGGAGCTGCAGCTCCCGCCTGTCTGCGAATGCCAGGTGGAGGAACTGGGTGAGGGAGCTGCTGTTGCACATTTGTTGCCTCTATATGGTTTTCTGTTTAGGAGAAAAAAGGCAGAACTGAATTAGGCCAGACTCAATCACCAAAACATCTTGCATGTCTCATAGCAATTCAACATTCAGGGCCTCTTTTCAGGAAGATCTCTCTGCATCCCTCTCCCTCAGCTCTGGGGTTTGCTGGCTGAAAGAAGCTTTGAGAGTAGGGAATCCTTCTTGCTGTGCAGTGAGACGCAACTTGGAGCACAGGGTGACCTCCAATTAAATGCACTTGTGATGTATCAAAGTGTTTCCAGAACTGCTGGTCACAGTTTGCCCAAAGGCAGAACAGAGGCAGGGGATTTGGGGGACTTGATTTTGTTCCAGTTCCTCTTGCCAGGAGGAGTTTGGATGGTTGAAATTTCTGACATTTCTAATGTGCTCCAGGTGAAATCTTGTGAGTCCTGAGAGGCAAAGGGATGGTCTCTTGGTGCAGAGACAAGAGCTGGCCATCTTTCCTGTTCACAGCTGCCCCTGGCTGGCAGCTTGGAGCTGAAGGGGGATCACCCTTAGGAATTCCCTTTAAAAAGAAACAAGGCACTTCTGGGAGCAGAGGAATCCCGATTCAAAGAGCAGATTGAGAGAATCCTTGCCTTTCCTCAGGATGGCTGATTAGGATCTCGTCTTTCTCCTCCCAGACTGCCACATAGAGGGATCATTGCAGCTCCCAAGTACAGCTGCCCAGAGCATTTCCATGGATTTAACACTGAGGAGTTTTCTCCATGGGGATCCTGTGCAGCACAGAGATCCTATGGCAGAGCTGTGCCCTTCTGGAGGGCACCTGCAGCCCTGCAGGACACCCAGGAAAACAGCTGAATACCCTGAAGGTGCCTGGAGGGCAATTGGGCACTTGGCTCCCACAGACACATTCCCACAGCAGCACCCAAAAAGTTTGTGTCTGGACAGGAATCTGCCACCCCCCAAACCCCACAGTGGCTCTGAAAACCCACTGGTGAGAACAAGGAGAGCCCAGGCAGCAGGGGATGGCAGTGAAATGCCACAGTGCTGCTGCCAACGGAAGGAGGGACACACAGAGACAGCTGGAAATCAGGGCCCTGTCCTTGCCTGGGCTCTGGCTGCTGCAGGGCAATGCACAGCCCAGCCACCGTGGGCCTGAGGGCACAGGCTCTGCTTAGGCTGGGAAAGGAGCCCAGGGAGGAGCTGCTCAGGGAAGGGGTCTGTGCCACAGGGACAGCAGGGAGGGGCCCACATCCCCCTGCCCAGCACTTGTGGCAGCAGCTGCCTCTCCCTGCCTGCCTGTCTCTGGGTGAGGAGCTGTTCCTGCCAGCAGCCCCTCCCTGTGCCCAACTCAGCTCCCTGCCAGTGCTGCCAGAGCCATCCCCAGCCCAGTGCCCAGGGGCAGCTCTGCCTGGGCAGGGGCTGCAGAGCAGATCCCAGACACCCTGCAGTTGAGGGCTGACCCTGGCAGGCAGCAGAGTCCCTGCCCCAGCACACAGAGCCCTGGGGGCAGGACCCTGCTCTGCACCACAGCCCTGGGCACCCCTGGCTGCACCCCCACCTTCCCAGCCCACAGCCAGCCCTGGCAGAGGGAAACTTCTTGCCCTGGGCCTCTGAGGGGGCAGCAGCAAGTCCTGCTCTGCAGCAGCTTCTCCTGCTGCACCCCAGGCAATCCAGCAGAGCCATCCTGACAGCTCCTGCCACTGCTGGCATTTGGCATCTGGGAGAGGCACTTGCAGGAACTCACCTGCACTGCTCTGCAGCCAGAGCCTGAGCGTGGCAAAGGGCTGGCAAGGTTCCTCCCCTGAGCAGCTCTCCCCTGTCCTCCCACCCCAGGATCCCTTGAACCTCCTGCTCCCTTCTCCTCTCTGCCCTTGCTGCCTGCAGCTCCTGCCCTGCTCTGCCATATGGCCACTTCCTCTGCACTGCAGCAACTGGGAGAGTCCTGCTGAAAGATCCTAGAAGCTGTGGGATGGGCCAGCTTTAGGAGATGCCTCCAGGAAGGCAAGTTGAACTTTCCTACAGCCAGAGAATTCTTCATTCAAATCCTGGGAAGGTTCCTCCCATGGTGAGAGCTCAGTCACCTCCCAGCCCAGGCTGCCTCTCATCTCTCTGTCTTCTCTCCTGTGCCCTGGGTGCTGCAGGCAGTGCCCTCAGCCCTGCTGGGCTGTGCAGAGGAGCTGCTCACCAGCAGAGCTGTCTCTTTGAAGCTCTTCTTGGTTGCCAGGAGCTCCCTGTGTGCCAGGAGCCCGGCCCAGCTCAGCAGCACAGCAACAGCCCCAGGCAGCCCTTGCTCTGCCCCTCTGGGCTCCCTCCAGCTGTCCCTGGGGCTCCAGGGGAACCTGCTGGCACACAGCTGAAGGAAATAATTATGTGCCTTCTCTCAGCTGGGCACAGACACTTCTTTCAGCAGGGTCATTTCTCCAAAGATATTCAGAGTCAAGTCTCAGATTCCCCTTTTGTTGTCCCATCATTAGACAGGAAACCCAGACAGTGCCCAGGAGGGATCTCCTTCACCTGCACTGAGGGAAGGGACTCAGCTGTGTCAACAGAGGTGTCTCATTGTGGCTCTGCAGACCTGGGGCCAGAAGGACACTCAGCTCCCTCCACAACCCCCATGGGCTGGGATTCCTCCTGCCCCAGCTCAGTCGGCCCAAAACAGGCCCCTGCAGGTGACTCCTTGTCCCAGCTCCCATGGGAATGAAGGAAGACCAAAGCCAGGAGTGACCTGCTGGGACACAAAGCCCTGGTTCCTTCTGAGGGGCCAGAGGTGACTGAGATTCCTGCTGGGAACTGCAGGCTCCAATGGAGCAGTTCCTAGGGACAGGGCTGCTGCTGTGGGATCTTCTTGGAGGCTGCTGGGACATTGCTTTGGCCAACTTCAGTGGCAGAAGGTGCCCACATGTAGGACAGGGGAACCTGTCACCCATGTGAGAAACACAAAAGGGCAGCAGAGCTGAGTGCAGCTGGTCTGCAAGGACAGTGTGTGGCAGGGACCAGACTGTGCACACCAACAGTCAGGGAAACAAGCAGAGCTGAGAAGGGGATGAAGGGCAGATCCCAGAGGGTCCTAATCAGTGGCACAGGGTCTGGCTGGAGGCCTGTCACCAGTGGTGTCCCCCAGGGTCCTCTACTGGGCCCAGTGGAGTTGAACTTGTCCATCAATGACTTGGATGAGGGGGCCAGTGCTTCCTCAGGAAGTTCATTGATGACACAAAGCTGGAGCAGTGGCCGATACCCCAGAAGACTCTGCAGCCCTTCAGGTTGCATAGATGGGCAGAGAAGAACCTTCTCTCAGTTTATTGCTGAGCATGATGTCCAGTGGACTGGACTATCCCAATCTGTCTCAGCCATGTCCCCTGTGAAACACTTGCCCAGCCTGAGCCCATTGGGTGGGGGTGGTTGCAGAGACGCTTCCTGCGGGGCCAGCACTGCCCAGGGACAGCCAAAGCCTTGGGCTGGGACCAACAGCGCTGCAGCCACGAGCACCAACACAGCAGGACAGGGGCTGCTCTGGGCCAAGGGAACTGCAGCCCAGCCACACCCAGGGCAGTGCTGCTCAGGGGGCTCTTCCAGCCTCTGCTATTCTACAATTCAAAGAATCTTTTCCTTCGAGAGCTCTTTGAAGACAGAATAGACAGAGAGGCAGAAGTAGAACTATCAAATGCACCAGGACAAACACAGCAGTTCCTGTGAGGAACATCTTTCTACTGAAATCATGGAAATCTACTGGACAAATTTGAGGAAACAAGTTTATGTGTATGTGGTCCCATCATTTACTGGGCCACAAGGAGGGGGATGGTTGGGTAGAGTATCAAGGGGTCAGTTGTGTCTCAGGAACTCATCATCCAGTAGGAAGCTGGTGGCTGTGAAGGGGCTGTGAGGTCCCTTCTCTCAACTGGAGCTGATGGCTCAGCCCGTGACTCATGGTTGGGCCAGGGGCTCTCCAGCTGCCCCTGCCCTGGCCTGTGACAGCCCATCACAAGGCCCCTTTGGTTCCAAGAGGCCCTGCAGTGTCACAATGGCCTCTTGATTCCATGAGTTTCTGCAGTGTCCCAGGGCTCCCCTGATTCCATGAGGTCCCACGTGTCACAGTGGCCACTTGCTTCCATGTGTTTCTACAGTTGCCCAGGATTCCTTTTGTTCCATGAGGCCCCACATGTCACAATGACCCTTTGATTCCATGAGGTTCTGCCATGTTCCAGGTTTCCTTCAGTTCCATGTGGCCCTGACATGTCACAATGGACCCTTGACACCATGAGGTTCCACAGTCTCCCAGGGCATTTTTGTTCCATGAGGCCCTGCAGTGTCCCAAGGGCCACTTGATTCCATGTGGTTGCTCAGTGTCACAAGGCCCCTTGTTTCCACAAGGTTCTGCAGAGTCTCATTGTTCCCACTGTTCCATGAGGTTCTGCAGTGTCCCATTGGCCCCTTCATTCCATGAGGTTCCACAGTGTCCCTGGATTCCTATGGCTCCATGAGACTCTGCCTTGTCAGACTGGGCCCTTGATTCTCTGAGGTTCCACAGGATAACAATGGCCCCTTGGTTCCCCGAGGTTCCAAAATGTTTCTGGATTCCTGTGGTTTCATGAGGGCCTGCGTGCCAAATGATCCCTTGGTTCCACAAGTATCCACAATGTCCCAGTTTTCCTTTGCTTCCATGAGGCCCTGGAGTGTCACAATGACCCCTTAGGTTCCACGAATTCCAGAATATCTTGGAGCTCCTTTGGTTCCACTGGGAGCTGCATGTCCCAATGTTCTCTCGTTACCAAGATGTTCTCCACAATTCCTTTAGTTCCATGAGGCTCTGCAGTGTCACAACTGGCCCTTGATTCCATGAGGTTCCAAAAAGTCCCAGAGTTCCTTTGGCCCCATGAGGCCCTGCAGTGTCACAATGGCCCCTTGTTTCCATGAGGTTCCACAGTGTCCCAGGATTCATTTTTCCCATGAGGCCATGGACTTTTACTATGGAGCCCTGATTCCATGCAGCCATGCTGTGTCACAATGACACCTTGGTTCCATGAGATCCTACAGTGTCCCAGAGTATCTTCTGGAGCATGAGACCCTGCAGTGTCACAGGTGCCCCTTGATTCCATGATATTCCACAGGGTTCCTCTGATTCCATGAGGCCCCACATGTCACAAGGGCCCCTTGATTCTGTGAGGTTCCACAGTGTCACAAGGGTCCCTTTAGCTCCGTGTGGCTCTTTGACATCCCGTGACCTCACGGCTCTTTAGGAGCCCTGAGAACTTCAACAGGGGGAAGTGCCGGATTCTGCCCTGGGATGGGGCAACCCCAGATGGACGGACAGACTGGGAAGGAGAGGCTGGAAAGCAGTGTTGGGAAAGGGCCCTGGGGGTGCTGGTGGGTGGCCAGTTGGCCCTGAGTCAGCAGTGCCCTGGCAGCTAGGAGGGCCAAGCCTGTCCTGGGGGCATCAGGCCCAGCATGGCCGGCCGGGCCAGGGAGGGGATTGTCCCGCTCTGCTTTGCCCTGGGGCGGCCTCACCTGCACCATTGGGGCAGTTTAGGGGGGCACAATGGAAGGGAGAAATTGAGCCATTAGAGAGTGTCCAAAGGAGGGCAATGAGGATGGGGAAGGGCTTTGGGGGGAAGCCGTGTGAGGACACTGAGGGCACTTGGTGTGTTCAGCTGGAGGAGACTGAGGGGAGACCTCACTGCAGGTACAACTTCCTGGGGAGGGGCAGAGGAGGGGCAGTCCCTGAGCTCTGCTCTGGGGGGACCGGGGACAGGCCCCCAGGGAATGGCTTGGAGTTTTGTCAGGGCAGGGTTAGGTTGGATCTTAGAAAAAGCTTCTTCCCCCAGAGGGTGGTTGGGCACTGAACAGGCTCCCCAGGGCAGTGGGCACAGCACCAGGGCTGACAGAGCTCAAGAAGTCTTTGGATAATCCTCTTGGGCTCATGGTGTGACCCTTGGGGATGGGCCTGTGCAGGGCTAAGGGTTGGACTGGATGATCCTTGTGGGTCCCTTCCAACTCAGCACATTCTGTCATTCTGTGATTATCAACCTTTTTATTATTACAAAAGCCAAAACATAGCCCTGCACTGGCCACGGGGAAGAAATTTAACTGTACTCCCCCTGAAACCAGCACACCCTTTATGGGCTCTCACAGAAACATCCCACAGTCCATTTGCCACCTGGAACCAGTGACTCTGAGTTCCTGCTTCCCCATCCCCCAGGGACAGTCTGCTTGTCTGCTCATTCCTCCACAATCTCTTTTCAGTGATGGCATCTTAACAAGACAAACTCCTGGGAATAATTTACTTGTAAGTCTTCGATTCTTTTGTGGTTAATTAGACAGATCTCAGAAGTGCATTCAAAGTAAATATCTTGTATTAATAAAAACATGAGAAAAGATGTCTTTTTTGTGGTCTGTTTACTTTTTTCCTCTTTATACATTGACATCAGCAATCTCCATTTGATAGTGATCCCAAGCACCTCCTAATTCAGTAGGAATAGATAAGAAAATCAAGACTCTTTATGTCTGACAATCCATCAGACTTTATCCCTATCCCCACTCCACCATTCCCTCATCAAAGCCCTGGGACTCAAAGCAGCCTTGGGCAAATCTGAGCTTCCTCCACTCAAGGCTGGACCTGCAGGTTTCAGCTCCTTGGCACCAACTCCCACCTGCTTGGCTTGGAGAAAGAGCTGCATGAGACACAGAGGGATGTTCATTTATTGCCAACAAACAAAACCAGAGGAAGGCACAACTCAATAAAAAAAGAAACCCTTAATCCTATGCTGTATATTAAGTCCACACTGCCTCCACTAAAGTCCACTTTGCACAGTAGATAGTCTTAGACCAATGGCAAACACCTTCTGCGTCAAGCACAGATCCCAAGATCCTCCCAACACTCCCTGCCCTGGATTCTGTCCATATTTGCCCTTTGCACACAGGGAGTCACACACTGAAGTCACAAGATCCCTCCATCCACAGAGGGAGGAAAAGGGACAAAGTGAGTGAATTTCTGTGTTGTGCAGAGCTAAATCTGCACTCATCCTAATATTCTGGGCTTACAGGACCTTTATCCAACACATCCTGCAGCATCTGTTCACTGGGGAAACATCTGTGTGGATGGCCAGGCCCAAGGAGTGGTGGGCAATGGAGTTCCATCCAGTGGTGTTCCCAGGGCTCAGCACTGGGCTCAGGGCAGTTCAATCTCTTTCTCAGTGATCTGCCCAAGGGGATGGAGTGCAGCCTCAGTCAGTTCCCAGGGGACACCAAGCTGGGGGGGAGTGTTGATGTGCTGGAGGGCAGGAAGACTGCAGAGGGATCTGGACAGGCTGGATCCATGGGCCCAGGCCACTTGGAGGAGGTTCAACAAGGCCAAGTGCCAGATGCTCTACCGGAGACACTTTCATCTGGTCAGTCCCATCCCCCTGTCCATTGTTGGATGTCACTCAGGAGCCCAACTCTTGGCTACCTGTGCATCTCCAGGATGGACTTTCACAGCCAACCTCTCTGCCCAGGTGGCAGGAGGGCCTACCCTGATAAGGCCTAAAATCCCATCAGAGAATGCCAACAGTGCCAACTCTCATGCAAGCTGTCTGTAAAATCTGCGAGTTACTGGTGGCACCATGGGAATGGTTTTGGTGTTGAATGATGCTCAAACCAGCCTGGTTCACCCAACTCCAAACACACATCCTGCTTTCTGAAGTTGGATGGGACAGAGAAGCTGGTAACTGGCCTGTACATTTGTGAGGAGCAGTCAATCCCTTCCTACTAGAGAAGTCCAGTCCCCTTTCATCCAGGCAGGTTCTTCTAACACAGCCCTTCTTGGGGTGGATGTGTGGAGATTCCTGCCTTGGGTGGGGATGCCCTCCAAGGACACTCCTCAAGGTTGAGCAAAAGAAATTTCCCCATGACTGTTGGTCTGGGTGAGTTATATCAGATCTCTATGCAATAATTATTTCTTTTGGCTAGCTTTAATGTAATTACTTCAATAATTGCTTCAATATAGTGCTCTATCCTATCTGTACTACATGTAGTTTTAGCCTTTATATTGTCTAGTAAATAATTCTGATTAAGATCTTTGGTCTGATCATTTGTAAGAAGAAATGATTTATTTTATAGAAATAGTCGCATTTTGCCAATCATTAAAACCTGTGGGACAAAAGTAGTTCAATCCCACCTCTGTAATACCGTAAATTTAATTTGTTGAAAAACTCTGAGGCAAAGATTGGTTCCTTTATTCCTTGAGGCTCTGCAGTGCCACAATGGCTCCTTGATTCCATGAGGTTGCACTGTTTCCCAGCGTTCTTGGGCTCCATAAGGCCCTGCAGTGTGACAATGGCCCACTGATTCCATCATTTTCCCCAGTGTCACAATGGTCCCTTTGACTCCAGAAGGCCTTGCAGAATCATAATGGCCCCTGGATTCTGGGAGGTTCCACAGTGTCACAATGGACCCTTGATTCCATGAGATTCCACAATGTCCCACTGGTTCCCTTTGGTTCCAAAAAGTCTCTGTGATGTCACACTGAACCCTTGATTCCCTGATGTTCTACAAAGTCCCAGGATCCTTTTGATTCCATGAGGTTCCACAGCGTCCCATGTTCCCTTTGGTTCCAGGAGGCCCCAGTGTATTCCAGTGGCCCCTGGATTCCTTGAGATTCCACAGTGTCCTGGGGTTCCCTTGTCTCCTTGAGTTTTGGCAGTGTCCAGGGTCCTTTATTCCCAGGAGGTTCCTTTGTTTCCATCAGGCCCTGCCACGTCCCAGACTCCCTTTGGTTCCATGAGGTTCTGCAGGGTCACAATGTCCCCTTTATTCCATGAGGTTCCGCCATGTCCCAGGGTTCCTTTGGTTCCATGGGATTCCACTGTGCCAAAACTCCCTGGTTCTTATCCTTCCAACATTTGTGGGCCCATTCTATCCCTGCCTGGGATGGAGCACCATTGTGTTTCTGCAGGAATGGATCCATGGTCATCCTGCCACTGCACCAATTGAATGCTGCAGAAACGTCACTGCAGGCCTGATACTGGAGGCAGGAACAGTCTGGGAACTACAGACCTGCTCCCATTCAGCAGAGCCAGTCGGGGTCACAAAGAGCACAAGGGATTGACTGCAACCCCTGCAGTTCTCTGGCATTGCTGGGGACAAATG
>NW_020898013.1:165678-178852 GCF_003984885.1 Neopelma chrysocephalum
CCACCCCCCTCCCAGCAGCATTTCTAGACCCTCCCTGATGTCTCTGCTCCAGCTCTGGCTGTTGCCATGTGCACTTGGCCTTATTACCTTGGATCCTGAGCCCCTGTGCCATAGGACATCCCTCCCAGAGCCCAGGCCCTTCTCCTGGGGGTCACTGAAGAGCTGAACAGATCCAGGTCACCTCCCGTTCCTCTGCCAACCCCCTGGACCTGCTCTGGGCCCTCCAGGTCCTTGCCCATCTTGTGGAATGAAGGGGCCATTAAACACCTGGGGCCTTGTGGAAAGAAAGGAAGCCTAAAACATTTTGGAACCTCATGGATCCAAGCAGCCATTTGGAAAGTGCAGGCCCTTATGGGAACAAAGGAACCCTGGGACATAATGGAAGCTCATGGATCTCAGGGGCCATTGTGACACTGGGGAACCTCATGGGAAAAACAGGAACCTAGGGACACTGTGGAACTTTGTGGAATCAAGGGGCCATTGTGACACTGAGGAACCTCATGGGCTTAAGGGACCACTGTGCAATCGCAGGGCCTCAGGGAACCCAAGGAACCCTGGGACACTGTGGAATCTACCGAAATCAATGGGCCACTCTGATGCTGCAGAACCGCATGGAATCAGGGGTCATTGTGACACTACAGGGTCTCATGGAACCAAAGGAATGCAGGGACACTGTGGAATCTCATGGAACCAAGGGGCCATAGTGACACTGAAGTCTCATGGCACCCATTGTGCCTCCCCAGAACTCCATGGAATCAAGCAGAGCCGCTGCCTCCCCCCCACCGCCGCACAGACCAGAGTCGCCAGCTCTGCCCTGCTTGGACACCTGTGGAGTCAGCGTGTTCTTGGGCAGCACAACTGATCTCAGACCAGAGAGTTTTCCAGATTTTGCTTTGCCCCATCTTTCCCCTGGTTTTGCTTTTTTAATTCTTTGTTCATTCCGGGGAGAAAGGGAGGCACATGTTGACCCCTGTTTTTATCTGTTTACAAAAGGGAGTTGGGGCAGGGGCCGGGAGAGGAGGCAATTTCTCTCTCTGCTGTTGCTTTGAACTCTTCTGTTGGTATTTTTCTTTTTGCTGCTGTATTTCTTGTCAGTAAGCTGTTATTTTTTCACTTATACCTCCTTGTATTTTGTCTTCCTCTACTGATGGGGAATAAAAGGGGAGTGAGTTCATTTTATTGGAGTTCCCACCCCAATATGTGTCTTTAAACCAGGACAGGTTGCTCAAGGGCTCCCTGAAATTTGGCATCATCCACAAAGGACTTGAAAACACATTTTGTCCCATTGTACAGAGAGATAATAAAGATGTTCTACAGTGGTGTTCAAGGGCTGGTCACTGAGGAATTTCATCCAGAAGTTGCTGCCAAGAGGACTTTGTACCATGGATTTTATTTGACACTCTTCATTCAGCCAACTTCCCACCCACCACATCTTCCATTTCTTCAGTCCAGCTCTCACCAATCTGGCCATAAGGAGACAACAGGAGACCATGTCAAGGGCCTTGATAAAGTCTGGGCACACAACATCCTCTTCTTTTCCCTCCCACAGGGGTTCTGCAATCCCTGCCTTGTCCATCCAATGCCTGAGAATGACTGTAGAAGGACTTGCCCTATCCCCTTCCCAGCCTGACCAGTCTGGAACTCTGCCAACCCTCTTTGCTGCTGAAAAACCTTGATATGATTAACTGCTCAGAGACTTTTGTATCTTTAAGCAGCAAGGTATTTGTTTATTCAACGTTGGGAGCAAGCCAGCTTGTGCTGGACAAACTTGCTCGACCTGAAAGTGTAAAAGTAAGCCTTTTTATACGCTTTAGATACATGGTTACATCATTTAACATACATGTTAATATGCAGGCTGGTCTCTGGATGGAGTCTTTCCAGACATGTGCAATCTTCTACTCTGGGGGTCTTTTCCTCAAGCCTTCATCCCTCTGGTGGTCACCACGGATATCTTCCTTGATTTGACCTCTTCAATTTTCTTTGTTAGGTGACCTGAATTCTTCAAGCTTGCAAAATCCTGGCTTTGGGCCTTCTATATCTTATTCAAATGTCTAATTTACCTTATTTATTACCATGTGAAGTCCTTTGGTCCAGTGAGCAGAAGAGAACATGATATTAACCAGTGCTCCTAAAATGTTCTTCTAGCAAAACAGGTATTGGGGTTTCTTAGCAGGCCAAGATATCTCAGTTAACTCTTTTAGGCCTGGCTCCCATTTCAGTGGCTGTGCTGATTTCCAGAGGCTTCTGGCTTCCCAGGCAAAGCCAAGGCAAGAGCAGGTGGGAAGGGGCTGCGCTGCTGCTGCTCCTGCCCGAGAGCACCGGATGGGCCAGGGACAGAGCCCACGGCGCTGCAGCTCTGCCTCCTCCAGAGCCGGGGGTTTTGGAACCAGGAATGACAGAGGGGAAACAAAGGGGGCTGGGGGGCTGCACTGATGGTCACACTGGGGCCACCGTCAGCAGAGAGCTTTGGCCCCCCAAATTAAAGCAGAGGGAAATGATGCAAAATGTTTAATTTCAACCTTTCTTTACTCATTGATATAAAATGACCCAACTAAAAGGAGGACAAGCATAGCCTGATCCCTTCTCCTTTGGGAGAATCCCCGCACCTGGTGCTGTGAGGGGCTGTAAGGGGCCATGAGGGACTGTGAGGGCCTGTGAGGGGCTGTGAGGGGCTGTGAGGGGCCATGAGGAGACATGAGGGGATGTGAGGGGCCATGAGAACTATGAGGGGCTGTGAGAGGCTGTGAGGGGCCATGAGGTGCTGTTATTGCCTAAAACCAGCTCTTAAAGAAACCTCTAAGACTCAATTTGGCAGTTTTAGCAGGCAGGCACTTCTATTACAGCACACTACATGATCCCAGCAAGCCTGGTGCCCTGGGAATCAGTTCACCAAAGTGAACACAGAGGTATCTTCACTACTTCTGCTATGTCAGCATTACATGGTTATCCATTTTTTGTTCCCTGCATTCCTGTTACATATTCAGGGCATTCACAGATACACTGGAGCTGCAGCTCCCAACACTTATTAGCATATATACATATCCTTATAAGGTCTCTGAGGGGCTTCATCGAGCGTCTTTGGTGGTCTTCTCTGTTTGGAGTCCCCAGAATTCCAAATGACTGCCTTAAGAACTTCTTTGAGACAGTATTCCTGGTTATACATACACCTGCTGCTTCAGTTCCCTTCTTCATTGTTCTCTCACCTTGCTTGGCCAATTTCTCTAGATTGCATGCGGTAATTTTCTATGACAAATTTTGTTGCAAAAACTATTAGTTCTTGTTACATCTCTACATCCCAACATCAAACCACTCAGGTCTTACACATGGCTGCAGAAAGAGAGTGTGCAAGTAGAAAGAGAGCAGCCCAGAAAAGTTCTGGTGCTCCCTGGCAGTGCTGCTGTGCTGGGACTCCTTTTCTCTCTGCATCTGTATAGATGGAATGTTCTGGTGCCATTTACAGATGGAATGACGATTATGGACTCCTGACTTGGTAGACAGAAATCACTTTATTATCCATCACTCAGGGTTTTTATATCATTAACTTTTAGCTGGGAGTGGTTAACCAAATTAAGACAGAGCACAGCTGCAAGTCACACATCCATCACTCACTCAGGCGGGCCTGTTAATACAAACAGCACACACACAGACCTTGGAGTTTCAAGGAACTCCTTTTCACACCCACATGTGGTAAGAATGCAAACTGAATAGCTAAGCTCGTTTCTGGGCAGTAAATCACAGCCTAGAGAAAACAACACAAGGTCATCTTAGACTTTTCTCAGGCCTTTCACTTCTTGTTTCTCATGCTGGCTGCCATGTCTGCACACAGGGACAGTCCCTGCTACTTCAAACGTACCAGAGGAAGGATTTCACCCAAAAACTTTCTGCAAGAAAATTAGGTTTTTTGAAATGCATAAATTACAATTCCTCATTTAGACAGTATCAGAATCAAATTCAATAGTAGACAATGAATTAGAAAGGGTATGAAGAATAAAATTTTTTTTGTAGAAAACAATATTGCAAGAAAAAAGAGAACTCCCACAAATTATTGCCATAAGAAACCTGAAAAGGAAGGCTGGGCCATCCATTTTGAACGCTATGGAGCAGAAAACAGAAACATTTTTGCTTCTGAAAAACATCCAGTCATCATTTTCCTCAGAGCATCCCTGAGCTCCTGGTTCCTCAGGCTGTAGATGAGGGGGTTCAGTGCTGGAGGCACCACCGAGTACAGAACTGATAGTGCCAGATCCAGGGATGGGGAGGAGATGGAGGGAGGCTTCAGGTAGGAAAATGCTGCAGTGCTGGTAACAACAGAGACCACGGCCAGGTGAGGGAGGCACGTGGAAAAGGCTTTGTGCTGTCCCTGCTCAGAGGGGATCCTCAGCACAGCCCTGAAGATCTGCACATAGGAGAAAACAATGAAAACAAAACAACCAAAAGCTAAACAGGCACCAACCCCAATGAGCCCAATTTCCCTGAGGTAAGCCTGAGTGTGAGCAGGAGAGCTTGAGGATGTGTGGGAGTTCACAGAAGAACTGGCCCAGGGCATTGCCCTGGCACAGGGGCAGGGAAAATGTATTGGCTGTGTGCAGCAGAGAATAGAGAAACCCAGTGGCCCAGGCAGCTGCTGCCACGTGGGCACAAGCTCTGCTGCCCAGGAGGGTCCCGTAGTGCAGGGGTTTGCAGATGGCAACGTAGCGGTCGTAGCACATGACAGTGAGGAGATAAAACTCTGCTGACATAAAACAGTTAAAGAAAAAGACCTGTGCAGCACATCCTGCATAGGCGATGGTTGTGGTGTTCCAGAGGGAATTGTCCATGGCTTTGGGCACAGTGGTGCAGATGGAGCCCAGGTCTGTGAGGGAGAGGTTGAGCAGGAAGAAGCCCATGGGGGTGTGCAGGTGGTGGTCGCAGGCTACGGCGCTGAGGATGAGGCCGTTGGCCAGGAGGGCAGCCAGAGAGATGCCCAGGAAGAGCCAGAAGTGCAGGAGCTGCAGCTCCCGCCTGTCTGCAAATGCCAGGAGTAGGAACTGGGGCATGGAGCTGCTGTTGGGCATTGGCTGCTTCTTAGCACAGGGCTTGTTCAGAAAAGGAAAAGACAAGGAACAGTTAAGACAGACTCCTCTGACAAAGCCACTCCCTTTTTAACAGGTTTGACAAGAAATGTGTTAAGTATCACCAAATCTGCTGCCAAGGAGTCAGTTTTGCTTTGCTGCAGTGAGACATGGACCTTATTTTGGTCTGCTCTGACACTCAGGAGGGATGTCAGATGTAACCCATCTTTCATGGAAAAGTTCCATCTCTACACCCATGACAGAAGAGCTGGAGCTGCAAAGCGGAAGCTTAGTCTGTCCTTAGAATTGTACCTGTGTTTTCTATTTTTACCATCACATCTGGGGAAGGTTCTTTTACACTGCAGGAATCCTCATTTCTATGGCCCAGCACACAGTGCCGAGTAGAGTTGCAGGGAAGGGCCCCCAGAGCTGCCTGAACGCCCTCTCCCCCAGGCCTTGGGGGCACTTGCCCCCCACTCCCTGCTCAGGGCTCTGCTGCCTGGAGCTGTCCCTGCCAGCAGCTGCTTCCCTGGGCCCAGGGCTGGGCCCTGCCAGTGCTGCCAGAGCCCATCCCAGCCCTGGGGGCTCAGCTCTGCCCTGCAGAGCCCTCCCAGCAGCACAGGGCACAGCCCAGGAGCATCTCTGGCTGGTCAGGCTCTGATGGCAATGTCAGAGCAACCCTGAGGAGGCTGGAAAAGTGACACTGATGCGTCTATAAGACAGTTTTGATGTCTAACACTCAGGTTCAATCCTCTCTAATCTAATGAGTTCAAGTTTCAGTGTCTCCTCCTGTGCTCAGAGATTGATTTCCCTGTCGCAGTCAGCACCCAGACAACCCAGAGTATAACACTGAAAGAATTGGTTCATTCTCTTTAAGGTACCCCCAGCCTGTCTGTGCCTCATGGAAATACATTCTGGGAAATTTCCTGCTTAGATCTGGAGCTGTGACCAGCCCTCATCCCTGCAGCACACTTTGGAGATCAGAAGGACTCTGCCCTGCTCTGCCCTCCCAGGAGCTGTTCCTTCCCCACAGCCCTTCTCCCCCAGCCCCGTGGCAGCTCCTTGGCCAGGCTGAGAGCTGCCCCTGGCAGGCAGCAGAGTCCCTGCCCCAGCACACAGAGCCCTGGGGGCAGGACCCTGCTCTGCACCACAGCCCTGGGCACCCCTGGCTGCACCCCCACCTTCCCAGCCCACAGCCAGCCCTGGCACAGAGAAGCTTCTTGCCCTGGGCCTCTGAGGGGGCAGCAGCAAGTCCTGCTCTGCAGCAGCTTCTCCTGTTGCACCCCAGGCAATCCAGCAGAGCCACCTGACAGCTCCTGCCACTGGGTGCATTTGGCAGCTGGGAGAGGCACTTGCAGGAACTCACCTGCACTGCTCTGCAGCCAGAGCCTGAGCATGGCAAAGGGCTGGCAAGGTTCCTCCCCTGAGCAGCTCTCCCCTGTCCTCCCACCCCAGGATCCCTTGAACCTCCTGCTCCCTTCTCCTCTCTGCCCTTGCTGCCTGCAGCTCCTGCCCTGCTCTGCCATATGGCCACTTCCTCTGCACTGCAGCAACTGGGAGAGTCCTGCTGAAAGATCCTAGAAGCTGTGGGATGGGCCAGCTTTAGGAGATGCCTCCAGGAAGGCAAGTTGAACTTTCCTACAGCCAGAGAATTCATCATTCAAATCCTGGGAAGTTTTCTCCCATAGTGAGAGCTCAGTCACCTCCCAGCCCAGGCTGCCTCTCATCTCTCTGCCTTCTCTCCTGTGCCCTGGGTGCTGCAGGCAGTGCCCTCAGCCCTGCTGGGCTGTGCAGAGGAGCTGCTCACCAGCAGAGCTGTCTCTTTGAAGCTCTTCTTGGTTGCCAGGAGCTCCCTGTGGGCCAGGAGCCCAGCCCAGCTCAGCAGCACAGCAACAGCCCCAGGCAGCCCTTGCTCTGCCCCTCTGGGCTCCCTCCAGCTGTCCCTGGGGCTCCAGGGGAACCTGCTGGCACACAGCTGAAGGAAATCATGATGTTCCTTCTCTCAGCTGGGCACAGACACTTCTTTCAGCACTGTCATTTCTCCAAACAGACACAGAGTTAAGTTCAAGAGGCCCCTTTTCATGTCCCATCATTAGACAGGAAACCCAGACAGTGCCCAGGAGGGATCTCCTTCACCTGCACTGAGGGAAGGGACTCAGCTGAGTTAACAGAGGTGTCTCATTGTGGCTCTGCAGACCTGGGGCCAGAAGGACACTCAGCTCCCTCCACAACCCCCATGGGCTGGGATTCCTCCTGCCCCACTTCAGTGGGCCCAAAACAGGCACCTGCAGGTGACTCCTTGTCCCAGCTCCCATGGGAATGAAGGAAGACCAAAGCCAGGAGTGACCTGCTGGGACACAAAGCCCTGGTTCCTTCTGAGGGGCCAGAGGTGACTGAGATTCCTGCTGGGAACTGCAGGCACCAGTGGAGCAGTTCCTAGGGACAGGACAGCAGCTGTGGGATCTCCTTGGAGGCTGCTGGGACATTGCTTTGGCCAACTTCAGTGGCAGAAGGTGCCCACATGTAGCACAGGGGAACGTGTCACTGCTCCTTCTGTCCAGGGCAGCCCCTAGAGGTGTTCAGGTGACCAAATGGAGTCAGGTGGCACAGGGAGAGAGGTCTCTCTCCTGTTCTTTATCAGGGTATTTTCTACATGTCCTCACAGTACAATGGCACTTGTCTCCTGGACATCCCTTCACTGCTGAACCTAATTCAGGGCAGCTGAGCCTGGATTGAATAACCAAAGAGGGGCCTGTAGTGCCAGGGGAGGTGCCAGGGCTCTGCAGCACAAGTGCAGCAGCTGCCATGGACAGCACAGGGCCTGTGCAGGAAGCCCGTCCCCATTCCCAGCAGTTGTGTGACAGGCACCACCCAGGGCTTCTCAGACACATTGGGTGCCTTTGGGGCAGTGAGTGACTCCCAGCCCTGCAGGGACACAAAGGCTGTCCCTTCTCTGCCCAGCCAAGGCCGGGCCAAGCACGAGTCCAAAGCACATCAACCCAGGCTGTGTCACGGTTGGAACGGACATGAGACATAAAAAAGGTTCCAGCAAAGTTTATTTCCAGGAAAAAGACAGCACACCGGGGCTGCTTAGCAGTCCCTTTAAGTACAGTTTTTGAACACACGTAATCCACACGATTAGGACAGTTCAAACTCTCACACCAGAATTCTTACAGCTAATAGGTGCATTTTCTAAACTCTACTTTCTCATAACAACTTTGCTCTTTCTCAAAACAGCCCTGTGAGGTTCCCACAACAGTCCTGAGCACCTGCTCTTATTTTTCTCTCATGTTGATGTTTTTCCCAACCACTCTCGTTCAAAACAGGTCTCTGTTCTCATGAGACAATGTTCCTGTTCTCATGAGACAGTGTTCTCTGTTCCCACGGGACAGCTTCTTCAGGATGCATCAGTATACTGTCAGGATCAGGGCCTTCACCTTCAGTCCTCTCCTTCAGTCCACTCCAGGGGTACACTTTCATCTGGTACATCGACTGCTTCATCGATAAGTGCCAGGCTGCTGACAGGTTCTCTGTCAACCCCCGACAAGGCTGTCCACCCTTGTTTCCTTACTCTGCTGGCTCTTCTCTCCCCCAGCATTTCAGCAGCGTGTGCTGATCTCCTCAGGGATCAGGCCTGTGTTTTCCCCCCTGGGCCTGAGTCCCAGCACGTCCACCCCCAAGGCCATTGTCAGCAAAGCCTCTGCACACCCCAGCTCTCGGGGCTTTCAGAGCAGCTTTCCCCACTGCAAGTCTGTTCTTACCCGCGGTGCCCCCGCTGAGGGGCTGCAGCCAGACAGGCCCCAATGCCCTGCGTGTGGGGCACAGGCAGCAGGAGCTGAAACCCCAAGTCTCTCTTCCTTCCACTTGCAAGCAATAACAGCCCAGGCCTGCTGAGACAGTTCCCAGGTTTTGGTGCTGTGATGGGTTGGGAGAGAAGGCCAAGGAGACACAGGAGAGAAAGAGCAGGAGAGAGGTGTCCTCTGCAGGAAGGAGCTTCTTAGACCTGTGCAGCTGCTCTAGGGGATGAACAACTTGGGTGAAGTTTTGTGGGTGAGGGTCAGAGGAGAGACTGGTTTGGGTGACATTGTGGTGTGAGACAAAGAGCCCATTGAAGTTGGCTTTGATAACCCTGGAAATCACTGGAACGGCACCACGATAGGATACAAAGAGTCCCAGAGGTTTGTGCAGGGTCTTGGTGAAGATAGCCCTTGGGACACAGGCCTTTAGAGCACAGCTGGCAGGTTGGTGGGCAACAGGGAGGCTCATCTGCATCTGCTTCTCTCCAAGAGGAACCCAGAGGTTGCCATAGTAACTGACTGTAGCAATGGGAATGTATGATGGTTGCCATTGTAACCGCCCATAGCAATGGGAATATATGATTGTTACCATGGTAACTGACCATGGGAAGTAGAATGTATGGTGGCTGCCATGGTAACCAACTGTACCAGTGGGAAGCATGATGTTTGCCATGGTAACTAACTGTAGCAGTGGGGAAATGATGGTTGCTATGGTAACTGACTACAGCGATGGGAATGTATGGTGGTTGCCATGGTAATCGACCATAGCAATGGGAATGTATGGTGGTTGCCACGGTAAACGACTGTACCAGTGGGAAGTACGATGGTTACCGTGGTAACCAACTGTAATAATAGGAATGTATGATGGTTGCCATGGTAATCGACCAGAGCAATGGGAATGAGTGATGGTTACCATGGTAACTGACCATCTCAGTGAGAGGTATGATGGTTTCCATGGTAACTGTCCATAGCAATGGGAATGTATGCTGGTTGCCATGGTAACTGACCGTAGCAATGCAACTGTATGCTGGTTGCAATGGTAACTGTAGCAATGGGAATGTGTGATGGTTGCCATTGTAACCAACCCTAGCAATGGGAATGTGTGATGGTTGCCATGGTAACCGACCGTATGACTGCGAATGTATGAGACTTACTATGGTAACTGACCGTAGCAATGACAACATATGATGCTTGCCATGGTAACTGACTGTGGCAATGAGAACGTATGATGGTTGCCATGGTAACCAACTGTAGTAATGGGAATGTATGATGATTGCAATGGTAACTGACTGTAGAACGGGAATGTATGATGGTTGCCATGGTAACTGACCGTGGAAATGAGAATGTATGCTGATTGCCATGGTAAGTGACCGGAGCAGTGGGAAGTATGCTTGTTGCCATGGTAACCGACTGCAGCAACGGGAATGTGTGATGGTTACCATGCTATCACCGTGGCGATGGGAATGTATGATGGTTTCCATGGTAACCCACCATAGCAATTGAAATGTGTTATGGTTGCCATGGTAACTGACCGTAGCAACACAAATGTATAATGGTTTCCATGGTAATTGACTGTAGAAATGGGAGTGTATGATAGTTGCCATTGTAACTGATGGTAGTAATGGGAATGTATGATGGTTTCCATGGTAACTGTCTGTGACAATGGGAATGTATGATGGTTGCCATGGTAACTGACTGTACCAGTGGGAGGTATGATGGTTTCCATGGAAACTGACTGAAGCAGTGGTATGTATGATTGTTGCCATGGTACCTGACTGTAGCAGTGGGAAATGTGATGGTTTCCATGCTAACCGACTACCAGTGGGAAGTATGTGGATTGCCATCATAACCGACTGTAGCACTACGAGTGTATGATAGTTGCCATGGTGACTGACCGTGGCAATAGGACTGTATTATGGTTGCCCTAATAACTGACCGTAGCAACAGGAATGTATGATGGTTGCCATGGTAACTGACCGTAGCAATGAGAATGTATGATGGTTGCCATGGTAAGAAACTGCAGCAATGGAAATGTGTGATGGTTGTTGTGGTAACTGACCGTAGCAATGGGAATGTACGATGGTTGCCATAGTAACTGACCGCAGTGATGGGAATGTATGGTGGTTGCCATGGTAACTCACCTTAGCAACAGGAATGTATAATGGTTGCCATGATAACTGGCAGTGGAAATGAGAATGTATGCTTGTTGCCATGGTAACTGACCGTAGCAGTGGAAAGTATGCTGGTTGCCATGGTAACCAACTGTAGCAATGGAAATGTGTGATGGTTGCCATGGTAACTGACCATAGCAATGAGAATGTATGGTGGTTTCCATGGTAACTGACTGGAGCTATGGGAGTCTTTTATGGTTGCCATGGTAACTGACCCTAGCAATCTGTCTTAGTTGCGGGGACCTGGACCAGTTTATCACTGTGTGGGTGCAACCAAAACTGTGTATTCTACACCCTCTGTGTCATTTCTGATGGACTCTTAAGAATGGATCCTTTGCAGCAGCTGCCCAGGACCCACCTGACAAATCAGGCTACAAGCTGGGTGTGAAAGAACTGTGCAAGGAGTGTTCCGTTGTCTTCACACCCATGACTCAGCTGTGATAACTTCCCTCCGGGGAGGCATTAGCACCTTCACACCCAGCCTGAGGGGTCATCTCTGCTAATGGGCCACCTTGGACTGGCAGAACAGGCAGCTGCAACACCCAGACCATCAAACACTCCAAAAATACCCCATGACTCACAGAGTTAAATCCCCTATTGGGAAACTCCCTGCCCTGGGGGAGGTGCTGGACATCCCCACCTGAACCTGAGCACATATACTCTTGGAGTTTGGGGACTTCTGCTACCACTCCTGGGATCGAGAGGAGGACCAGAACTCCAACAGGACTGGGATTGGCACTCTCAACAGGACAGCCATCATTACCTCAACAGAACTGCCACAATCATCTGGGCCAACGGGTTTTCTTTTCCTTTTACTTTGCACCCTGGGGGGCCACGTGGTGCTCAGCACTGTTCTGTTCTTGTCCCAGGGTGCTGGCTTATACAGCTATTTTTGTGGGTTAAAACCATTTTTCTCTGTATCGTATTTATTGTAATCTACTTAATAATTGTAATTCTGACTTGTAATCCCTGGGGTGGGTTCATTTCTCCCTCCGGTCTACTTTTAACCCAGCACACAATGGGAATGTCTGATGGTTGCCATGGTAACTGGCCGTGGCAAGGGGGCTCAGTGGCGTTGCCCATGGCTTCCACTTCTGAAAACTGGCTTCACTCGCCTTCTCCTTCAGCAACCTCAGCGAATCGTTGTGGGGGCCCCCACACAGCAGCTTCCCACCTCCGGGAGGTTCTGCAGCAGCCCAGGGTTCCTTTGGCCCCATAAGGTCCTGCAGTGTCCCGATGGCCCCTTCATTCCGTGAGGCTCCACAGTGTCCCAGGGTCTCCCTGGTTCCATGAGTTTCCCCAGTGTCCCAGGTTTTCTTTTGATTCCATGAGACCCATATATGAAGCAGTGGCCCCTTGATTCCATGAGGTTCCCCAGTGTCACAATGGTCCCTTTGACTCCAGAAGGCCTTGCAGAATCATAATGGCCCCTGGATTCTGTGAGGTTCCACAAAGTCACAATGGATCCTGGATTCCATGAGATGCTGCAATGTCCCATTGGTTCCTTTGTTTCCAATAGGTTCTGTGATGTCACACTGAACCCTTGATTCCCTGATGTTCCACAAAGTCCTGGGGTCCTTTTGATTCCATGAGGTTTCACAGTGTCCCATGTTCCCTTTGGTTCCAGGAGGCCCCAGTGTATTCCAATGGCCCCTGGATTCCATGAGATTCCACCGTGTCCTGGGGTTCCCTTGTCGCCCTGAGTTTTGGCAGTGTCCAAGGTCCCTTTGTTCCCAGGAGGTTCCTTTGTTTCCATCAGGCCCTGCCACATCCCAGAATCCCTTCTGTTCCATGAGGTGCTGCAGGGTCACAATGTCCCCTTTATTCCATGAGGTTCCGCCATGTCCCAGGGTTCCTTTGGTTCCATGGGATTTCACTGTGCCAAAACTCCCTGGTTCTTATCCTTCCAAAATTTGTGGGCCCATTCTATCCCTGCCTGGGATGGAGCACCATTGTGTTTCTGCAGGAATGGATCCATGGTCATCCTGCCACTGCACCAATTGAATGCTGCAGAAACGCCACTGCAGGCCTGATACTGGATGCAGGAACAGTCTGGGAACTACAGACCTGCTCCCATTCAGCAGAGCCAGTCGGGGTCACAAAGAGCACAAGTGATTGACTGCAACCCCTGCAGTTCTCTGGCATTGCTGGGGAC
>NW_020898013.1:183852-193974 GCF_003984885.1 Neopelma chrysocephalum
GTCCCCAGCAATGCCAGAGAACTGCAGGGGTTGCAGTCAATCACTTGGGCTCTTTGTGACCCCGACTGGCTCTACTGAATGTGAGCAGGCCTGTAGTTCCCAGACTGTTCCTGCATCCAGTGTCGGGCCTGCAGTGACGTTTCTGCAGCATTAAATTGGTGCAGTGGCAGGATGGCCATGGATCCATTCCTGCAGAAACACAATGGTGCTCCATCCCAGGCAGGGACAGAATGGGCCCACAAATTTTGGAAGGATAAGAACCAGGGAGTTTTGGCACAGTGGAACCCCATGGAACCAAAGGAACCCTGGGACATGGCGGAACCTGATGGAATAAAGGGGACATTGTGACCCTGCAGCACCTCATGGAACCAAAGGGAATCTGGGACGTGGCAGGGCCTGATGGAAACAAAGGAACCTCATGGGAACAAAGGGACCCCAGACACTACCAAAACTCAGGGCGACAAGGGAACCCCAGGACACTGTGGAATCTCATGGAATCCAGGGGCCATTGGAATACACTGGGGCCTCCTGGAACCAAAGGGAACATGGGACACTGTGGAACCTCATGGAATCAAAAGGACCCTAGGACTCTGTGGAACGTCAGGGAATCAAGGGGCCAGTGTGACATCACAGAACCTTTTGGAACCAAAGGGAACCAATGGGACATTGCGGAATCTCATGGAATCAAGGGTCCATTGTGACCCTGGGGAAAATGATGGAATCAGTGGGCCATTGTCACACTGCAGGGCCTTATGGAGCCCAGGAACGCTAGGAAACAGTGAAACCTCATGGAATCAAGGAGCCATTGTGGCACTGCAGAGCCTCAAGGAATAAGGGATCCAATCTTTGCCTCAGATTTTGTCAACAAATTAAATTTAAGGAATTACAGAAGTGGGATTGAACCACTTTTGTCCCACAGATTTTAATGGTTGGCCAAATTAGAATATTTATAGAAAATGAATCCTTTATTCTTACAAATGGTCAGACAAAAGATCTTAATCAGAATTATTTACTACACACTGTAAAGGCTAAAACTACTAGTAGTCCAGTATAAGATAGGACAGTGCACTATACCAAAGCAATTTTTGAAACAATTATATTAAATCTAGCCAAAAGAAACAATTATTAAGTAGAGATCTGAAGTAACTCACCCAGACCAACGGTCGAGGGGAGATTTCTTTTGCTCAACCTTGAGGAGCCTCCTTGGAGGGTGTCCCCACCCAAGGCAGGAATCTCCACACATCTACCCCAAGAAGGGCTGTGTTAGAAGAACCTGCCTGGATGAAAGGGGACTGGACTTCTCTAGGATGAAGTGCTTGACTGCTCCTCACAAATGTACAGGCCAGTTACCAGCTTCTCTGTCCCATCCAACTTCAGAAAGCAGGATGTGTGTTTGGAGTTGGGTGAACCAGGCTGGTTTGAGCATCATTCAACACCAAAACCATTCCCATGGTGCCACCGGTAACACACAGATCTCACAGACAGCTTGCATGAGAGCTGGCACTGTTGGCATTGTCTGATGGGATTTTAGGCCTTATCAGGGTAGGCCCTCCTGCCGCCCGGGTAGAGAGGTTGGCTGTGAAAGTCCATCCTGGAGATGCACAGGTAGCCAAGAGTTGGGGTCCTGAGTGCCATCCAACAATGTACAGGGGGATGGGACGGGCCAGATGAAAGTGTCTCAGGTAGAGCTGGACTGGCAACACAAGGGGGAATTATTCCTGGCTCGCTGGGCCCAGGACACCTCAGGGCCTCAGGGAAGAGGTGCAACATCCAGCTGGGCTTGTGATCCAGGGGTGCATTTAACCATGGACACCAACTGCCAGGTTCTCCAGAACTGGAAATGTGCTGCCATCAAACAGGTCAAGAGGGTAAAGCCCCTGTGGGGTGGGGGATGATGGCTGAACTAGAGATGTGGGCAGGCCTGGCAGATTGATCCCAGCACACTCCTCAAACCCACCAAGGCAAGCTCTACATGCTGACAATGGTTGACACAACCCCTGGATGGCAGGAGACACACCCTGTGCCTCCCACCACTGCCCAGAACACCATCCTGGGCCTGGAAAAGCACGTCCTGTGGAGACACGGCCCTCCAGAAACACTGGAGTTGGACAGCAGGACTCCTTTCAAAAACAACCTTGTGCATACCTGGACCAGAGAGCTCGGCATGGAGTAGATGGATCATATTCCCGGTCATGCACCAGCCTCTGGGAAAGTTGAATGGTAGAGTGGACTGTTCCAAACCACCTTGAAAGCAATGGGCAGTGGGACCTTCAAACCTTGGGATGTGCATTTAGCAAAAGCCACCTAGTTAGTTAATCCTGTAAGCTCAAGAGATAAAACTCCAGGCCAATTCAGTGTCTAAGATCAGCTAAAAAAAGCAGGTCCTTTCATCAGGCCCACAGGCCCAGGGGCACACACATGACGCGCGCCCTCCCAGGCAGTGGTTCTACAGTTTTAGAAGATGGTCCGTCCAATGCCAGAACTCTCCACCCCTTGGTTCTGCCCAGTTCTGCCCCCCGACATGCCCCTGGGGAATTGGGTTTGGGGTCTTTGGGACCCCTTCTTCCTCATCTTTCTCTTCTTCACAGCACGGACAATCCTTGGAGTGCCTCCAAAGTTCTGGGCTTGAAGGTTGCTTTGTCTCTTGTGGGATCTTGTTGTCCAGGCCTAGGGTGTGATGTTGTTCAATAGAGGTGTTTTTCTACAATTCTACCTTGCAAAGAAGTCTAAACACGCTAAAGGAATTTAGAAAGTTTGATATCAAATGGGGTCATAGGGTTGGGTCTGTGTAAACTACTATGCTAAAGGGTAGCATATAATACAGCTACATTAACATCTACATTTACTACACAACTACATTTAAAATCTAAAAAAAAAAATATTTCCAGAAAGCTTTAAGGCATCACACAAACCTTGTTAGTTAACCCTACCAGTTGAACTGGTCCTGCCCAAAAAGAACCTCTATGTACCGTTGAAGGGGATAAAATCCCTGGGGTCCATATGAGGAATATGTTAGGGAGGACAGTTTGCATTAGTCCTACCTTAAGCAAAGTCAAAGAGGTAGCCTCCTTTCCCTTTTCCCAGGCACGTTCCCCCCCGGCTGGGGCTGAGTCCTCTCGGAGCTCCAGCTGCTGCTGTGCCCAGAGGGGCTGGGGCTGTGGTGCCACTGCCCAGAGCAGCCTGCCCTGGGCAAGGCTGTGGGGCCAGAGCCGCCTGGGCTGTGCTGGGGAGAGGTCCTTGGTGGTGGAGAGAGCTCAGGGGAGGTCGGAGAGCTTGGAGGGAGCTGGGCTGGGCTGGAAAGGGCCTGGGAGAGAAAGCCATGGGTGTGTATGTGACACTGTGTGACCGTGCAGGGGGAGGACTCAGCCCAGGGGGGTTGTGGTGCAGAGCCAGGGCCTGTGGAAGGGATTGAAAACATGCAAGTGCCAGCAAGAGGAGGCTGCTCTGTGCACTTGGTGGCATGAACAGAGCAGGAATTTCTGTGCATGGCTTGGGCTGTGCAGGGGGGACTGCGGGAAAGGCAAAGCTCCCCTGCAGTTGGGGGTTGCAGGAAAAGTCCAGAGCCCAAAGAGCCTCAAGAGCTGTGTTGGACACCAAGGCTGCAGTAGGGAAATGCAGGGCTGCTGTGCAGTGGGGAGGGAGGTTAATTGCAGTAGACACTGATGTGGTGCTGAGGGACTCCATGGTTTCTCTGCCCGAGTCTTTCCTGGAACAGTCTCTCAGGCCTCTGTGCTCAGGGAAGGGCTTCAGGGACGAGGAGAGCACGTCTCGGCAGGAACCTGCTGAAATCCCCGAGGGACAAATGGCAGTGTCTGGCCCTGCAGGGGACTCAGCCTGGCCATGGCACAGGCTGGAGCTGCCTGGCTGGGAGCAGCCCTGTCAGAAGCTGTGGGTGGGCAGGGAGCTGGGCAGGAGGCAGCCGTGTGCCCTGGCAGCAAGGGAGGCCCGGAGCACCCTGGGCTGTGGCACCAGGACATCAAGGATGTGCATTCTCCAGCTCACTGTGGCTGAGGAAAACTGCAGAAAGAGCTGGGATGTTTATAAACTCTATTGAGTTTACCTTTTTGTTTGTGGGCAATGAAGAGAAACTTTCTGTGGCTCTAAGTCTCACCAGTTCCTGGGCCCCCAAAGAACACAAACCTGAGGAGTTGTGGTTCCCACTCCAGTGGCACTTGGAGCTCCCTCCGTACCCAGAGCACAGAGCTCCCTTGTCCCACAAAGTCCTTGGACATGGAGGGATTAAGGACACAGGACAGGCTTTGGGGACCAGTTGCAGGGCATGGTCAGGGATTTGGGGTAGTTGTGACCCCAGGGCAGGACCCGGCACTTGGCCTTGTTGAACCTCCTCCAAGTGGCCTGGGCCCATGGATCCAGCCTGTCCAGATCCCTCTGCAGAGCCTTCCTGCCCTCCAGCACATCAACACTCCCCCCCAGCTTGATGTCAGACACAAAGACTCTTAATTTTCTTATCTATTCAGGCTGAATTAGGAGGTGCCTGGGATCAGTATCAATGTAGGATTGCTGATATCAATATTAAAACAGGAAAAAAGGTAAAGAGGTCCCAAAAAAGACAGCTTTTTTAATGGTTTTAGTAATGCAATATATTCACTTTGAATGCACTTCTGAGATCTCTCTAATAAACCACAAAAGAATTGAAGACTTACAAGTAAATTATTCCCAGGGGCTTGCCTCATTAAGTTTCCATCCCTGAAAAGAGAGTGTGGAGGAATGAGCAGACAAGGAGACCATCCCTGGGGCTGGGGAAGCAGGAACTCAGTCACTGGTTCCAGGTTGCAAATGGGCTGTGGAATGTGGCTATGAAATATGTCTAATAAACCACAAAAGAATGGAAGACTTAAAAGTAAATTATTTCCCAAGTTTTGTCTCCTTAAGATGTTTTGAGTGTAAATGAGCCCTTTGGCACTGAATTCCTGAACTGAGGATCTGAAGACTGAACAAGCCTCTAGAGAAACCACAAAATTCATCAGGAAACTTCCAAGTTGCTGAGGATGTCAGCAAGCCCCACTGAGGCCATCACTGAAAAGAGACCATGGAGGGAATGAGCAGACAAGGAGACCATCCTTGTCTGGGACTGGGGAAGCAGGAACTCAGAGTCACTGGTTCCAGGTGGCAAATGGACTGTGGGATGTTTCTGTGAGAGCCCCCAAAGGGTGTGCTGATTTCAGGGGCAGTACAGTTAAATTTCTTCCCCGTGGCCAATGCAGGGCTGTGTTTTGGCTTTGTGCTGAACACAGGGTTGATAATCACAGAATCACAGAATGTGCTGAGTTGGAAGGGACCCACAAGGATCATCCAGTCCAACCCTTAGCCCTGCACAGGACCATCCCCAAGGGTCACACCATGAGCCTGAGAGGATCATCCAAACACTTCTTGAGCTCTGTCAGCCCTGATGCTGTGCCCACTGCCCTGGGGAGCCTGGTCAGTGCCCAACCACCCTCTGAGGGAAGAACCTTTTTCTAAGATCCAACCTGACCCTCCCTGACACAACTCCAGACCATTCCCTCAGTCCTGTCCCTGGTCCCCACAGAGCAGAGCTCAGGGCCTGCCCCTCCTCTGCCCCTCCCCAGGAAGTTGGAACTGCAGTGAGGTCTCCCCTCCGTCTCCTCCAGCTGAACACACCAAGTGCCCTCAGTGTCCTCACACGCCTTCCCCCCAAGGCCCTTCCCCATCTTCCTTGCCCTCCTTGGGACACTCTCTAATGGCTCAATCTCTCCCTTCCATTGTGCCCCCCTAAACTGCCCCAATGGTGCAGGTGAGGCCGCCCCAGGGCAAAGCAGAGCGGGACAATCCCCTCCCTGGCCCGGCCGGCCATGCTGGGCCTGATGCCCCCAGGACAGGCTTGGCCCTCCTAGCTGCCAGGGCACTGCTGACTCAGGGCCAACTGGCCACCCACCAGCACCCCCAGGGCCCTTTCCCAGCACTGCTTTCCAGCCTCTCCTTCCCAGTCTGTCCGTCCATCTGGGGTTGCCCCATCCCAGGGCAGAATCCGGCACTTCCCCCTGTTGAAGTTCTCAGGGCTCCTAAAGAGCCGTGAGGTCACGGGATGTCCCAGGGCTCCATGGTGACCTCCCAGGTGTCTCCTGTGGAATCTCCTGGAATCAAAGGGCCATTGTGACCCTGCAGGGCCATATGGAGTCAAGGGGCCATTGTGGCACTGTGGAAACTCATGAAATCAATCCCATGGAATCAAAGGGCCATTGGGACACTGCAGGGCCTTATGCAGCTGAAGGGACCATTGTGACACTGTCAAACCTCGCAGAATCAAGGGCCCATTGAGACAATGCAGGTTCTCAATGAATTGAAGGTAACATGGAAAGCACAGAAACTTGTGGCATCAAGGGGTCATTGTGACACTGTGGAAACTCATGGAATAAAGGGGCCATTGTGACACTGAAGGGCCTCATGGAACCTTGTCTGTTGGGAAGCACAAAGGGATTTGTGGGAGTGTTTCCCTGATGTGCTGGTTTAAAAGTTAACCAGCAAGGGAAAATGAACTCAATTCAAAAGAGAGATTTATAAGTCAGAATAACAATTTATTAAAATAATGCAATAAGTACAATTATACAGACAGACAATTGGTTTTAACCCACAAAAACCAAATGTATAAACCAGCACCCTAGGGTATGAACAAGAGTGGTGTACCTTGGCCCACCCCCGAGTCCAAAGCAAAGGGAGAGGGAATAAACCTGCTGGTGGGAGAGCTGCTGCAGTCTGGTCAGAAGTGGTGATTGCAGTCCAGTCGAGGGTGGTGGTCTCAGTCTAGTTGAAGGCAGTGGTCTGGAGTCTTCCTCTGGATCCCACGAGAGAGCGTCGCAAGGCTCTGAAACTCCCAGTTATATACTCTCCAGTTCAGGCGGGAGTGCTCAGTCCCTCCCTCAGAGTAGGGAATTCCATAAAAGGGCATGCGGATGCTCAGTCCCTCTTCCATATAAGGGTATCAGAGCGGGGAATTCCATATAAGGATATCAGAGTGGGGAATTCCATAAAAGGGTACAGGAACATCTTCCCACCTTGCAGGCCTCTACTGACAGCAGTTTTTGGGAAATGGCATGGAGGCTATAGAATACACAGTTTTGGGTTACACCCATCCAGGGATGAATTGGTCCCAGCCATTCTAACCAGGACACCTGACAACAAGGAGAATTTTGGAAAGGGACCTTTCCACACCCAGCTACTGATGTGCCCACACATCTCTGCCTGGGTGTGAATTGACTGTGGTGTGAATGTTGTTATTGTCAATCTATAATTCAGTCACTGCTAAAATTGTAGTAAAAGCTATTGAATCCCTTGATAACTGTTCAATTGGTCAATAAGTAAGTGCTACTAAATGTCTTTTGACACCTTATCTTTTGTGTCCAAATCTTTCGTGCCCTGACCCTCTTGCATTCCAAGACTCTGTGTAAATCATTCTCTTTCATGAAAAAAAATCTTAAAATCTTCCTGCTTAGCTAAACTACAAAACAACTTCAATTAGCTGTTCAAGTCTTGAAGACTTGAAGACATTTAAAGGAAGGAAAAAACTTGTTTTTCAGTGTTTTAATGGGTTCCACAGTGTGTTTGGAGTTGCATCAGCTGTCAATCCAAGATGGGCCATGTCAGAACTGGTGACGTTGAGGGGTGAGGAGCAAGGTTGATCATACAGGGTCAGTCTGCATCTCCTGAGGAGACACTCAGCATCAAGATCACTTGAAGAACACCTCTATCACCTCTTCTCTGAAATAAAAAATAGCCATCATTGAAATAAAAAAAAAATTACAAATTTTGAAGACTAGTTTTGAAATTGCCTTGAAGACAATTAAAGGAAGACAAAGAGATCCTGAGGGATTTCTGGAATTTAATGAGCCCCACAGTGTGTTTAGAGATGAGACCATCATCCTCAGGTACTGAGAGAAGATTGAAGCAGCTGCTCAAGAAGTCAGAAGCAAAACTCCAAGTCCCTTGAAGCATTGTTGGGCCCCACTGAGGGCAGGCACTGACAAAGCCTCCCCAGGGACTCCTTCGAGCAGATCCTTGGAGGCCAGGAGTGCAGGCAAAGGCTCTGGGCAGGCCCCTGCAATGCTGAGCAAAGCCTGCCTTGGTTTTCTGGAGCACAAAGGCCAAGGCCTGAGCCCCAGGCCCTGGCCCAGCAGATCCTGTCCCTCCCGGCTGGCTCAGGGCTGTATGGGGGGCAATGGGATGGGAAGGGGAGGAACAACAAAGGTCCAAAACTGGGCAACCCCTCCCAGCCTCCTGAGGGAGGGGCGAGGCAGAAACCAAGTGCAGAACCTGCAAGGCAAGTTGCTTGTGGTGGCCTGAGTGGCAGAGGCAGCTGCCAGAGGCAAGGGGACAAAGGCCTGGGTGCCTTTGGGCCTCGCAGCCCTGCCAGAGCCCTTGGCCATCTCTCCTGCAGGCTGTCCTGCCCTGGTCCTGCTGCTGCTCTGGCCTTACAGGCTGCACACACTCCTCCTGCTTTCCCACCCCCCTCCCAGCAGCATTTCTAGACCCTCCCTGATGTCTCTGCACCAGCTCTGGCTGTTCCCTGAAACACAAAGCCATGCCATCACCCTCTTAGTGACCTCTTGCACCATAAGATTCCCCATTTGAGTAGCATTCTTTTTTCCCCACCTTCAGTCTGAACCTTCCAGGCTGCACTTCAGGGGTTTCTTTTTCTTTCCAACACAAAGAAACGCTCCATCCTGTCAGATCTCCTCTAGACCCTCTCCTGTTCTTCCTCATTCCTCCAGAATGGGGAACCTCACAGAAAGACAGACCAGTCCAGATGTGGTGACCCCAGGGCTGAGTCCAGGGGGGTGACAACTCCCTTGTCTGAGTGCCCACACTCCCCCCAAGGCAGCCCCATGTGCAGTTGGCCTTAAATCAAGGGGCCATTCTGATTCTTGGTAATGTCACGGAATCAAATGTCACTGTGACACTGCAGGGCCTCATGGAACCAAAGGAATGCAGGGACACTGTAGAATCTCAGGGAACCAAGGGGCTACTTTGCCTGCCCAGAACTCCATGGAATCAAGCAGAGCCGCTGCCTCCCCCCCGCCGCCGCACGGACAGGAGTCGCCGGCTCTGCCCCGCTTGGACACCTTAGGAGTCAGCGTGTTCTTGGGCAGCACAACTGATCTCAGACCAGAGAGTTTCCCAGATTTTGCTTTGCCCCCTCTTTCCCCTGGTTTAATTTTTCTTCTTTGTCCATTCAGGGGGAGAAGGGGGAAGGGAGGCACGTGTTGATCCCTGCTTTTATCTGTTTACAAAAGGGAGTTGGGGCAGGGGGGAAGAGAGGAGGCAATTTCTCTCTCTGCTGATGCTTTCAACTGTTCTCTTGGTAATGCTGTTTTTGCTGCTATATTTCTTGTCAGAAAACTCTTATTATTTTCACTTATATCTCCTTGTATTTTGTCTCACTGTAGTCGTGGTGAATAAAAGGGGAGTGAATTCATTTTATTGGAGTTCCTGCCCCAATATGTGTCTTTAAACCAGGACAGGTTGCTCAAGGGCTCCCAGAAATTTGGCATCATCCACAAAGAACTCCAGAATAAATTTTTTCCCATTATAGAGAGAGAGATAAAAAAGATTTTATGTAGTGGTGTTCAAGGGCTGATCACTGAGGGATTTCACCAGGAAGTTGCTGCCGAGAGGACTTTGTACCATGGATTTTATTTGACACTCTTCATTCAGCCAACTTCCCACCCACCACATCTTCCACTTCTTCAGTCCAGCTCTCACCACTCTGGCCATAACGAGACCACAGGAGACCATGTCAAAGGCCTTGATAAAGTCTGGGCACACAACATCCTCTTCTTTTGCCTCCCACAGGGGTTCTGTAATCCCTGCCTTTTCCTTCCAGTGCCTGGGAATGGCTGCAGGAGGACTTGCCCTATCCCCTTCCCTGCTGAGCCTGAGCAGTCTGGAACTCTGCCAACCCTCCTTGCTGCCCTGTTTGCAGACTGCTTCCATGTCTGCCTTTGCCAAGGCCCCAGGAAGCTCTGGGATGGTTCTGGCCTTTCCAAGTGTTTGGGAGAGGTCTCCCCGTGACACTGCCCAGTCTTCTCAATATCCCAGACATCAAAACCTGTGCAATATCCCACACTTCCAGAGGAGTGCCCAGGACAC
>NW_020898013.1:194374-207417 GCF_003984885.1 Neopelma chrysocephalum
GGCTGCAGAAAACAGTGGCACTGGGGAGGTGAGAGGAGCAGGTGGAGCGACCTTGTGCCTGCCCACGCTGGGCAGGAGCTGCCCCAGGATGGCAGCTCTGAAGCACTCACAGGATGCCCCTGTGAACAGGAGGGGAAGACTGGATCTGAAAATGGAACCTGGAAAGCAGAGAGCAGGAGTGTCATGGTGACACTGCAGGAGAGTTCCAGCCCTGGAGCAAGGTGACAGAAGAAGTGACCCAGTACATGCCCTGCCCTCAGAAGATCCCACAGCATCCTGGAGATGCTGGAAGGGAGCCCGGCTCTGCTTGAGAAGTTCCCAGGGCCTGTCCCTGCCTGTGCTCCAAGGGCTTCCAGCCCACAGGACTGTGCTCAGAGAGCACTCAGGCCTTACAGCGAGAAAGGGGCTCAGGAGGACAGTGTGGAAGTGGCAAGAGAGCAGCTCTGGAAAGGCCAAGCACTGCTGCTCCCTGGCAGTGCTGCTGGGCTGGGATTATTGTCCCCTTCCCGTTTGCAAATACACCCTGTCCTGCAGTGTGCTGTCCTTTAGGAACATCTGAGAAGAAAGGTCTTGGACAAAGAAGGCACTGCAGGGTTCTTTATTTTGTTTAAATACTGAGAGAGCACAATTCATCATTTATACATCTCTGGGTCACATTCAATGGGTAGACACTAAATTAGAAGGTAGATGCATAATAATATTTAATTGCACAGAAAATTTTTGCAAGGAGAACCAAATGACCTCCACGGAAAACCTGAGCAGGAAGGCTGGGCCATAAAGGAGTTCCATTCTGAATGCTACACACGAAAAAACAGGCACTTTATTGCTCCTAAGAAGAATTCAGTCATCATTTTTCTCAGGGCATCCTTTAACTCCTGATTCCTGAGGCTGTAGATGAAGGGGTTGAGTGCTGGAGGAACCACCGGGTACAGAACTGACACCACCAGATCGAGGGATGGAGAGGAGATGGAGGGGGGCTTCAGGTAGCCAAATGCTGCAGTGCTGATAACAACAGAGACCACGGCCAGGTGAGGGAGGCAGGTCGAAAAGGCTTTGTGCCGTCCCTGCTCAGAGGGGATCCTCAGCACAGCCCTGAAGATCTGCACATAGGAGAAAACAATGAAAACAAAACAACCAAAAGCTAAACAGGCACCAACCCCAATGAGCCCAATTTCCCTGAGGTAGCCTGGGTGTGAGCAGGAGAGCTTGAGGATGTGTGGGAGTTCACAGAAGAACTGGCCCAGGGCATTGCCCTGGCCCAGGGGCAGGGAAAATGTATTGGCTGTGTGCAGCAGAGCAGTGAGAAAGCCAGTGGCCCAGGCAGCTGCTGCCATGTGGGCACAAGCTCTGCTGCCCAGGAGAGTCCCATAGTGCAGGGGTTTGCAGATGGCAACATAGCGGTCGTAGCACATGACAGTGAGGAGATAAAACTCTGCTGAGATGAAGAAGAAAAAGCAAAAGAGCTGTGCAGCACATCCTGTGTAGGAGATGGTTGTGGTGTCCCAGAGGGAATTGTGCATGGCTTTGGGGACAGTGGTGCAGATGCAGCCCAGATCTGTGAGGGAGAGGTTGAGCAGGAAGAAGCCCATGGGGGTGTGCAGGTGGTGGTCGCAGGCTACGGCGCTGAGGATGAGGCCGTTGGCCAGGAGGGCAGCCAGAGAGATGCCCAGAAAGAGCCAGAAGTGCAGGAGCTGCAGCTCCCGCCTGTCTGCAAATGCCAGGAGGAGGAACTGGGTGAGGGAGCTGCTGTTGCACATTTACTCCTTCCTCAGAGTATTTTGATCTGTTGAGGAGAAAAAGTCACTGTTGAGTTAGACCAGGCTTCTGCAGCCAAACATTACACGTCTCACAGCCACCCCACTCTCAGGCTCTCTCTCCTCTCTCAGACCTCCTTGCAGCTCCCTCCCCTGAGCTCTGGCTTTTGCTGCCTGAGGGGACCATTGGAAGCAGGAACTCTGTGATGGGCTCCCAAGGACTCCTTCTTGCTCTGCAGCAACATGCAAGTCAGAATGCAGGGTGATCTCAAATTAAATATACTCGTGATAAATCAAAGAGCTTCTCAGCTTTGCTGTTTGCAATTTGCCCAAATGAGGACTAAACTGAGGGAATTCTTTGTATTTGTTCACCCACTTGCACCTGCTACAGTTAGGAGTGGTTGTGGATGTTTGAAATCCCTGACATTTCTATTGCACTGCAGGTCAAGTCTTGTGGGTTCTGAAGGGCACAGGGACGGTCCCTTAGTGCAGAGAGCAGAGCTGCTCTGCCCATCAGTCCTGTGCTCAGCTGGCCTGTGCTGGCAGCTTGGAGCTGGAGGAGCATCACACTCAACTCTTCCCCTCCAAAGAAACTGCACAGAGATGCAGGAATTCATGTCCAAGGAACAGATGGACACACTCCTCACCTTTTCATCTCTCCCCTCCCAGAGTGAGACACAAAATGCTCATTGCAGCTCCCCAGAGCATTTCAATGGATTTAGCACTGAGGAGTTTTGTCCATGGGGATCCTGTGCAGCACAGAGATGCTATGGCAGAGCTGTGCCCTTCTGGAGGGCACCTGCAGCCCTGCAGGACACCCAGGCAAACAGCTGAATACCCTGAAGGTGCCTGGAGGGCACTTGGGCACTTGGCTCCCACAGACACATCCCCACAGCAGTACCTAAAGGGTTTGTGTCTGGAGAGGAATCTGCCCCTGCCCCCCCCCAAAACCCCACACTGGGTCAGAAAACGCACTGGCAAGAACAAGGAGAGCCCAGGCAGCAGGGGATGGCAGTGAAATGCCACAATGCTGCTGCCAAGGGAGGAGGGACACAGAGAGACAGCTGGAAATCAGGGCCTTGTCCTCGCCTGGGCTCTGGCTGCTGCAGGGCAATGCACAGCCCAGCCACCGTGGGCCTGAGGGCACAGGCTCTGCTTAGGCTGGGAAAGGAGCCCAGGGAGGAGCTGCTCAGGGAAGGGGTCTGTGCCACAGGGACAGCAGGGAGGGGCCCACATCCCCCTGCCCAGCACTTGTGGCAGCAGCTCCCTCTCCCTGCCTGCCTGTCTCTGGGTGAGGAGCTGTTCCTGCCAGCAGCCCCTCCCTGTGCCCAGCTCAGCTCCCTGCCAGTGCTGCCAGAGCCATCCCCAGCCCAGTGCCCAGGGCCAGCTCTGCCTGGGCAGGGGCTGCAGAGCAGATCCCAGACACCCTGCGGTGGCTGGGAAGGGGCAGGTGTTCTGGGGGGATGTGCTTCCTGAAAAGGGCCCCTGGAAATGGAGGAGGTGGAGCTGAAGCTGTGAGGAGCCCTGAGCCTGAAGCACCCTGCCCAGCCCAGCCCTGCATGAGGGGTCACACCTTCCACCCACACCTTCTCCCTGCAGGGCCATGGTAGCTCCTTGGCCAGGCTGAGAGCTGCCCCTGGCAGGCAGCAGAGTCCCTGCCCCAGCACACAGAGCCCTGGGGGCAGGACCCTGCTCTGCACCACAGCCCTGAGCACCCTTGGCTGCACCCCCACCTTCCCACCCCACAGCCAGCCCTGGTACAGGAAACCTTCTTGCCCTGGGCATCTGATGGGGCAGCAGCAAGTCCTGCTCTGCAGCAGCTTCTCCTGCTGCACCCCAGGCAATCCAGCAGAGCCATCCTGACAGCTCCTGCCACTGCTGGCATTTGGCAGCTGGGAGAGGCACTTGCAGGAACTCACCTGCACTGCTCTGCAGCCAGGGCCTGAGCATGGCAAAGGGCTGGCAAGGTTCCTCCCCTGAGCAGCTCTCCCCTGTCCTCCCACCCCAGGATCCCTTGAACCTCCTGCTCCCTTCTCCTCTCTGCCCTTGGTGCCTGCAGCTCCTGCCCTGCTCTGCCATATGGCCACTTCCTCTGCACTGCAGCAACTGGGAGAGTCCTGCTGAAAGATCCTAGAAGCTGTGGGATGGGCCAGCTTTAGGAGATGCCTCCAGGAAGGCAAGTTGAACTTTCCTACAGCCAGAGAATTCTTCCTTCAAATCCTTGGAAGATTCCTCCCATGGTGAGAGCTCAGTCACCTTGCAGCCCAGGCTGCCTCTCATCTCTCTGCCTTCTCTCCTGTGCCCTGGGTGCTGCAGGCAGTGCCCTCAGCCCTGCTGGGCTGTGCAGAGGAGCTGCTCACCAGCAGAGCTGTCTCTTTGAAGCTTTTCTTGGTTGCCAGGAGCTCCCTGTGTGCCAGGAGCCCGGCCCAGCTCAGCAGCAGAGCAACAGCCCCAGGCAGCCCTTGCTCTGCCTCTCTGGGCTCCCTCCAGCTGTCCTTGGGGCTCCAGGGGAACCTGCTGGCACACAGCTGAAGGAAATAATGATGTTCCTTCTCTCAGCTGGGCACAGACACTTCTTTCAGCACTGTAATTTCTCTAAACAGACACAGAGGTAAATTCAAGATTCCTCTTTTCATGTCCCATCATTAGACAGGAAACCCAGACAGTGCCCAGGAGGGATCTCCTTCACCTGCACTGAGGGAAGGGACTCAGCTGAGTTAACAGAGGTGTCTCATTGTGGCTCTGCAGACCTGGGGCCAGAAGGACACTCAGCTCCCTCCACAACCCCCATGGGCTGGGATTCCTCCTGCCCCACTTCAGTGGGCCCAAAACACGCACCTGCAGGTGACTCCTTGTCCCAGCTCCCATGGGAATGAAGGAAGACCAAAGCCAGGAGTGACCTGCTGGGACACAAAGCCCTGGTTCCTTCTGAGGGGCCAGAGGTGACTGAGATTCCTGCTGGGAACTGCAGGCACCAGTGGAGCAGTTCCTAGGGACAGGACAGCAGCTGTGGGATCTCCTTGGAGGCTGCTGGGACATTGCTTTGGCCAACTTCAGTGGCAGAAGGTGCCCACATGTAGGACAGGGGAACCTGTCACTGTTCCTTCTGTCCAGGGCAGCCCCTAGAGGTGTTCAGGTGACCAAATGGAGTCAGGTGGCACAGCGAGAGAGGTCTCTCTCCTCAGGGTATTTTCTATGTGTCCTCAGAGTACAATGGCAGTTGTCTCCTGGACATCCCTTCACTGCTGAACCTAATTCAGGGCAGCTGAGCTTGGATTGAATAACCAAAGAGGGGCCTGTAGTGCCAGGGGAGGTGCCAGGGCTCTGCAGCACAAGTGCAGCAGCTGCCATGGACAGCACAGGGCCTGTGCAGGAAGCCCGTCCCCATTCCCAGCAGTTGTGGGACAGGCACCACCCAGGGCTTCTCAGACACATTGGGTGCCTTTGGGGCAGTGAGTGACTCCCAGCCCTGCAGGGACACAAAGGCTGTCCCTTCTCTGCCCAGTCAAGGCCGGGCCAGGCACGAGTCCAAAGCACATCAGCCCAGGCTGTCCACACTTGTTTCCTCACTCTGCTGGCTCTTCTCTCCCCCAGCATTTCAGCAGCATGTGCTGATCTCCTCAGGGATCAGGCCTGTGATTTTCCCCCTGGGCCTGAGTCCCAGCACGTCCACCCCCAAGGCCATTGTCAGCAAAGCCTCTGCACACCCCAGCTCTCAGGGCTTTCAGAGCAGCTTTCCCCACTGCAAGTCTGTTCTTACCTGCGGTGCCCCCGCTGAGGGGCTGCAGCCAGACAGGCCCCAATGCCCTGTGTGTGGGGCACAGGCAGGAGGAGCTGCAGCCCCAAGTCTCCCTTCCTTCCACTTGCAAGCAATAACAGCCCAGGCCTGCTGAGACAGTTCCCAGGTTTCAGGGCTGTGATGGGTTGGGAGAGAAGGCCAAGGAGACACAGGAGAGAAAGAGCAGGAGAGAGGTGTCCTCAGTGGGAAGGAGCTTCTTGGACCTGTGCAGCTGCTCTAGGGGATGAACAACTTGGGTGAAGTTTTGTGGGTGAGGGTCAGAGGAGAGACTGGTTTGGGTGACATTGTGGAGTGAGACAAAGAGCCCATTCAAGTTGTCTTTGATAGCCCTGGAATTGACTGGAAAGGCACCACGACAGGATGCAAAGAGTCCCAGAGGTTTGTGCAGGGTCCCCTTGGGACATAGACCTTTAGAGCACAGCTGGCAGGTTGGTGGACAACAGGGAGGCTCATCTGCATCTGCTTCTCTCCAAGAGGTATCAAGAGGTTGCCATAGTAACTGACGGTAGCGATGGGACTGTATGATGCTTGCCGTGGTAACTGACCATAGCAATGGGACTGTATTATGGTTGCCATGGTAACTCACCGTAGCAATGGGACTGTATTATGGTTGCCGTGGTAACTGACTGTAGCAATGGGAATGTATTATGGTATCCATGGTAACCAACCATAGCTATGGGCATTTATTATGGTTGCCATGGTAACTGACCATAGCAATGACAACACATGCTGGTTGCCATGGTAACCGACCATAGCAATGGGAATGTATGATAGTTGCCATGGTAACCAACCGTAGTAATGGGAATGTGTGATGGTTGCCATGGTAACTGACCATAGCAACCGGAATGTGTGAGGGTTGCCATGGTAACTGACTGTACCAGTGGGAAGTATGATGGTTGCCATGGTAACTGACCGTAGCAGTGGAAGGTATGACAGTTGCCATGGTAACTGACCAGAGCAATGGGAATCTATGATGTTTGCCATGGCAAATGACCATAGCCGTGGGACCGATGATGGTTACCATGGTAACTGATAGTAGAAATGGGAATATATGATGGTTTCCATGGTAACTGACTGTAGGACCAGGAATGTATGTTGGTTTCCATGGTAAGTGACCATGGAAATGAGAATGTATGATGGTTGCCATGGTAGGTGACCGTAGCAGTGGGAAGTATGCTGGTTGCTATGGTAACCGACTGTAGTAATGGGAATGTATGATGATTGCCATGGTAACCGAGTGTGGCAATGGGAAGTATGATGGTTCCTATGGCAACTAACCGTTGCAATGGGAATGAATGGCGGTTGCCATGGTAACCGAGCATAGCAATGGGAATGTGTGATTTTTGCCATGGTAACCGACCCTAGCACTTGGAGTGTGTGATGGTTGCCATGGTAAGTGACCGTAGCAATGGGAATGGGTGATCGTCACCATGGTTAGTGACCCTAGGAACAGGAATGTATGATGGTAATCAACTGTGGAAATGAGAATGTGTGACTGTTGCCATGGTAACTGACCGTAGCAGTGGGAAGTATGCTGGTTGCCACAGTAACTGACTTTAGCAACGGCAATGTATGATGGCTGCCATGGTAACTGACCGTAGCAATGGGAATGTAAGATGGTTACCAAGGTAACTGACCGTAGCAATGGGAATGTATTATGGTTGCCATGGTAACTGACCGTAGGAGGGAGAAATGCGATGGTTTCCATGGTAACCGACTACCAGTGGGAAGTGTGCTGGTTGCCATCATAACTGACTGTAGCAATGGGAATGTATGATGGTTGCCATGGTAACTGACCCTGGCAATAGGACTGTATGATGGTTGCCATAGTAACTGACCATGGAAATGAGAATGTATGGTGGTTGCCATGCTAACTGACCGTAGCAGTGGGAGATATGGTGGTTGCCATGGTAACCGACTGTAACAATGGGGATGTATGATGGTTCCATGGTAAGTGACCATAGCGATGGGAATGTACAGTGGTTGCCATGGTAACTTACTGTAGCAATGAGAATGTATGATGGCTGCCATGGTAACCGACCGTAGCAATGGGAATGCATGATAGTTGCCATGGTAACCAACTGTAGCACTGGTATGATGGTTGCCATGGTAACTGGCAGTGCAAATGAGAATGTATGCTGGTTTTAATGGTAACTGACTGTCGCAATGGGAATGTATGATGGTTGCCATGGTAACTGATCATAGCGATAGGAATGTATGATTGTTGCCATGATTACTGACCATAGCAATAGGAATGTATGCTGATTGCCATGTTAACTGACTGTAGCAGTGGAAAGTAGGCTGGTTGCCATGGTAACCGACTGTAGCAATGGGATAGTATGATGGTTGCCATGGTAACTGACCACAGCAATAGGAATGTATGATGGTGACAATGGCCCACTGATTCCATCATTTTCCCCAGTGTCACAATGGACCCTTGATTCCATGAGATTCCGCAACGTCCCATTGGTTCCCTTTGGTTCCAAAAGGTTCTGTGATGTCACACTGGCCCCTTGATTCCCTGACGTTCCACAGAGTCCTGGAGTCCTTTTGATTCCATGAGGTTCCGCAGTGTCCCATGTTTCCTTCGGTTCCAGGAGGCCCCAGTGTATTCCAATGGTCCCTGGATTCCATGAGATTCCACAGTGCCCTGAGGTTCCCTTGTCTGCCTGACTTTTGGCAATGTCCCAGGGTCCCTTTGTTCCCAGGAGTTTCTTTTGTTTCCATCAGGCCCTGCCACGTCCCAGACTCCCTTTGGTTCCATGAGGTGCTGCAGGGTCACAATGTCCCCTTTATTCCATCAGGTTCCACCATATCCCAGGGTTCCTTTGGTTTCATGGGGTTCCACAGTGCCAAAACTCCCTGCTTCTTTTCCTTCCAAAATTTGTGGGCCCATTCTATCCCTGCCTGGGATGGAGCACCATTGTGTTTCTGCAGGAATGGATCCATGGCCATCCTGCCACTGCACCAATTGAATGCTGCAGAAACGTCACTGCAGGCCTGACACTGGATGCAGGAACAGTCTGGGAACTACAGGCTTGCTCATATTCAGCAGAGCCAGTCGAGGTCACAAAGAGCCCAAGTGATTGACTGCAACCCCTGCAGTTCTCTGGCATTGCTGGGGACAAATGCATGAACTCCCAGGAGCTCTGCAGAACCCTGACAGTGCCACTGCAATCCCAAGCTGCATTGCCCGGGTCAACACTCAGCACAGCCAAGGCCACAACCCTTCCTGAAAGGTGTCCCTTCTGGGGAGGGCCAGGGGGACAAACCCCTCCATCTGTCCCTGCAGATGTGTCCAACTCTCATCCCCCACTTAGGGACAAAGTCAGGCTATATTGGGTGTTTAGCTTTGCATTTGCTTCACTCTTTTGTGGTTCCAACATACACACACACACACACCAGTCTAGGCAGAGTCTGCTCCCCCAAAGAACACAAGACCTGACTATTTGTGGCTCCTGCTGCAGTGGCTTGAACTTGGGCCACAATCTGTGCCAGGAGCAGAGAGGTCCCTCCCCACAGAAACTTCTTGGCAACGGAGTTAGTAAGAAAACGGGACAGGCTGTGGGGATCACTTGCAGGGCACAGTCAGGGACGTGTCTTGACCAGCCTCCTGTTTAACATCACCAGCTTTTTCATCTTCTTTTCTCTCTCTTTTCTCAAGCTTGTTCCTCCAGAAACCACTGGGATCCTGCCCTTGCTTTGGTCCTTTCCTAGACATCCCAGGACAAGTCTTGCCCAGTCCCCAAATCCCCTTTCTGGCTGCCCATAATGAGTCTCAGAGCCCGAGGCTGAATCCCCCATCCTCAGCTGCAAGGTCACCCTGAGAGGTACTGGCATTGACCCACTTGCTTAAAGTTTCATACAGATACCTTGGAACTTCCTTGGAATTAATTTTTTACCTTTTGGGCTTAGAAGGGTTTCTCCAAAAAAAAGGTAATTCATGTCCTCAACATGGAAATTCTTTGGAGAAGGAGTGTGGGACTTTAGACTCAAAAGAATCACTGAATGATTTGGCTTGGAAGGGAGCTAAAAGGTCATCTGGTCTAAGTCCCTGCACATGGACAGTGACATCATTTACTAATTCAGGTTACTCACACTCCCTGACCTTGAACAAATGCAGGGATAGGACATCCACTTCTCTGGAAACCTGTTGCAGTTCTTGCCACCCTTATTATTTCCTTTAAATAATATTTTCCATTAAATATTTCCTCCTATTATCCAATATAAAACTCTCCTCTTTCAGTTCAAAGCTACTGCCCCATGTTCTGCCACTACAGGCCTTGGTGAAAAGTATCCCTGTGATTTCCTTAGACTATGAGCACAACTTTTTCATCTGCAAAAACATTAGTGAGTGCCCAGAGATCTCCCAAGATGGGTTTTAAAGGTCTCAAGCACATGAGCACCTGAGAGGGGCTGAGGAGCTGTGACCTCAATGGTGTGGAGACTGAGGACAGTACAGGACAGCCCACAGAAGGGTTGAAGGGAAGATTTAGAGATGGTGGATCCTATTGTCATAGCAGAAAACAGCACAAGAAAGAAAGAATTAATGCCAAGTGCAGCTGTGGACGTCCAGAGTGGACATGAGGAAAAAGGAATTTCACTCCATGGAAAACGCTGTGCTGCAACATGTCACCCAGAAGGAGTCTGGATGAGCCCAAGGCTTTGTGTGTGCAGGAAGAGCCAGAGAGGACACAGAGATGTCAGTGCAGGAAGGTGCCAGCCAGGTGGGGCAACCGGGGGGATGAGGACAGCCTGCAGGGAAAGGGGCAGGGCATGGACACCATAGGACAGCCTGGGCTGGAGAAGAGAGAGGGAGGGGGAGAAGCTGAAAGGCCCTGACAGAGTCACCTTCTACAGGCCTTTGGCCATGGTTGCTCTCTGTGCCCCTGATGCCAGGAGGAGACAAGTGGCCCTTGCAGCCCTGAGGCCTCATGGCCTCCTTGTCCCTGCTCAGCAGCCTGGCAGGTGCCACCCCATGGTCCTGCCCTTGGCATTGCACATCCCACATCCCAGTGGCCCAGGAAGAGCCCCGAGGAATGAGGCAGGGACAGGATGTCCCTTCTCAGGGGCTGGGGGTCAGGGCTTGGCCTGTTGGATTAAGGAAACAAGTCAATGTTTATTCAGCATTAGAGTCACCTTTCCCTTGCTTGTCCATCCTTGTCATCACTGTCAGCAGTTCACTGCTCTAACTGGAACTTGGGGACACTTTCACAGTGGTGTCCCTCAGTGGGACCCATTAACAGTATGAGAAACTTCAGTATTTCAAACTCATTTTGACTTCTTGAGAAGTTTTTTGAACTTACTCTCAGGGACTGAGTCTCATGTAAACAACATCAAACCCCCCCGAGGGTCATGAAATGCCTGGGGCTGTTGCTGTGCTGCTGAGCTGGGCCGGGCTCCGGGCACACAGGGAACTCCTGGCAACCAAGAAGAGCTTCAAAGAGACAGCTCTGCTGGTGAGCAGCTCCTCTGCACAGCCCAGCAGGGCTGAGGGCACTGCCAGGGCACCCAGGTCACAAAAACAAGTCAGAGAGAGGTTACACACAGCCTGGACTGGAAGTCGAGAGGAAGATCCACTGGAGGAGGAATCTTTCCAGGCTTCCTCACGGTGAGTCAGCATGAAGGGCAATGTGTCTGCAGTCTGTGCAAAGATCTCCTAATGCTGGCACATCCCACTCCCTGCTGCACCATCCCAGGCACATCCCAGTGGGGTTCCCTTCTCCCAGGGATGGCTGCAGGGTTGTGAAGCCAGGCTGTGCCACCCAGGCTGCCTCAAGCTGTCCTGCAGAGCAGGGTCCTGCAGCCCAGGGCTGTGCCGGGGCAGGGGCTCCGCCACTGCCAGGGGCAGCTCTCAGCCGGGCTGGGGAGCTCCCTCAGGGCTGGGCAGAGCCTGGGGGTGGAAAGAGCAAAGCCGGGCAGGGCAGGGCAGGTTTCTTCTGCTATCAAGTGAGAGTTTCATGGGTCAGGGCTGCTCACAGAACCAGAGCACCCCAGGATATTTTCCAGGGGATACTTCAAGGGAAAGGTCCAAGGAGGGATTTCTCTCAAGCTCTCAAGCCACATGCCTGGTGGTTTGAGTTCCAGAGGGAACTGTGAGGAACTGCACAGGGCTGAGAACAACTTGCTGGCACTGTTGGTGTCTGGGAGGTGGCACAGTTGGCTCAGGGTGACCCTGCCCTGAGTGCCCAGTGGGCTCTGCCCTGGCCTCTCCCAGCTGGACTCTCCCTGTGCATTGCCTTGGTTCTCAGCTTGCCCGTGGTCCTGAGGTTGTTCCCTCCTTCTCTCAGTCAGGCTCACTGGGGAGGGGAGTTCAAGCTACACAGTCCAACACTGATCCTGGCATTCCCCCCAGGCAGGTGTGTCCCTGGGAATGAGACATTCCTATTGTCCTCTGTCCTGTGGAGCTGTGGGCAGTGAAGTCTTTGGGCCTGAGTAAGGAGCTCTTTTTCCCTCAATCAGACCCTGTCATTAGGACACTTGTCTCTTTTCTGAGGTGTCCTTCCAAGCTGGGAGCTGCCCTCAAAAATGCAAATCACCCTCCCAGCACAGCTGTGTTCTCTGAAAGCCACAATGGAGAGGGGCAGAGATGCTGTGCCCATGCCAGGAGATGCTGTTGGGTTGGGGAGATGAGCCACGGGTGTCCTTGGCTCCAAGTGGGTTGCTGAGCCCTTGAGACAGGCTGAGACCTTGAGGGGTCTGGGATGGATCCCTCTGCTCTCAACAGTGTCTGGTGGTTTTTCAGACCAAACTGGGAGTGTGATCAATGTCCATCTCAGGAAGGAGCAAAGCCAGGGCAGTTGGGAACAGGAGAGGGACAGACCAGTTCCCCTCCCTCTGCACTAAGCCCCAGACAATCCTTCTGCCTGGCAGGACCTGCTCTGTTCTCCCTGAGTGCATCAGAAGAGCTGAGGGGTTCCGCCATCCAGCAACACTCCTCAGGAAAGATGAGGGGAGTCTAAAAAAAAAAAAACAAACAAACAAACACACCAAACCTGTGACACTGCCTTCTGCTGTCCTGGTTTTCCTCAGAAACTGGGAGTGCAGATGCTGAGAAGCCCTTTTGCATTGGGAGCAGTTTCATCTGACACAACTGAACACTAGGACGGGCCCCTGTGCCCACCATGCCCATGACCCCACTGGTTCAGAGCAGGGCTGAACCCTCATAGCCAGTGGGCAGAGGGTCTGCTCCTCATGGAAGATGTAGTGAGCCCCAAGCAGGGCTCCAGCCATGGAGCTGAAGGAGAGACTCCTAGAAAAGGGAAACCAATGGAGCAGTGAGAGGGGTGTTGGAAAGCATCTTTGATTTTTCTTAGAATGTTCTGCCCTAACTTGTCACTGTTATTTCTGACATGAACAGGTCCCCATGTCCAGAGGCAGCAAATGCCCAACAGAAGCTCCCTCATCCAGTTCCTCCTCCTGGCATTGGCAGACAGGCAGGAACTGCAGCTCCTGCACTTCTGGCTCTTTCTGGGCATCTCTCTGGCTGC
>NW_020898013.1:207817-213317 GCF_003984885.1 Neopelma chrysocephalum
GGGATTAAGCTCATTATTGGTACTTACTTAAGTGGTGATATCATCTCTACTCCCTTCCATTGTTTACACAGGTGGCTCTTCAACTGCTTTTGTTTTGCTAATGCCAAGCTCCTGTTTACCAGCCAGTTTTAGCACACACAAGGACACTGCTGCTTTCTCACGGCCTTGCTATCTCAGACTTTCTCATGGGCCTAGTCAGGCTGCGTTCTATACTTTAACAGCTCATCCATAGCCTTAGCCATGTCCATATGTCCCCGTGTTGCTAACCAATCCTCTATAATTCCCCCGTTTTTATTCTGGGCCAACAATACTTTCTTTGTCGTAGTATTTACACGTCTAGTAATACAAGAAAAGACAACACAAGCTATCACTAAGATTACAATAACTGTCAATAGCCATCGTAGGCCTTCTTTAATAAAACTTAGAGCCCATTCAGATATAGAACCAAAGATAGATTGAAGCCACGAATCTATAGGACTAGTTGCTACTGTCACTTTCTTTGTGTGTTCTGTTAACCACTGTAGTTGTTTATGTATGGAGTTACTGTGATCTGAAATATTAAAACAGCACATACCATCCAAGTCCTTACAGCCATGACCTTGTGCTAACAACAGAAAATCAATAGCAGCTCAATTTTGTAGGACAGCATGACGTAAACTACTAACATCTTGTGCAAGTTCTGCTATCACTCGGGTGGTTACATTTGATTGTTTCACAGCCCAGCATGCAAGTTTGCGAACCGATGTTAATGCCTGTGCCGTGCCTATACCTGGGACAATGGATCCAAAAACAGTAGCTGTTTTACCCCATAGCTCTACTTTGTCATTACAGTCTGAGGAAAGTTGGTTTAGGCTCCTCTTTTGTCTACGTGATGAAGTTAGATTAAAGAGCTGTAAAAAGGATGGGGACAATAGTGTAAGTGACCCTATATAGCAGGGCCCTCCGAAGGTACGTACAGGAATGCCAGGCCAGGCTCTGTCACCACAAATAAGAAATACACCTGGTGGTAAGGCGCGTGCAGTGTTGTTAACCCAAATACCTGGCGAGGAAGGTCTTACTTCAGCTCCATACGCCCCAAGGCCCTGGTTGTTACTATTGTTAGTGCCACAATAGTCTCCTGCATTTTTATAATTAAACCCTGGGGTACGTGAAGTGACATTAGTCCAGCTGGATAAATCGTGGCTTTGATGAACACTTAACCCAGAATGAAATGTTCCCAGCATAAAACAGGTTTGAGTCCCATTATCACTTGTATTACGTACAGACAGTGATCCCATTAAGTCTAACTCCTGGGGACTCTGGGGTAAAGAGGTGTTGAGAGCCTTTATAAGGCAGGCAGATGTATTAGAGATAACTATTTCATTCCCACACGATGATGAAACCCAACCAGCAAACACTGAGTTTAACTTATATACCGAACTAAAAGGCATACCAAATAAACAAGTACGAAAAGGATCTGAGGCAGATGCTAAAGATAAGCAAAAGGATGATTGCCCTGTTTGATTTGCCCAGGTGACCCACATGTTTTTCTGAGGATCAATGGTGTGAAGAGCCTCAACACTGGCAATCATACCCATGAAAAGAAGAAAACTTATTACACAGCCGTTCTTAATTTTGTAGGAACACAATGTAACAGACAAGACTCTTAACATCTTTGCTATACTAATATGTAAAAACAGTTAATCGAGTCTGGACAAGTATCCTTGTGCTGTTTCACTCAGGTCCTGCAGTTCCTTTGTGTACAGTTATTTAGTTAAATCAAGATGCTGTTCCAGTGTCTCCTTCGTCAGCAGGTGCAGGGGAATCAGGTGTTGGAAAGGCTGGAGGTGGTGGTCCAAGGTCAGGTGAGGCCGCAGGCACCGCAGATGTCTCTCCTCCTCGTCTTCCAGGGCTCTCAATCGCTGGCTTGACCCAACGACTGGGAACCCACAGGGTACCCGTAGAAGTAGACACACAGAAATAGCCTCGGCCTATAAAGATGACTTCTGCTGGACCTTCCCACATCCCGGTTTTAGGATTCCGATAATGAACCATCATGGGTGGTCCTTTTGACACCTGTTTGATGATAGGAGGCACTGAATCATCTCCGAAAATACACAAATGGTTAAGTACAAAAAGGGTTTTGCTAACTCGCTCTCGAGCATCCCTGATGTCTTTGTATTTCTCAAGGTAGCTTTTAATTGTTCCATTCATTCGCTCCACTATAGCTTGTCCAGTAGGTGAATGAGCTATGCCCGTAACATGTTTTATGTCCCACTGTTGCAAGAATTGTCCTAGAATCCTGCTAACATAGGCAGGCCCATTATCTGTTTTTAGTGTTTTAGGGACTCCCATGACAGCAAAGCAATCTGTCAAATGATGCTTCACATCTTGGACCTTTTCTCCAGGCTGCAGTGTGGCCCATACAAAGTGACTGTAAGTGTCTATTGACACATGCATGTATTTCAATCGACCAAAAGCAGGAACATGTGTGACATCCATTTGCCACAGCTCATTAGCTTTCAGTCCTTTGGGATTAACTCCTACTCCGAGGCCTACTCCTTTGTTTTGCTGACTACAAATAGGGCATGCTTTCACTATTGCTCTGGCACTACCGCATGTGCCTGTAACAGACTTTCCCTTTTTAAGGGCCATTGCTCTACCCACACCAGTGTTTCTGTTTTCCATTGGAGTGGGATTGGGAAAGTCCAGGCAATGGCCGTCATACTAAAGGGGATCTTGGTTCATTAGTCAGAACCATCCCCATTTGACCGAGAATGTCTCTCCCTATTAATGCTTGCACTCCATCAGGTAGGGGGAGAACAGACACTGTACAGTTCACAGTCATCCCATCCACAGTGATAGTTATTGGAGGGGATCTTTTTGCCAGAGTCAGACCACCCACTCCTGCAACTGTTGCTCCTGTGTTCACCAAGGGCCATGACGTGGGCCACTTGTGAGCTGCAACAATGCTGACATCAGCTCCCGTGTCCAATAGAGTAATTAAATGTACATATTGTAAATTCCATTGCAGTTGAATGGCTTTTCGTGGTCATCTGGCCAGATCTATTGTTAGCAGAGCCGATGCACCAGTAGATCCAAAGCCCTGATCTCCTTGTTCAGGCTTATCCGATGGTCCAGGAGCGATTTGAGGGAGTGGTATCAGTTGTGCGATACGAGATTTAGCTGGTATATGCAAAGGTGGAAATAGTGTATTGACCATAATCGATATTTCTCCAGTATAATCGGCATCAATCAGTCCCACTTAAAACAGTTAATCCAGCCATTGTGGACGAGGACCGACCTATTAACAAAGCCCCCACCGGTTTGCCGTTAATTAAAACTGGTCCGTGCACTCCTGTTGGTATCTTCTGAGGATGCTGATCTATAAGGGTGCAGTCTATTGCGGTCGCCAAGTCCAGCCCGAGGCTCCCTCTGGTTGCGGGATGCAGGGTGAAGTCTGAGCCGGGAAGCTGTGAGTGTTTGGAGTCGTCATTTGTGTCTTGGCGCGGGGCCCCTTCGCGCTGGCTTTCCCGTTTCCCGACCCGCGCCAGCACATAGAAGGAACATTTGAGTCCTGCTGACAACGCGAACACCATACTGGACCGGACTGGCATTCTTTTCGCACGTGTCCGTACGCTCTGCACCGAAAACAGCGTCTTTTTGTTGTTTTGCTTCGTTGCGTAGCTCCGACCGAAGCTTGTAAGGGCGCAAGCGCGGCTAATACCTGAGAGCTAGTAACCTTAGCCTGCTCCTTTAAGCTCTCACTCAGTTCCTTAACCGCGTTCACTAACATAGCATTGGGCCCCAGGGGTATTTGTGCCATTCGCTCTAATAGCTCCTCGATTGACCAATTTCCTGGCATCGTGACAATAACATTGCGAGCTGTGGAATTGCAGTTCTGCAGCGCGCACTGTTTTAACAAAGCTCCATGCATATATTCAGGAACCCCTGCTGACTGGATGGCATTAGCAACTCTGTCTATAAACGATCCAAAAGGCTCGTCTCTTGCCTGCTTAATTCCCATATACGACGGAACTCCTCCTGGAGCCTTGATCTTATCTAAAGCGAGACGGGCTAGGCGCATAGATTCCCTGATCTTATCTGGCCCTATTAACACTTGTGCCTCTGTTCTAGTGTACTGTCCCAAGCCCATTAATTCGTCTACCGTAACCCCGTGCAAAGGGTCGGCTGCCGGTCTCTGGACAGCTACGGACTCCTGGCAAAATACCTGCCAGTGTGCATTATGTAGCATTTGCTGGTGTTGTGAAAGAACCAACTTCATAATGCTTTTAATATCTGCTGGCAAAAGCAAGTTGCCACCCCAAATATAATTTAACATTTGTCGGGTAGGCTCACCCTGGATTCCACTCTTATTAACGGTAGAACGCAATTGCGACAACAATTTCCAATCAAGGGCAGTGATAGTTGCTAACCATCCACCCTCCTCTGCCGGAGTATAAACTACCGGAAAGGCACTGGTTAAAGCTTCTGCCGCTTCTTTATCCCCCGCTTGCAAAGCATCCGCGGCAATGCCTTGCCAGAGCTTTCGTTGCTCTGCCACGACAACACTCAATGTATCGGGTAAAGGGAGTGAATCAGCCCCGGTAGACGAGATCTGCTGGGGCTCAGGGGACGGGCTAGGGAACTCTAGGGAAGGGGCAGTAGGCGGAATATGTACAACATTAGTCGAGGGAAGCAGCGGGCACGGAGACTCAGTAGTGAAAGGACTGCCGATGTCTCCTAAACGCTGTGCAGCGGCTCGAGCAGCCTGCTGCTCGGCTTTATGTTGTTGCAAAGCATTAGAAACAGCCTGCCACTGCTTGCCTAACTTCTTGGCTACTTTATCGTCATTCAATAAATCCTCCCATAACTTATCCCCATATCGTTTCCATTCACCTTCATCAAAGACCGTATTGGGGTCCACAAAACAACCTTTCGCAAACCCCACCTTAAGCAATTCCGGTAAATCCTTTTTTAAGTCTAAACCCTTAACTCCCCGCTTTTCCAAAAAGCATTGGAGCAATGATAGCGCCGTTTGTCTCTCCATACCTAAAACGCGTTAGCGCGCTGTGTGCAGCCCTTCTATGAGACTTCGGCGGCGTTTGTCGGCGGGCCCTCTTCTTCAGAGGTCGTCCCGGGCGCGGAGTTCAACTCTTTCGTTGCCGGAAGCACGGAGCTTAACTCTTTCGCCGTCCAAAATCCTCGAAAGGAGGCGTTTGGCGGCGGCAAGTTTGAGATCTTTTCGCTACCGCGGGCGCGGAATTCAACTCTTTCGCCGTCCAAAATCCCCGAAAGGAGGCATTCGGCGGCGCCGAGTTGAGCTCTTTTCGTCCAACTCTTTTCGCCTCTTGTGCTGCAGCAAGACGGACCGAAACTACTGCGTCCGACCGCGGCTTCAAGAACCCGACTTGGTTCCCGGGAGCCCGACTTGGCCCCTGCCCTGGGATCCGGCTTGATCCCTAGGAATTCCACTTAATCCCTGTCCACGGGCGCCATAAATGTCATGACGAGGGAAGAC
>NW_020898013.1:213327-218738 GCF_003984885.1 Neopelma chrysocephalum
CTTAGCCATGTCCATATGTCCCCGTGTTGCTAACCAATCCTCTATAACATAAAATCTTTTTTATCTCTCTCTACAATGGGAAAAAATGTATTCTGGAGTTCTTTGTGGATGATGCCAAATTTCTGGGAGCCCTTGAGCAACCTGTCCTGGTTTAAAGACACATATTGGGGCAGGAACTCCAATAAAATGAATTCACTCCCCTTTTATTCACCACGACTACAGTGAGACAAAATACAAGGAGATATAAGTAAAAATAATAAGAGTTTTCTGACAAGAAATATAGCAGCAAAAACATCAATACCAAGAGAACAGTTGAAAGCATCAGCAGAGAGAGAAATTGCCTCCTCTCTCCCCCCCTGCCCCAACTCCCTTTTGTAAACAGATAAAAGCAGGGATCAACACGTGCCTCCCTTCCCCCTTCTCCCCCTGAATGGACAAAGAAGAAAAATTAAACCAGGGGAAAGAGGGGGCAAAGCAAAATCTGGGAAACTCTCTGGTCTGAGCCAAGTTGTGCTGCCCAAGAACACGCTGACTCCAGGGGTGTCCAAGCAGGGCAGAGCTGGCGACCCCGGTCCGTGCGGTGGCGGGGGGGAGGCAGCGGCTCTGCTTGATTCCATGGAGTTCTGGGGAGGCACAGTGGCCCCTTAGTTCCCTGAGATTCCACAGTGTCCCTGCATTCCTTTGGTTCCATGAGGCCCTGCAGTGTCACGGTGCCACTTGATTCCGTGACATTACCAAGAATCAGAATGGCCCCTTGATTTAAGGCCAACTGCACATGGGACTGCCTTGGGGGGAGTGTGGGCACCCAGACAAGGGAGTTGTCACCCCCCTGGACTCAGCCTTGGGGTCACCACATCTGGACGGGTCTGTCTTTCTGTGAGGTTTCCTATTCTGGAGCAATGAGGAAGAACAGGAGAGGGTCTAGAGGAGATCTGACAGGATGGAGCTTTTCTTTGTGTTGGAAAGAAAAAGAAACCCCTGAAGTGCAGCCGGGAAGGTTCAGATTGAAGGTGAGGAAAAAGGAATGCTACTCAAATTGTGAACCTTATGGTGCAAGAGGTCACTAGGAGAGTGATGGTATGGCTTTGTGTTTCAGGGAACAGCCAGAGCTGGTGCAGAGACATCAGGGAGGGTCTAGAAATGCTGCTGGGAGGAGGTGGGAAAGCAGGAGGGGTGTGTGCAGCCTGCAAGGCCAGAGCAGCAGCAGGGCCAGGGCAGGACAGCCTGCAGGAGAGATGGCCAAGGGCTCTGGCAGGGCTGCAAGGCCCAAAGGCACCCAGGTCTTTGTCCCCTTGCCTCTGGCAGCTGCCTCTGCCACTCAGGCCACCACAAGCAACTTGCCTTGCAGGTTCTGCACTTGGTTTCTGCCTCGCCCCTCCCTCAGGAGCCTGGCAGGGGTTGCCCAGTTTTGGGCCTTTGTTGTTCCTCCCCCTCCCATCCCACTGCCCCCCAAACAGCCCTGAACCAGCCGGGAGGGACAGGATCTGCTGTGCCAGGGCCTGGGGCTCAGGCCTTGACCTTTCTGCTTCACAAAACCAAGGCAGGCTTTGCTCAGCATTGCAGGGGCCTGCCCAGAGCCTTTGTCTGCCTGCACTCCTGGCCTCCAAGGATCTGCTCCAAGGAGTCCCTGGGGAGGCTTTGTCAGTGCCTGCCCTTAGTGGGGCCCCGGAATGCTTCAAGGGACTTGGAGTTTGGCTTCTGATTTCTTCAGCAGCTTTTTCAATCTTCTCTCAGTACATCAGGATCATGGGCTGGGCTGTAAACATGCCGTGGGGCTCATTAAAATGCAGAAATCCCTCAGGATCTCTTTGTCTTCCTTTAATTGTCTTCAAGGCAATTTCAAAACAACTCTTCAAAATTTGTAATTTTTTTGTTTTAATTCAATTTTTTTTTTTTTAGTTCAGAGAAGAGGTGATAGAGGTGTTCTCCAAGTGATCTTGATGCTGAGTGTCTCCTCAGGAGATCCACACCGACCCTGGATGATCAACCTTGCTCCTCATCCCCCAACCTCACCAGTTCTGACATGACCCATCTTGGATTGACAGCTGATGCAACTCCAAACACACCGTGGGACCCATTAAAACACTGAAAAACAAATTCTTTCCTTTCCATTAATTGTCTTCAAGCCTTCAAGACTTCTACAGTTAATTGGAGCTGTTTTGTAGTTTAGCTTAGGAGGAAGATTTTAAAGTGGACGTCACGAAAAATATATTTTTTTGATGAAAGGGAATGATTTACACAGAGCCTTGGGATGCAAGGGGATCAGGGTGCAAAGGATTTGGATCCAAAGACAAGGGGGCAAAAGACATTAGTAGCACTTAATCAATGACCAACTGAACAGTTATCAAGTGATTCAATAGCATTTGCTACAATTTTAACAGTGACTGAATTATAGATTCACAATAACAACGTTCACACCACAGTCAATTCACACCCACACCCAGGCAGAGATGTGTGGACACATCAATAGCTGGGTGTGGAAAGGTCCCTCTCCCAAATTCTCCTTGTTGTCAGGGAAACACTCCCACAAATCCCTTTGTGTTTCCCAACAGACAAGGGTCACAGCTGGAGGAGTGATTGTTGAGGGGGATCAGAATTGTCCTGGGCATCAGCGCTGGTCTTTGGAGTGTTGCAAACTGGAGGGTTCCCAAGCTGGGAGAGGCTGCCAGAGGTGTCCCACTGAGAGGGAGGTGCTGGGGAGCTGCCAGGGCCTCCCTCAGCACTGCTGGTTGTGGGCTCACAAGGTGACTGGCTTTAGTTGTCTGCTGAATGTCCATCCTTGTGTCAATAATGACTGGAGATTCCAAACTATTTGGGAATTGGATCCAAACTGTTCCATTTGGGCTACAGTTCAGGCAGGGAATATTCCAAGGCTTTCAGGGGATGACTGATTATCCTGTGTTCCCCAACCATTGCACTCCAGATTGTTCCCAACTCTATCATCCAGGAGCACCTGGTACAGTCCAGGGGCTCTTCATTGCTCAGCTGGTTTGGTCAAGGCTTGTCAGCATCTCCTGAGATCATTGACCAGGCCTGAGGAGAATGGGGAGAGGATGCACCAACACAGAGGCTTCTAAGAAAGATGGGGACAAATTTTTTGTAGTGCCTAGATATGGTGTGATAGGACAAATAGTTTTCAACTAAAAAAAGGTAGCTTTGAAGTAGATATAACCAAGAAGTTTTTACACTGAGGGTGGTGAAACACTGACATAGGTTGCCCAGAGAGGTGATGCCTCATCCCTGGAAACATTCAAGGTCAGGTTGGACGGGGCTCTGAACAACCTGTTGTAAATGAACATGTCCTTGCTCATTACAGGGGAGTTGGAATAGAAGAACTTCAAAGGGCCCTTCCTACCAAAACTCTTCCATTGTTCTACTGGAGCCAAGGCTGACAAAGATCACACAGGTTTCAGACCCAGCTGAGCATCCCCTTTGATGGCCCATCTGGCAGCTCTGCTAAAAAGCTGCTGCAAAGAACCTCCAGACCTAAAGGAGCTTTTGTGCTGGGCTCACCTGTGGCTCTCAGGGCTGGGGAGTTGGCTTTTGGCTGCCAGGTGCCCACCAAGGCTCTCTCTCACTCCTTCTCCTTCTCCACTCCCCTTGGTGCCTGCAGGGTTGTTTCTCCCACATTTCTCTCACTCCTCTCTGTGTTACAGCACCCTGGATTTTATCCTTTCTCCAAAGGGTTATCACAGAGGTGCCTCTGGAATTGCTTTTTGGCTCAGCTTTGGGCACTGGCTGGTCCATTTTGGAGCCACCTGAAACTGGCTCTCTCTGACACAGAGTCAACCCTTGATCTCCTCTTCCCTAAGGGAAACCTGCAGTGCCCTCACTTCTACCAAAGCTGATTCACAGGGTCATTCAAGTGCTCAGGAATACAGGAGGTCATTGAGCCCATGAATTCCTCAAGGTGGTTAAACAAGACTTTTTCCTCTTCCTGTCCCTGACTGCAGGTTCTTTCCGTCAGAGCAGAGCTGGGCTGGACCTCAGCCATGCTTTGCTTCAGAGCCTGCTGGGGTGTGGGCAGATGGCAATGGAAGAGTTGGGTTGGACTGGATGATCCTTGTGAGTCCCTTCCAACTCAACATATTCTGTGATTCTGTGTTTGTTTGGTTGTGTTTGGTTGTGTTTGATCTTTTTGCCCCCCTTTTAAATTGCCTTTCCTCTGACCCATGAGTTGTTTCTTCATTGTCCTGGGCCTTGCTGGGCACCTGATGGCAAGACAAGTTTATCCAACTCAGTCATCTTGACTACATTTTTTGTATAAGTCACCATTAACTAGACGAGATTTCTCACAGACTCGCTGCAACTTGGCAGCATCCACAAAACAATGGAAAGTGCATTTCATCCCATCATCCAGAGACATAATAAAGATGTTCCAGAGGAATGGTCAAGGGCTGGTCCCTGGTAGATGTCACCTGGGAGTTGCTGCCAAGAGGAATTTGTGCCATGACTTTTGACCCTCATCAGTCATTCAGCTTCCCACCCACCACATGTTTCACTTGTCCAGTCCAGCTCTCACCAGTCTGGCTCTAAGGAGACACAGGAGACCATGCCAAAAGCCTTGCTGAAGTCTGGACACAAAACATCCCCTTCTTTTCCCTCCTACAGGGGTTCTGCAATCCCTGCCTTGTCCTTCCCATGCCTGGCAATGGCTGCAGGAGGACTTGCCATATCCCCTTCCCTGCTGAGCCTGAGCAGTCTGGAACTCTGCCAACCCTCCTTGCTGCCCTGTTTGCAGACTGGTTCCATGTCTGCCTTTGCCAAGGCCCCAGGAAGCTCTGGGCTGGCTCTGACCTTTCCAAGTGTTTGGGAGAGGTCTCCCAGTGACACTGCCCAGCCTTTTCAATATCCCTGACAACAAAACCTTTCCAGTATCGCACAGTTCCAGTTTAGTGCTCAGGACACAACACATATTCTCATGGTTCTTCAGGAGAAAATTAGAAGTGGTTTCATTATAGAGGTCAACTGGTGGAGCAGCCCAGTCTGGTCCGGCCCCACAGCAGTGCCCAGCCCAGGGTGCTGCAGAGCTCTGGGCACTCCCCCCACAGCCCCAGCCCCTCTGAAGGGCACAGAGAGGAGTCTCAGCATCCCCATCAGCTCAGGGGCTGGACACTCAGCATGGCAGGAAGAAATGGGGGTCAGGGAAACTGCAGGAGCCCTGGTGTCACCTCCAGGAGATGCCCAGCACAGCCTGACTGTGCCCCTCAGTGCCAGCCCCTCTGGCCAGCCCAGCACAGAGTCCTGGCCCAGGGACAGAGCAGCCTGTCCCTGGGGGGGCTGCAGAAAGAGGTTTCTTTGTGTCATGGAGTCCTCTCTGCAGGCCCAGAAATGCTGTCTTGCTCTTCTCCAGGGACATCCCTTTGCCCAGGTCAGTGTGTCCAGGCTGCCTTGGCCAGTTGCAGATCCCA
>NW_020898013.1:223738-253137 GCF_003984885.1 Neopelma chrysocephalum
TGTTCAAATGAATGAAACACAGTGAGCCACAAAAGGCAAAAGTACATAGTGTACAGTAGCTTCCTGAAGTTACAGATCTGCTCAATTTTTTATGTTTGGCTTTCAGAGACCATGTTTAAATTTATTAAACTACTCCCGTTCTGTACCCCCACCCCCCTTTTTTGGAGTGTTTCAATTGCCTTTCCTTCTTCCAACAGCTGTGACAACTGTTAAAACAGTCAGCAAAATTAAGTCCATTCTATAATCCTTTAGTCAACGTTACATTTTAATCAGAGGTTGAGGGAGATTTCCTGTTATGAAAGCCCTGATTCATTAAAAATTATTAAACTGACACACATGTCAAAATGAGTAGATACATTTATTGCATATTAGCTCATTAACTATTAGTAATTATTAGAGCTATTGTTACTGCTGAAAGAGCAAAAATTCAAGACTGCAGCTGGCTTTCTTTAACATGCTCTGCCTTAAAATCAAAGCATACCTAGTGATGGTCAGACAGATGTCTCTGCACTCTCAAAATGTTCAGACAATTTTTAGCTTGAATCCTCTCTACCCTCACCCATAACATAAGAACTGCAGAAACTACAATACCTATTTTGTATGTCCTTATGCTCACATGTGCATATGCCTGTCACAATATAGAGTCAAATCACAATTGCTATGGATATTATTAATGTGTCAAACTGGGGTTTATTAATTGAGACAGGGAAGCAGATATGGTTCTGAATGTTAGTTCTTTCTCTGTGTCCATTCAATCCCACACGCCTCAAGCCCTGCACTCACACAATATATTGGGAGTGTTTTAAGATGGCTTTTAATTGAGCCAAAGAGGAAGAAAAAAATTAGTTTGAATCTTGCACCAGAGCCAAAAAGACATGCGCCTGATTTCATTGAAATGCATCTACTCTAAGAGGTTTATCTAAACTAATCATTCAGGTTAACTGGAAGAAGGTACATTCAAGAAAGCTCCTTTGGGGCGGTTGGGGGGGGACAAAGCATCCACAAAAAAAAAAAATCACCAAAAAACCCCCAACCTAATAACCAACTTATCATCTCTTTATATATTTTATAAAAAAGTGTCACTGTAGTAAAAGCTGTAGAAACTGCATTCTTACATTTATGAAGCTATCTTACACTATACACAGTGCACTGATCTATAAACCATATCTGAAAGGGAACCCTCCCCTGTTTATTTTCTGTTATTTATCCTGGAACATTACAGTGGGTTTTCCCTGTGCCCCCTTCCCAAACTGTGCTCCCACCAGCCAGGCTGTTTGCTACTTCCCGTATCATTTCACCAACGTGCGATCGCTGCCATTCACTTTTCCTGCCTGGCTCAATTCCCCCCAGCCCTGCGCTGTGCAGGCAGTAAGGACAGCGAGTGGGCATCTCCCTCTAGCACACTGTCACCTCCCGAGCAGCCTCTGCACTGCTGCGGCCGGGGAGATGCGGTACCTGCTCTTCCTTGTGGTGCGGGGAGAGTGGCTCCGGCAGGCAAAGTTCTCCCGAGTCCATGTGCACCCGGCCTTGGAACAAAGCCTTGGAAATCTTTTATCCATACATGGCATGACTGGAACCATCATTTACATCAGGGTTATCTCTACATGCTGCCTTTATGTTGTCTGACATCTAATGCATGGTTTTTAAAACAATAGATTTAAAGGGTTGCACTTTTTAAAGGTGCAAGGAACACTCAATTCAGCACTCACAGTTGAATAAATAACAATCCAATAAATACCGACAACAGAAAAGCATCTCTTATAAGTCCTGAAAACCAGAAAAGGGACTTTCCACATGGGTGTCCTGTCATCCAGAACTAGAAGGGAAGAATTCAATAGAATAAAGAAGTATATAAGAGTTCTGTCCAAGATCAAGGTGAGATTCTCTATCTTCTAACATTTCACTGACCTAGGAAGCAAGAATTTGGAACAGAATTAATACCAGAGAAAAATGAGATGAGTGAAAGATCCTGAGCTCAGGAGAACCTGACTGTGCTGGGGAATCAGAGCTTTCACCCTGGGATATGAACTGCTCTGAAAGAGTGGGAAGAAACCAGGAACAAAGGCTGAGTTCAAATGCTCAAGAGTAAACAACTCCTTCCTCCCCAAAAGGTCTGAGCTACCCTTAACTTATCTCTAGACATCCATGGAAATAAAACAGCCTGACCTTGAACCCAAGGGAAACAAAGACAAATTCCACGGTTTTAGCTGGAGCAAGGTTGGGGGGGGGATGTGTCCCTCCTCTATGACATCACATGCTCCCCGTGACATCACATCCATCCTGTGACATCACATCTCCCCTATGACGTCACATCTCCTCTATGACGTCACATCCATCATATGATATCACATCTCTCCTGTGATATCACATCCTCCCTGTGATGTCACGTCCTCCCCAGTGACATCACAGCTCCCCCGTGACATCATATTCTTCCTGTCCCATTACACCCCCCCTGTGACATCACACTTCTCCTTTGGCATCACATTCTTCCTGTGACTGCACACCTCCCCATAACATGATGTCGTATCCATCATATGACATCACATCCTCCCCTGTGACATCACACCTCTCCTGTGATATCATATTATCCCTGTGACATCATGTTTTGTTGTGATGTAAAGGATCCTCGATGACATCGCATCCATCATATGACATCACACCTCTCCCGTAATATCCCTGTGACATCACGTGGTCCCTGTGACATCACATCTCCCCTGTGACATCACATCCTCCCTGTGACATCACATCTCCTCTATGACGTCATATCCTTCCGATGACATTGCATCTCCCCTATGACATCACATCCTCTCCATGACATCACATCTCCTCTATGACGTCACATCCATCATATGACATCACATATCTCTTCTAACATCACATCCTTCCTGTGACATCACAGACCCCTATGACGTCACATCCTTCCAGTGATATCACATCTCCTCTATGACGTCACATCCATCATATGACATCACACCTCACCTATGACATCACATCTCTCCTGTCATATCATCCCGTGCTCGCCTGTGACATTACATCTCTCCTATGACATCACACTGCCCCATGACATCACATCTCCTCTATGACATCACACCTCCCTGTGACACCAAAGCTCCCCTGGGACATCACATCCTTCCTGCGATATCACATCTTCCCTATGATGTCACATCCATCATATGACATCACACCTCTCCTGTGACATCATATCTCTCCTATGACATCACATGCATCATTTGACATCACATCTCCCCTATGACAACACACCTGTGACATCAAAGCTCCCCTGTGACATCACATCCTCTCTGTGACATCACATCTTCTCTGTGACATCACATCCTTCCTGTGACATCACAAACCCCCTGTGACATCATGTCCTCCCCTATGACATCACACCTCTTTTGTGACAACACATCCTCCCTGTGACATAACACCTCCACTGTGACATCAAATCTCCTCTATGACATCACAACCATCATATGACATCACACCTCTCCTATGATATAATATCCCTGTGATGTCACGTCCTCCCCGTCACATTACATCCTCTCCGTGACATCACAGCTCCCCTATGACATCACACCCTTCCTGTGACATCACAGATACATTATGACATCACATCCTTCCTGTGACATCACATCCTTCCCCGTGACATCACCTCATTCCCCATGACATCACATCCTTCCTGTGACATCACATCTCTCCTGTCATATCATATAATCCCTGTGACATCCCAGGCTCGCCTGTGACATCACATCCTCCTTGTGACATCACACCTCCCCTGTGACATCACATCCTTGTTGTGACATCAAGGCTCCTCTATGACATCACATCCATCATATGACATCACATCTCCCCTCTGACATCACACCCAGTGACATCCAGATTCATCCCAAGGTTGGGGGGGTGTGTGAGACAGGCAGAACCACAAATGCCTGCACACCCTAGAGCAGTCAGTGTGGTGCTGTGCTTGCTGCTGCAGAGACCCCCAGGGAACAAACCCAGGCAGTAGTTTGGGGGGTGTGGGTGTGTGTCCCTAAGGAGGACACTTGCCTTATTATTGCTTATTATTTGTAATATCTTATAGATCTATCATACAACACCCAAGGATGGATTCTATAGAATATGTGCCATAGATATTTGTGTTGGGTCTGGCTGAGCTGCAGTTCAGTTCCCCACAGCAGCCCTCCCAGGGCTGTGCTTGGCATTGGCAGCTGGAAGGGTGTTGAGAACACACCAGTGTTTTGGCCACTGCTGAGCACAGCACCAACACTGGGACATTCCTTCCTTAGCTGAGGGCAAGATCCTGGGAGGGGACCCAAGTAGGCCAGCTGACCCCAACTGACCAAAGGGATGTTCCAGGCCATGTGAGGTCAGCTCAGCTATAAAAGCTGAGGCACGGAGAAGAAGGGGGGCATTCATTGTCTAATGGCTGCCTGCTGAGGAACCGTCCTGTGGACCCAAGCCCTGCTCCTTGGGAGTGGCCGACCATGGCTGCTCATGGGAAGCAGAGAACAAACCCTGCTGTCTTTTGCTTTAAATAAACTGCCTTATCTCAACCCACAAGTTGGTGGTTTTTTTCCACCTTACTCTCTCCCCTGTCCTGCTGGGAAGGGGAGTGATAGAGCGACTGGGAGGGCATCTGGCATCCAGCCATGGTCAACCCACCACACACCTGAACACTTCCAGAGACTCCACCACCTCCCTGGGCTACTTCTTCCAATGCCTCAACACTCTTTCAGTGGAAAAAGGTTTTTTTAACATCTAATCTGAGCCTCCCCTGATGAAATTTAAGGCTGTTTCCTCTCTTCCTGTCACTAAAGGCTTTGCAGAAGAGACCAACCCCCACCCCACTAAAAATCTCCTTTCAGGTCATTGTAGAAAGCAATGAGGTCCCCCCTGAGCCTCCCCTTCTCCAGACTCAACAAGCCCAGTTCCCTCAGCCGTTCCTCAGCAGACATGTTTTCCAGAGCCTTCCCCAGGTCTGTTCCCTTCTCTGGACACGCTCCAGCTCCTCAAGGGCCTTTTTGCACTGAGGGGCCAGAACTGGACACAGCACTTGAGGTGGGGCCTCAGCAGTGCCCAGCACAGAGGGGCAATCAGTTCTCTGCTCCTACTGGCCACACTCTTCTCCACAAAGGCCAGTATGCCCTTGGCCTTCTTGCCCCCCTGGGCACACTCTGCCTCATATCCAGCTGCTGTCAAGCAGCACCCCCAAGTCCCTTCCTGCTGAGCAGCTCTCCAGCCCCTCTGCCCCCAGCCTGGAGCATTCCAGGGGGTTGTTGGGAGCCAAGGGCAGGCCCTGACACTTGGCCTTATTGATCCAGCCTGTCCAGATCCCTCTGCAGAGCCAAAGTCAGACCACCAGCAGTCTGAGGTGTCAGTTCTGCTGCCCCCTCCTTCCTTCACTCAGGAAGGAAAACTCCACCGTTTTGGGGTCTCTGTGCCCAAGATGGTTCCAAACACCACATCCCCCACCAGTCACAGAATCATGGAATGGTTTGGGTGGGAAGGGACCTTAAAGACCAACTTGTTCCAACCCCCTGACACTACACCAGGTTGTTCTGAGACCCATCCAGCCTGGCCTTGAACACTTCCAGGGATGGGGCAGCCACAACTTCTCTGAGCAACCTGTACCCGGGCCTCACCACCCTCCCCATAAAGAATTTCTTTTTAATATCCCATCTAACTCTGCCCTCTATTCATGTGAAGCCACTACCCCTTGTCCTGTCATTCCAGGCCCTTGTCCAAAGTCTCTCTCCATCTTTCTTGTTGGCTCCCTTCAAGCACTGGAAGGCCACAATTAGGTCACCCCAAAGCCTTCTCTTCTCCAGCCTGAACAATGCCAATTCTCTCAGCCTTTCCTCACAGCAGAGCTGCTCCATCCCTCTCATCCTCTTGCTGCTCCCCTCTGGACTCGCTCCAACAGGTCCATGTCCTTCCTGTGCTGGAGCCCAGAGCTGGAGGTAGCTCTGCAGGTGGGGCAGCATTACAGCCATGTGTGTTCCAGCAAGGACATTGTGGAACCTCATGGAACCAAGGACCATTGTGACACTGCAGGGCCTTCTGGAGCCAAAGGAGCCCTGGGACACTATGGAATCTCATGGAATCAAGGCAGCACTGTCACCTTGGGAAAACTCCTGGAATTCAGGGCCCATTGTGACACTGCAGGTCCCCATGGAACAAAAGGAACCCTGGGACCCTGCAGAAACTCATGGAAGCAAGGGACCATTGTGACATTGAGGGGGCTGATGGAATCAGGAGTCCATTGGGACAATCCAGGGCCTCATGAAATCAAAGGAATTCTGGGACACTGTCAAACCTCCTGGAACCAAGGGTTCCTGCTGACATGTGTGTCCCCCTGGAACCAAGGGAGCCCTGAGATATTTCTGAACCTCCCAGAATCCAGGGGCCATTGTGACCCTGCAGAACCTCCTGGATTCAAGTGGTCCTTGTGAAACTGCAGGCTCTCCTGGAACCCAAGGATTCCTGGAACACTGCAGAGCTCATGGAACCAAGGGGCCACTGTCCCACTGCAGCTACTTCTGAAGCACAAGGGACCCTGGGACAATGGGAAATCTCCGAGAATCCAAAGGGCATTTTGGGACTGCAGGGTCTCATGGAACTAAAGGAACCTTTGGAGACTGTGGAAGCTCATGGAATCCAGGGGCCATTGTGACATGTGGGGCCTCCTGGAAGCAAAGGAACCCTGAGAATTTCTGTGGGAACAAGTTAAGGCAGCAGCAGCTGCACTCAGTTAATCAGGATCCAAAAGGAGTGTTTTGACCTTGACTGGTGTTTTCCATCCAGAGAGTGCTGTTTGCCGAAGTGGAAAACCACTTGGAACGCTCTGCATGGTAGCCTGTGTTTTTCTCTGGTGGCTGAACACAGCCAGCACATGAGGGGAGGGGAATGAGTGGGATCAGGGCACTGCTTTGGGGCCATCCTGGGAATTCCAGTGGACTAAAAGACAAAGCCCAGGCACTGTTTCCAAAGGAACCTCAATGAAAGGGGGATGTTGGAAAGATGGGTGGAAAAGTCCCTAAATGGAACTCTGTGTGTGCAGCCTCATTTTCTCCTTTAGCACCCACAGGAGAGGGGGCAAGAAGTGGGGGTTGGGAGCCCAAAACTGTTTGGGGGGGGAAACTGGGGATTGACAGGACAATGGGAAAGTGGGAAGAACAGGGAGAAGGGTGGAAAAGGGGGTGTGGTCTCCTGGGTCCGACGGTCCCATGGGGATCTTTGGACACCAGGAGGTTGGAAAAGGGGGGGTGGGGGCTGAGTTCCCAACTTACTGTGGGATGCTGGGAGCTCCTGGATCCAGTCTCAGCCTTGGATTACCCCAACACTTTCAGTTCAGAGGAATTACAGAGGTGTGACTGAACCACTTTTCTCCCCCAGGTTTTAATGATGGCAAATCAGATCCATTGATAGAAATTAGTTATTTAGGGTTACAAATGATCAGACAAAAGATCTTCATGAGAATTATTTACTGCACAATAGAGACACTAAAACTACCAGGAGTACAGGATAAGATAGGACAGTGCTCTACACTAAAGCAATTGTTGAAGCAATTGTACTCAAGCTGGCATAACAGCAATAATTCTTAATAAGAGATGGATGGAACTTCCCCAGACCAACGCTCGTGGGGAGATCTCTGCTCTCAACCTCCAGGACTGACCTTGGGGGGTCTCCAGCCAAGGCAGGAATCTCCACACACCCCCCCCAAGAAGGGTTCTGTTGGCAGAACATGCCCCTGGGAAAGGGGACTGGCCCTTTGTGGTCGAAAAGGATGGACTGACAGTCGCTGGACTCCAGGGGTTGCCTCGCCATCAGGGGTTTCATTTGGGGTGGAAGCAGCAGCCAAAGCTCTTCCCGCAGTCGAGGCACTGGTAGAGCTTCAGTTACTGGTGGGTCCATTGGTGTGAGGTCAAGTTACAGCTCTGGGTGAAGCTCTTCCCACACTCCCCACACTTATGGGGCCTCTCCCTGGTGTGGATGCGCCAGTGCCTGATGAGGTGGGAGTTCTGCTTGAAGCCCTTCCCGCAGTCGGTGCAGCGGAAGGGCCTCTCATCCGTGTGCGTCTGCTCATGCCTGAGGAGATTCCCGCTGGTCTGAAACCTCTTCCCACAATCCAAGCACTTATAGGGCCGTTCCCCAGTGTGGATGCGCTGGTGTTTGCGGAGGGTGGAGCTGTCACTGAAGCTCTTCCTACATTCCCCACATGTGTAGAGCTGATCCCCAGTGTGGATGTGCTGGTGGCTGAGGAGGTTGGAGCTCTGGTTGAAGCTCCTCCCACATTCCCCACACGTGTATGGATGTGCCCCAGTGTGGATGTGCTGGTGGGTGAGGAGATTGGGAAGAGTTTCAGGAAGAGCACCACATTCCAAGCACCTGAAGGGCTTCTTCCTCCTGGGAGGCTGCTCAGGGACCACCAGGTCAGAGCTCTGCCTCAAGCTCCGTCCGCCTTCCCGGCACAGGCTGGGTCTTTCCTCCTCAGAGCACCCTGGGCTGGCTTTGGAGCCCCTCCTGCGGGAGGATCTCCGGCCCTTTTCCTCCTCGCTGCCTTCCTGCGCCGTGGAGACCTTCAAAACGGTCTCTCCCACCAGGGTCTGCTGGGGGGATTTGTCCTCTGGGCTCTCCGTCCTCACCTCGGGGCCTGGGGCAGGAAGCAAGAAGGACAGGGAGGGGATTTGCCTCCGGCCCAGAGGGAAGGCCAAGGACATCCCCCAACTCCGGCCCCGGCAGGACGGCGGCGGCAGCGGGGTTGTCCTGCAGCCGGGGGCCATGCTCGGCTGCCAGAGCCAGCACAACACCCGCCCAAAGGGCCACTGACTTCCTCCTCACCTGCCTGGGGGGCCCGCGGCATCTTCCTCTTCCTCGCAGCCTCCTCCTCCATCCGCCCAAGCTTTGGGAAGGACAAATCCTGATGGGGAGAAAACAAGGGCTGAGCGCGTTGGCTTGGTGGTTCTTCCTGCCCAAGTCCATCTCTAGAACTCACCGGGCATCCTGTGTCCATAAAAATCTCCAAAACACCAAGATTCAACCCAGAAAAACCCAAACCATCAAGATTCAGGAAAAAAACCTCTCAGAAATAGCATTACGAACCTCCTCACAAACTGCAAAAATTTAAAATTTAGCTAAAAAATACTCCAAAACATGAAGATGTAACCCAAAAAAAGGTGTTTGATTGGGAGGATGAGGAGAGCGAGGTCACTTCATGAGCACTTGATTGAGTTGCCATGTATTAATCAAAAGCTATATTACTGTAGTGTCACTTAAAACTCTCCAGGGCTGGTACTCGAGGTTCTCTGGCCCCCTGCCAGCCCGGGGCTGTTTATCCAAACCACCAAACCAAGTGTGCAAACGCCCTGGTTGGTCAGTGCCGGCTGGGGGAGCGGGCACTCGCTGAGGAGATGAGAAAACTGCACCCGGGGCTGGGCTGAAAGAGGCTTCAGCACCACTTCTGATGGCCCAGGGGCAGCATCTGGCTTCTCCCAAACAAAGAGATGGCACTTGTTCCTCTGCAGGGAGTCAAGGGCAGCAGAGTGACTCCTGCTGCATGGATGGAATGGCAGAGGATCCCTTGGGTCCCCAGGCTGGATCAGCACTCGGGGATTCAAACTGCTCTCGGGCTCAGGATGCAGCTGCCAGCACAGATTTCCCAGCAAAGTCTGCAGTGAGTCAAGCTCTGGAGAGTAGGTGTGCAGGGACCTGAGGGGGGGATGGACAGGGGCCCAGCAGGGACAGGCAGGGCAGGCAGGGGAAGGCACAGGGACAACCTGGCCTCTTACACTGCCAGGCCTGTCTCTGCTCCTCCTTGCAGGCTCCATGGCCAGGCACAGTTTGTGTTCCTGGGTGCCCACCATCTCAGCACTTGGAGCCGCTCAAATCAGCGCCCGCAGCTCTGCAGCAAAGCCCCAGCTCACCTGGCACACAGGGGATGGAGACAGCACCTTCTCGGGGATGGGCACTCACAGCTTTGTTTCTTCCCCACCACGGGGTTCTCCTTCCTCAGCAGCACGTCTGCCTTGCACTTATTCTCAGGCTCACCTCAGGGACAGCTCTGGGCTCACCTCCGCACCACTTCTCAGCCTCACCTCAGGGCCTGGGCTCAAGGACAGGAACCTGCAGGGAGGGGACATGATGTGCAAGCTGAGGGCTGCCTGCTTGCACTGGCCTCTGGGCTTCCTTCTCCTTCTACAACCAGCCCAGAACTTGGCCTGCTTTGCTAACACCACACATTTACACACTAACCTTGGAGATATATATGGACAGACATCTCTATCACCCTGGGGATAGAGCCTCAAGCATGTGCTGCCACAGGAATGGGCATCAGAGAATCACAGAATCAGCCACGTTGGAAAAGACCTCCCAAATCATCAAGTCCAACTCTTGATCCAACCCTGCCGTGCTTCCCAGACCATGGCACTGATGCCACATCCACTCTCACCTTCAACACCTCCAGGGACGCTGACTCCACCCCCTCCCTGCCCAGCCCATTCCAAGGCCTGATTACTCTCTCGGCAAAAAATTGCTTCCTAATATCCAACCTAAACCTCCCCTGACACAGCTCAAGACCCAGCCCTCTTGTCCTACTGCTGCTTCCTGGCACAAGAGCCCCCCCCCCACCTGGCTACAACCTCCTGGCAGGGACTTGCAGAGAGTCAGGAGGTCTCTCCTGAGCCTCCTCTTCTCCAGCCTCAACAACCCCAGCTCCCTCAGCCTCTCCTCACACCACTTGTGCTCCACTCCCTTCCCCAGCCTCGCTGCTCTTCTCTGCACCTGCTCCAGCCCCTCCATGGCCTTCCTCAACTCAGGGGCCCAGAGCTGGACACAGCACTCCAGGGGTGGCCTCACCAGCACTCAGTCCAGCCCAACAATCACTTCCCTGCTCCTGCTGACACACTCTTCCTCAGCCAGGTCCCTCTGCAGAGCCCTCCTTCCTTTCAGCACATCAACACATCCCCAGCTTGGTGTCAGCTGCAAATCTGCTAATGAAATGTCTGGTTCCGCAGGAGCTGCAGATGCTCAAGGGGCAGCAGGACCAAGTCAGGGGCCTGGGGGGGCCTGGGGGGCTTGGGGGTCCAGGAGGGTCCTGGAGGAGCTGGGGAGGGGCTTTGGGGATTGGGGGTACAAAACAGGACAGATCAGTACAGACCAGTACCTCCTCACTGCTCCCCAGATCTCTCCTGGAGCTGGGCCACGTTGTTGTGGGACACCTGAGGCCCCCCCCCAGTGCCCTCCCAGTACAGCCCAGTGCCTCCAGTACAGCCCACTGTGTTCCTGTCCCAGGGTGCCGGGTGATCCCTCTTTGGGGGGGAATTGGAAAGGATTTGAGGGGAGGCTGGGGGAGATTTGGGGGGATCTGGGGAGTTTGGATGGGGATTTGGGGGTTTTGGCGGGGCTTAGGGTGCATTTAGGAAAGTTAAAAGAGGTCTTGTGGGCATTGGGGCATCAAAGGGATCTGTGGGGGGATGGGATTAAAGGGGAAATGGAGGTTAGGGGACATTTGGGGGGGGGGTAAAGGGGCCTGGGGGGGAGAGGAGGGACTGCACCAAGAGCAGGTGAGTCCTGAGACCCCCCCCCGGTGTCCTCAAGACCCCCCTGGTGTCCCCAGTTCCCCCCTTGACACCCCGAGACCCCCCTGGTGTTCCCAATGTTCCCAGGGCCTCTCCACGGCTCCAATTCCCCCTTGGCACCCCCAATTCCACTGTCCCCATACCCCACCCCACTGTCCCCAAACCCCATCCCTGATGTCCCCAGCGCTCCATCTCACTCCAGGAGCCCCCCCTGGATGCTCTGACCACAAAAACATCCCCCCCCACACGCTCACAGAAAGGCCAAGGGCCTGGGGACGCACTGGGGACAGTTGGGGGGCTTTGTGGGGCACTGGGTGATTACTGGGGGATACTGGGACACATTCAGGGGAACCAGGGGGCACTGGGAGGGACTGTGGGGTTACTGGGGGACACTGGGAGGGACTGGAGGTGAACTGGGGCACACTGGGGGTTACTGGAAGAGAACTGGGGAGTTACTGGGGGATTATCAGGACACACGGGGGACACTGGCAGGTTACTGGGCCAGACTGAGAGTCACTGGGAGGTTAGTGGGATATACTGGGGGCACTGGCATCCCCTTACCCGCATGCAGTACAGCCCCCCTCAGGATTTTGGCGGAGCACCCCTAGGACCCCTCCCCTGGGGGCTGGGGACCCCCTGCAACCCCCACTGCTGGGCTTTAGGGGACCCCCCATAATCCCCTCAAAACCCCTGAAATACTCTCCGAAATCCACCCCTCGACCCATCGAAACCTCCTCAAGGTCCCCTCAAATCCCCTCAGACACCTCACCGCTCCTCAGCACCCCCTAAACCCTCTCAGTGACCCGCAAAACACACCAGGGACCCCACAAGCCCATTCAGGGACCCCCCAGTCCCACTCAAGGACCCTCAAAACCGTCTGGGACCCTGCTGCCCCTTGAGCATCTCCAGCTCCTGCAGAACCAGGCATTTCTTTGCTCCCCACAGGGTCGTTCCCACACCCAGAATGGAATCTGGAGGCAGCAGGATGTTCACAGTGCTCCCATTTCCTACAGTGCAAAGGGGCTGCAGGGAATGATTCCCCTGCTCTTGCGAATCTGCCAAAACCTACAGGGCACAGAAGTGGGAGCTTCAGGAATTTGCTGGCCTTGGGAGTGGAGCTGACAGGGTATTGAGAAGAACATATCCCTCAAATACAATCTCTCTGCATACGCAATATCTGTCTGGACAGATAGATAAAGCAATAATCAGATATATACTGTATCATATATATGGCACATATTCTATAGAATCCATCCTTAGCTATTGCATGATATATCTATATGATATTACAAATAATAAGCAATAATAAGGCAAGTGTCCTCCTTAGGGACACACACTTCAGAAGGGAACTTGCACTTGACCCCCTCTCTCTTCAGCTTTGAGCCACCCGGTGCCACAGAGGGGACAGAGCTCCTGTGGAACATTCTATTCCATTGACACAGAGCAAGGAATAAACCCAAACTATTGCCTGGGTTTGTCCCCTCGGGGTCTCTGCAGCAGCAAGCACAGCACCACATTGACTGCTCTGGGCTGTGCAGGCATTTGTGGTTCTGCCTGTCTCACACACACACAACACACACACAAAAGTCTGGTGTAGTGCTGCCCTCAGGAAAACCCCCTCAGCCTTGGTCCAGCTAAAGCCATGGAATTTGTCTTTGTTTCCCTTGGGTTCAGGGTCAGGCTGTGCCTGTGTCCAGCCCAGAGGCTCAGAAAAGCATTTCTCCCGTCCCACTGCAATCTGCTGCTGCAGACAGGCCCCAGGCACTGGTGGCACTGGGAGTGAACAGCAGAGTGTTTCCAGGGCCTCTCTGAACGAACACAAGCGTCCACAGAAGTCCCAGTCCTTCATCCCTGAATGAGCTTCTTCAGCCCAGGAAAAACTATCTGAGTTTTATTTCCTTGGAAGGAGGTTTTTCCCACGAAGAAACCGGTTTAGTTCCAAACCAGTTTCTTCATTCCCTCCTCCCAGTTTCCCTGAAGGACACTGACAGGGACCATGGACACTGACAGGGATCACAGAGTTTGTCCCTTGTCCATACAGCTCCTGTTGTTTGGCAGCACAGGAGAGGTTAATTAGAGCCCAGGCTCCAATCCCAGGGCACGCCTTGAAGATGAGCTTGAAATCAAACAAATTTACTGCTGGAGGGTTAAATTCAGTCCCCATCACCTTTTTTTGGGCTGAATCTTCATATTTTGGGGTATTTTTTAGCTGAATCTCAACTTTTTGCAGTTTGGGGTGGTGAGTGTCTTCTTAATATTTCTGAGGGTTTTTTGCCTGAATCTCGGTGCTTTGGGTTTTTCTGGGCTGAATCATGGTGCTTTGGAGGTTTCTATGGTCACAGGATGCCCGGTGAGTTCTAGAGATGGACTTGGGCAGGAGGAACCCCCAAGCCAACACGCTCAGCCCTTGTTTTTCCCCCCATCAGGATTTGTCCTTCCCAAAGCTTGGGCAGATGGAGGAGGAGGCTGCGAGGAAGAGGAAGATGCCTTTGGCCCCCCAGGCAGGTGAGGAGGAAGTCAGTGGCCCTTTGGGCGGGTGTTGTGCTGGCTCTGGCAGCCGAGCATGGCCCCCGGCTGCAGGACAACCCCGCTGCCGCCGCCGTCCTGCCGGGGCCGGAGTTGGGGGGATGTCCTGGGCCTTCCCTCTGGGCCAGAGGCAAATCCCCTCCCTGTCCTTCTTGCTTCCTGCCCCAGGCCCCGAGGTGAGGACGGAGAGCCCGGAGGACAAATCCTCCCAGCAGACCCTGGTGGGAGAGACCGTTTTGAAGGGCTCCACGGCGCAGGAAGGCAGTGGGGAGGAAAAGGGCCGGAGATCCCCCCGCAGGAGGGACTCCAAAGCCAGCCCAGGGTGCTCTGAGGAGGAAAGACCCAGCCTGTGCCGGGAAGGCGGCCGGAGCTTGAGGTGGAGCTCTGAGCTGGTGGACCCTGAGCAGCCTTCCAGGAGGGAGAAGCCCTTCAGGTGCTTGGAATGTGGGAAGAGCTTCAGAAAGAGCACCCACTTGATCCGACACCAGCACATCCACATTGGGGAACGTCGCTACACGTGTGGGGAATGTGGGAAGAGCTTCAGTAACAGCTCCAACCTCTGCACCCACCATCGCATCCACACTGGGGAACGTCCGTACATGTGTGGGGAATGTTGGAAAAGCTTTAGGTACAGCTCCCACCTGATCCGGCACAAGCACATCCACACTGGGAAACGGCCGTATTTGTGTGGAGAATGTGGGAAAAGCTTCAGCCGGAGTACCCACCTGATCCGACACCAGCACATCCACACCAGGGAACAACTTGGGAAGGAGGTGGGAGAGGGGGACCTGTGCCAGGAAGGCAGCCGGAGCTTGAGCCGGAGCTCCGAGCTGGTGCTCCCTGAGCAGCCTCCCAGCAGGGAGAAGCCCTTCAGGTGCTTGGAATGTGGGAAGAGCTTCAGTGACAACTCCACCCTCCGCAAACACCAGCGCATCCACAGTGGGGAACGGTCCTACAAGTGCTTGGAATGTGGGAAGAGGTTTCAGACCAGCTCACATCTCCTCGTGCACCGGCGGACGCACATGGATGAGAGGCCCTTCCGCTGCACCGACTGCGGGAAGGGCTTCAACCGGAACTGAAACCTTGTCACCCACCGGCGCATCCACACCGGGGAGAGGCCCTACTTGTGTGGGGAGTGTGGGAAGAGCTTCACCCACAGCTCTAAGTTGACCAGACACCAACGGACCCACTGGTAAGGAAAGATCTACGATCGCCTCGACTGCAGGAAGAGCTTTGGCCGCTGCTTCCACCCTGAATGAACCCCCTGATGCTGAGGCAACCCCTGGAGTCCAGTGACTGTCAGTCCATCCCTTTCGACCACAGAGGGCCAGTCCCCTTTCCCAGGGGCAGCTTCTTCCAACAGAACCCTTCTTTGGGGGTGTGTGGATATTCCTGCCTTGGCTGGGGACTCCCCAAGGTCAGTCCTGGAGGTTGAGAGCAGAGATCTCCCCACGAGTGTTGTCTGGGGGAGTTCCATCCATCTCTAATTAAGAATTATTGTTTTTGTGCCAGTTTTAGTAGAATTCCTTCAACAATTGCTTTAGTGTAGAGCACTGTCCTATCTTATCCTGTACTCCTGGTAGTTTTAGTGTTTCTATTGTGTAGTAAATAATTCTCATGAAGATCTTCTGTCTGATCATTTGGAACCCTAAATAACTCATTTCTATCAGTAGATCTGATTTGCCATCATTAAAACCTGGGGGACAAAAGTGGTTCAGTCACACCTCTGTAATTCCCCTAAACTGAAACTGTTGGCATAATCCAAGGCTGAGATTGGATCCAGCAGCCCCCAGCACCCCACAGTAAGTTGGGAGCTCAGGGGGGCCACTCCCCTTTCCCAGCCTCCCTGTACCCTCCCTGCCAGACCACCCCCCCTTTTCCCCCCTTCTCCCTGTTCCTTCCACTTTTCCATTGTCCCCTCAATCCCCATTTCCTGCCCTGAACAGTTTAGGGGTCCCAATCCCCACTTTTTGCCCCCTCCCCTGTGGGCACTGAAGGAGAAAATGAGGCTGCACACATAGAGTTCCATTCTGGGACTTGTCCGCCCATCTTTCCAGCATCCCCCTTTCATTGGGGTTCCTTTGGAAACAGCGCCTGGGGTTTGTCTTTTAGTCCACTGGAATTCCCAGCATGGCCCCAAAGCAGTGCCCTGATCCCACACATTCCTCTCCCCTCATGTGCTGGCTGTGTTCAACCACCAGAGAAAAACACAGGCTACCATGCAGAGCATTCCAAGTGGTTTCCACTTTGGTAAACAGCACTCTCTGGATGGAAAACACCAGTCAAGGCCAAAACACTCCTTTTGGATCCTGATTAACTGAGTGCAGCTGCTGCTGCCTTAACTTGTTCCCACAGAAATTCTCAGGGTTCCTTTGTTTCCAGGAGGCCCCACATGTCACAATGGCCCCTGGATTCCATGAGCTTCCACAGTCTCCAAAGGTTCGTTTAGTTCCACGAGGCCCTGCAGTCCCAAAATGCCCTTTGGATTCTCGGAGATTTCCCATTGTCCCAGGGTCCCTTGTTTTTCCTATGTAGCTGCAGTGGGACAGTGGCCCCTTGGTTCCGTCAGCTCTGCAGTGTTCCAGGAATCCTTGGGTTCCAGGAGAGCCTGCAGTTTCACAAGGACCACTTGAATCCAGGAGGTTCTGCAGGGTCACAATGGCCCCTGGAGTCTGGAAGGTGCAGAAATATCTCAGGGCTGAGAAAACTTGGATTGTTCAGGCTTGAGAAGAGAAGGCTTTGGGGTGACCTAATTGTGGCCTTCCAGTGCCTGAAGGGAGCCAACAAGAAAGATGGAGAGAGACTTTGGACAAGGGCCTGGAGGGACAGGACAAGGGGCAGTGGCTTCACACGGATAGAGTGAAGGGTTCCAGGAGATAGTAGGAAGGAATTCTTGACTCTGAGGGTGCTGAGATGCTCTTTACGGCCCCTCCAAGCCAAAGCATTCCATGATTGTGGGACAGGTGGGGGAGGTGGTGGTCGGAGCTGTCTGGGGCACAGGGACCCAAAATGAGGGAGTTTTCCATTGTGGGGGAAGGAAGGAGGGGGCAGCAGAACTGACCCCTTGGACACCTGGCAGGCAGGCTTTGGCCGGAAGCTGGTGATGGGGAGCTGAGTGAAGCCCCCACAATGCAGGAGGAAATGGTCAGTGACCTGCTCTGCCAGTGAGACCCCCACAAGTGCCTGGGCCCACATGGGATGCACCCAAGAGTCCTGAGGGAGCTGGAGAAAGAGCTGGCCAAGCCACTGTCACTCATTCCCCAGCAGTGCTGCAGAACTGCACAAGTCCCAGCTGACTGGCAACAAGCAAATGGGATGCCCATCCCCAGGAAGGGCCAAAAGGAGGATCTGGGCAACTCCTGGTCTGTCCCATTGACCTCAGGACTGGGGAAGTCCATGGAGCAGGTTGTGGGCTCACAAGGTAACTGGTTTTAGTTATCTGCTGAATTTCTATCCTCATGTCAGTAATGACTGGAGTTTTCAAAATATTTGGGAATTGTATCCAAACTGTTCCATTTGGGCTACAGTTCAGGTAGGGAAGCAATTGTGTCAAAGCCAGCAAAAAGAAACAATCCTGAAGCAGAGATTGAGGTAACTCACTCCACGAGGACAGGGGGTAGTTCTCTCTCTTTCACTTAACCCCTGGGCAGTGACCATGAAGAGCTGTCCCTGCTTCATGGCAGAAGCTGCACACACTTCAAGAAAGGCTGGGGAAGAATCTGCCACATGAAAGTTGGACGGGGCTTTTACAGTTATCAAGGGTTTGGCTGCCAGACATATCTGCAGACCAGGGAGCAGCTTATCTGTCAAATCCTGCTTCAAAAAGCAGGATGTATGTTTGAAGTTTCAGGAAGCATTTTGGGTTTAGCATAATTTAACATTAAAAACAGCACCTTGACACCAGCAGTAACTCATCACAGAGAGTGTGCATTGTTTGCATTCTCTGACCATTTTTTAGGTATTAACAGAGGAGACCATCCTGCCAGAAATGGCCCCTTGATTCCATGAGGTTCCAAAACCTCTCAGGGTTCCTTTGGTTCCATGAGACCTCTCAGTGTCACAACAGACACTGAGAGTTCCGTGAGGTTCTGGAGTATCACAATGGCCCTGATGATTTCATGAGTTTCCACTATGGTCCAGGATTCCTTTGGTTCCATGAGGCCCTGCAATGTCACAATGGCTCCTTGACTCCACGATGTTCCAAAATATCCCAGGGTTCCCTTGGCTCCAAGGGGCTCCCCAGTGTCCCACCAGCCTCTGGATTCCAGGAGGCCCTGCAGTGTCCCAATGGCCACTTGGTTCCATGAGCTCCTGTTCTGGCTGAGCTCAATTTCCCCATCCCATCCTGTGCTCAGATCTCATGAGAACTGCAGAGAACCAAGCTGAGAACATGACGGGCCCTGGTCCTCTTCGGTGCCCGGGGCTGCCCCGAGAGGGAGTCCCTGACCGCTGCCCCCGGAGCCGCCGTGCCGTCCCCTGAGCGCCGCTGAGGCGGCAGCACTGGAGCGGGGCCGTGTCTGCCCGGAGCCGCCGCTGCCACGAGGCTGCCGCCGCTGCCGCTTTTGGCCTGTGCTGCCCCGCAGCCGCCCGGCACCGGCTTCCCAACACTGCCGGCGCCTGGAAGCGGAGCCAGCGCTCTTGCAGCGCCTCGGAGTCGCTGCTCCGCCGCCACAGCGGCTGCTGCCGGCGTCTGTGCCCAGAGCCGCCGCTGCCACGGGGCTGCCGCACTCACCGCCGGGGTTGCCGCTCGCGCAGTCGCCGCTCTGCCCCGGCTGCACCGGGACCCGGCACTGCCTCGGGCCTGCGCTGCCGCCTCAGTGGCCACAGGGGACAGAGCGGTGGGGGGACCTTTGCTCTGCACCTGCTGGGGCCTTGCTTTGTTCTGCTTGGTTCTTTGCTTTAGGAAAACTGCTGTTCATTTTCATGCTCCACTGGAACACCTCCTGAATTCCAAAGGTTTCCTAATGCAGGGGGAGGGGTTTCTATGGCATCAGAGGTGCCGCCCCTCAGGACACATTGTCAATAAACCGTCCAGCTGACTGGGATGGGTTGGCTTGTGATCAGTCAATGCTTCGGGGAATGCTCTATTCTTGTTGAATGTTGCCCTATAACCTTTTGCCAAGCTCCCTTATTTTCTGAAGTTTGCCAGTAGAAGTGTCTTATTTGACCACCTGTGAAAACGTGTGCAGTGTCTTCTCCCTTGTGGTCTCTCTCAAGGTATTCAAAGACCTGAAGGCTTTTTTCAAATATTTGGAGGGTGGAAATTTTTGGCGCCTTTTCTATTTTTCAAAGTAAAACCCCTTTGCTGAGCTCGTAGCTCAACCCTGGGGTCTTACAGTCACCATCCCTGGAAGTGTTCAAAAAACATGCAGCTGTGGCACTTGGGGACAGGGTTCAGTGGTAAAGATGCCATTGCTGGGTTAATGGTTGCACTCCATGATCTCAGAGGTCTTTTCCAACCTCAGCAATTCTATGATTCTGTGGTGACTCAACCACTTCCCTCGACATTCTGTTCCAATGCTCGAAAACCCTTAGCCATCCCTTTGGTGCTGCAGTCAAGGAACAGACCAGTGATTTTCACAGTGTTCCTGGATCACAGGATGTCCAAAGCCAAGGACATTTCCATCAGCACCTTGTCCTTCCTGCGGATCAGAGTCACCTGAAGCCTCCAGGCCCTCCACAGTGGCAGAGACCCCCCAGGCAGCAAAGCCCTGTCCTGCCAGGCTGCCCAGCACAGCCCTGTGTCTCTCTGGCCCTGGGGACAGCAGGGTTTGCTCTCCTTGGGCCACCTCAGTCCCTCTGCCATTGCCATCTGCCCCCACCCCAGCAGGCTCTGGAGCAAAGCACGGCTGAGGTCCAGCCCAGCTCTGCTCTGACAGAAAGAACTGCAGTCAGGGACAGGAAGAGGACAAAGTCTTGTTTTACCAGCCTGAGGAATTAATGGGCTCAATGACCTCCTGTATTCCTGGGCACTTGAATGACCCTGTGGATCAGGTTTGGTAGCAGTGAGGGGGCTGCAGGTTTCCCTTAGGGAAGAAGAGATCAAGGGTTGACTCTGTGTCAGAGAGAGCCAGTTTCAGGTGGCTCCAAAATGGACCAGCCAGTGCCCAAAGCTGAGCCAAAAAGCAATTCCAGAGACACCTGTGTGATAACCCTTTGGAGAAAGGATAAAATCCAGGGTGCTGTAACCCAGAGAGGAGTGAGAGAAATGTGGGAGAAACAACCCTGCAGCCACCAAGGGGAGTGGAGAAGGTGGATGAGGGAGAGAGAGCCTTGGTGGGCGCCTGGCAGCCAAAGCCAACCCCCCAGCCCTGAGAGCCACAGCTGGGTCCAGCACAAAAGCCTCTTTAGGTCTGGAGGTTCTTTGCAGCAACTTTTTAGCAGAGCTGCCAGATGTGCCATCAAAGGGGATGCTCGGCTGGGTCTGAAACCTGGGTGATCCTTGTCAGCCTTGGCTCCAGTAGAATGATGGAAGAGTTTTGGTAGGAAGGGCCCTTTGAAGTTCTTCTATTCCAAGTCCCCTGTAAAGAGCAAAGACGTCTTCAACTAGATCAGGTTGCTCAGAGCCCCATCCAACCTGACCTTGAATGTTTCCAGGGATGAGGCATCATCTCTTTGGGCATCCTGTGCCAGTGTTTCACCACCCTCAGTTTAAAAAATTCTTGTTCATGACTAATTCCAATCTGCCCTCTTTTAGTTTAAAATTATCATCTCTTGCGTTATCACAGGTATGTCTAGGCCCTAAAAAAGTTTGTCCCCATCTTTCTTAGAAGCCTCTGGCGGTGCATCCTCCCACCATTCTCCTCAGGCCTGGTCAATGATCTCAGGAGCTGCTGACAAGCCTTAACCAAACCAGCTGAGCAATGAACAGCCCCTGGACTGGACCAGGGTGTGGTGAAGTCTCCCTGGACTGGAACAGGTGCTCCTGGATGATAAAGGTGGGAACAATCTGGAGTGGAACAGCTGGGGAACACAGGATAATTAGTCATCCCCTGAAAGCCTTGGAACATTCCCTGCCTGAATCATAACCCAAATGGAACAGTTTGGATACAATTCCCAAATATTTGGGAAACTTCAGTCATTCCTGACACCACGATGGACATTCAGCAGATAACTAAAGCCGGTCACCTTGGGAGCCCACAACCAGCAGTGCTGAGGGAGGCCCTGGCAGCTCCCCAGCACCTCCCTCTCAGTGGGACACCTCTGGCAGCCTCTCGCAGCTCGGGAACCCTCCAGTTTGCAACACTCCAAAGACCAGCGCTGATGCCCAGGACAATTCTGATCCCCCTCAACAAACACTCCTCCAGTTGTGACCCTTGTCTGTTGGCAAACACAAAGGGATTTGTGGGAGTGTTTCCCTGACAACAAGGAGAATTTGGGAGAAGGACCTTTTCACACTCAGCTCTTAATGTGTCCACACATCTCTGCCTGGGTGTGGGTGTGAATTGACTGTGGTGGGAATGATGTTGTTGTGAATCTCTAATTCAGCTACTGTTAAAATTGTAGCAAATCCTATTGAATCACTTGATAACTGTTAAACTGGTCAATAATTAAATGCTAGTAATCTCTTTTGCCCCCTTACATTTGTGTCCAAATCCTTTGCATCCTGACCCTCTTGCATCCCAAGGCTCTGTGTAAATCATTCCCTTTCATCAAAAAATATATATTTTCCGTGACTTCCACTTTAAAATCTTCCTCCTTATCTAAATTACAAAAAAACACTAATTAGTTGTTGATGTCTTGAAGACGTGAAGACAATTAAAGGAAAAGAATGAAATTGTTTTTCAATGTTTTAATGAGCCCCACAGTGTGTTTACTGACGAGTTCATCATCCTCACGTACTGAGAGAAGATTGAAAGAGTTGCTCAAGAAGTCAGAAGCCAAACTCCAAGTCCCTTGAAGCATTCCTGGGCCCCACTGAGGGCAGGCACTGACAAAGCCTCCCCAGGGACTCCTTGGAGCAGATCCTTGGAGGCCAGGAGTGCAGGCAGACAAAGGCTCTGGGCAGGTCCCTGCAATGCTGAGCAAAGCCTGCCTTGGTTTTGTGGAGCAGAAAGGCCAAGGCCTGAGCCCCAGGCCCTGGCACAGCAGATCCTGTCCCTCCCAGCTGGCTCAGGGCTGTTTGGGGGGCAGTGGGATGGGAGGGGGAGGAACAACAAAGGTCCAAAACTGGGCAACCCCTGCCAGGCTCCTGAGGGAGGGGCGAGGCAGAAACCAAGTGCAGAACCTGCAAGGCAAGTTGCTTGTGGTGGCCTGAGTGGCAGAGGCAGCTGCCAGATGCAAGGGGACAAAGGCCTGGGTGCCTTTGGACCTTGCAGCCCTGCCAGAGCCTTTGGCCATCTCTCCTGCAGGCTGTCCTGCCCTGCCCTGGCCCTGCTGCTGATCTGGCCTTGCAGGCTGCACACACCCCTCCTGCTTTCCCACCCCCCTCCCAGCAGCATTTCTAGACCCTCCCTGATGTCTCTGCACCAACTCTGGCTGTTGCCATGTGCACTTGGCCTTATTACCTTGGATCCTGAGCCCCTGTGCCACAGGACATCCCTCCCAGAGCCCAGGCCCTTCTCCTGGGGGTCACTGCAGAGCTGAGCAGATCCAGGTCACCTCCCATTCCTCTGCCAACCCCCTGGGCCTGCTCTGGGCCCTCCAGGTCCTTGCCCTGCTCCCAAGGCCTGTGGGGGTGCTTAATGGTCAGGGCTTAGAGCTCAGGGTGGGGATTAGGCAGAACTTTGGGAGGTTTGTTGTTCTGCTGGCAGTGTCTGGTTCATGATTAGGGGAAGAGCTTTTTGAGCTGGATCAGGATTAAAGCTTGTCTTTTCATACTGGTAATACGGGTTTGGGATTGGGGTGGGTACTGGAGGACAAAGAAGAGTCTGGAGTTCTGGGTTTGGGCTTTTTCTGTCTTGGAATTTGCCAGTGGATTCCTTTCAATGGGAGGGGCCCCACTTTTGGGTACTGTTGGGGCTTGAGGTTACAAAGTGCATAAAGGTCCATCAGGAATGTTTGCACAGTCAGTGTTTCAGCACCCTCAGCATTACCTGAACCTGGTTTTACCTCATTAAAATCTTTCCTCTCTGTTGGTCAAGCCCCTCTTTCCTTCCCCAGATATCCAATCCTTTTTGACCCAGTTCCTCCTAATCTCCCCCAGACTTTCATCTGGTTGGGCTCAGCTCTGTGATGACACTGTGCAACCTCATGGAATCAAGGGGCCATTGTGGCACTGCAGGGCCTCCTGGAAACCAAGGAACACAGGGACACTGTGAAATCTTGTAGAACCAGGGAACCATTTAATATTTGCAGCCTCATGGAACAAAAGGAACCTTGAACCCTTTTGGAACCTCATGGAACCAGGGAGCCATTATGTCACATTGGTGCCTCATGGAGACAAGGAAACCCTGGAACACAGTGGAACCTCATAAAATCAGGGGGCCACTGCGACACTATAGGGCCTTTTTGGAGCCAAATGGACCTTGGGACACTGGGGAACCCTACGGAACCAAGGGGCCATTGTGACACTGGGGAAACTCGTGGAAAATGGAACCTATGGACACTGTGCAACTTCATGGAATCAAGGGGTCATTGTGACACTGAGGGCACCTCATGGACTGAAGGGACCACCATGACACTACAGGGCATTTTTGAGCCAAAGGAACCTGGAGACACTGTGCAAACTCATGGAATCAAGGGGCCATTTTGACACTGCAGGGCCTCATGGAAACAAAACAAAATCCAGGCTTGTCCAGGTCCTGAGGGTGATTTAGAAGGGAGGCAGCAGTGATTTCTCCCTACAGACCCACCACTCCAGTGGTCTCTCCCTGCAGTTCATGGGTGTCCTGAGCATTTTCCCTGGTGCCTCCCTGCCCTGAAGGTTTCTGGCCAACAGCCTGGAGCTGAGGGGGTTGGGCAGGTGCCTGAGGAGGGTGTAGAACAAGGGCTGTGTCCAACTCTGCCAGGAGGGCTGTGCTGGGCAAGGATGAGGAGGCTGCAGAAAACAGTGGCACTGGGGAGGTGAGAGGAGCAGGTGGAGAGACCTTGTGCCCACCCACGCTGGGCAGGAGCTGCCCCAGGATGGCAGCTCTGAAGCACTCACAGGATGTCCCTGTGAACAGGAGGGGAAGACTGGATCTAAAAAGGAAACCTGGAAAGCAGAGAGCAGGAGTGTCATGGTGTCACTGCAGGAGAGTTCCAGCCCTGGAGCAAGGTCACAGAAGAAGTGACCCAGGACATGCAGTGCCCTCAGAAGATCCCACGGCATCCTGCAGATGCTGGAAGGGAGCCCAGCTCTGCTTCAGAAGTTCCCAGGGCCTGTCCCTGCCTGTGCTCCAAGGGCTTCCAGCCCACAGGACTGTGCTCAGAGAGCACTCAGGCCTTACAGCGAGAAAGGGGCTCAGGAGGACAGTGTGGAAGTGGCAAGAGAGCAGCTCTGGAAAGACCAAGCCCTGCTGCTCCCTGGCAGTGCTGCTGGGCTGGGATTATTGTCCCCTTCTCGTTTGCAAATACAGCCTGTCCTGCAGTGTGCTGTCCTTTAGGAACATCTGAGAAGAAGAATCTTGGATGAAGAAGGCACTGCAGGGTCTTTTATTTTGTTTAAATACTTAGAGAGAACAGTTCATCATTCATACATCTCTGGGTCAAATTCAATGTGTAGACACTAAATTAGAAGGTAGATGCATAATAATATTTAATTGCAGAGAAAATTATTACAAGGAAAACCCAATGACCTCCACGAAAAACCTGAGCAGGAAGGCTGGGCCATTAAGGAGTCCCATTCTGAATGCTACACACCAGAACACAGGCACTTTATTGCTCCTGAAAAGCATCCAGTCATCATTTTCCTCAGGGCATCCTTGAGCTCCTGATTCCTCAGGCTGTAGATGAAGGGGTTCAGTGCTTGAGGCACCACTGAGTACAGAACTGAGAGGGTCACATCCAGGGATGGGGAGGAGATGGAGGGGGGCTTGAGGTTGGAAAATATGCTAGGTCTGACAAACAGGGAGACCACGGCCAGGTGAGGGAGGCAGGTCGAAAAGGCTTTGTGCCTCCCCTGCTGAGAGGGGATCCTCAGCACAGCCCTGAAGATCTGCACATAGGAGAAAACAATAAAAATGAAACAACCAAACACTAAACAGGCAGTAACCCCAATGAGCCCAAGTTCCCTGAGGTAGCCTGGGTGTGAGCAGGAGAGCTTGAGGATGTGTGGGATTTCACAGAAGAACTGGCCCAGGGCATTGCCCTGGGCCAGGGGCAGGGAAAATGTATTGGCTGTGTGCAGTAGAGCATTGAAAAACCCAGTGGCCCAGGCAGCTGCTGCCATGTGGGCACAAGCTCTGCTACCCAGGAGGGTCCCGTAGTGCAGGGGTTTGCAGATGGCAACATAGCGGTCGTAGCACATGGTGGTGAGGAGGAAATACTCTGCTGACATGAAGAACAGAAAGAAAAAGGCCTGTGCAGCACATCCCATGTAGGAGATGGTTGTGGTGTCCCAGAGGGAATTGTGCATGGCTTTGGGGACAGTGGTGCAGATGCAGCCCAGATCTGTGAGGGAGAGGTTGAGCAGGAGGAAGTACATGGGGGTGTGCAGGTGATGGTCGCAGGCTACGGCGCTGAGGATGAGGCCGTTGGCCAGGAGGGCAGCCAGAGAGATGCCCAGAAAGAGCCAGAAGTGCAGGAGCTGCAGCTCCTGCCTGTCTGCAAATGCCAGGAGGAGGAACTGGGTGAGGGAGCTGCTGTTGCACATTTACTCCTTCCTCAGAGTATTTTGATCTGTTGAGGAGAAAAAGTCACTGTTGAGTTAGACCAGGCTTCTGCAGCCAAACATTACACGTCTCACAGCCACCCCACTCTCAGGCTCTCTCTCCTCTCTCTGACCTCCCTGCAGCTCCCTCCCCTGAGCTCTGGCTTTTGCTGCCTGAGGGGACCATTGGAAGCAGGAACTCTGTGATGGGCACCCAAGGACTCCTTCTTGCTCTGCAGCAACATGCAAGTCAGAATGCAGGGTGATCTCAAATTAAATATACTCGTGATAAATCAAAGAGCTTCTCAGCTTTGCTGTTTGCAATTTGCCCAAATGAAGGACTGAGCTGAGGGAATTCTTTGTGTTTGTTCACCCACTTGCACCTGCCACAGTTAGGAGTGGTTGTGGATGTTTGAAATCCCTGACATTTCTATTGCACTGCAGGTCAAGTCTTGTGGGTTCTGAAGGGCACAGGGACGGTCCCTCAGTGCAGAGAGAAGAGCTGCTCTGCCCATCAGTCCTGGGCTCAGCTGCCCTGTGCTGGCAGCTTGGAGCTGGAGGAGCATCACACTCAACTGTTCCCCTCCAAAGAAACTGCACAGAGATCCAGGAATTCATGTCCAAGGAACAGATGGACACACTCCTCACCTTTTCATCTCTCCCCTCCCAGAGTGAGACACAAAATGCTCCTTGCAGCTGCCCAGAGCATTTCCATGGATTTAGCACTGAGGAGTTTTCTCCATGGGGATCCTGTGCAGCACAGAGATCCTATGGCAGAGCTGTGCCCTTCTGGAGGGCACCTGCAGCCCTGCAGGACACCCAGGCAAACAGCTGAATACCCTGAAGGTGCCTGGAGGGCACTTGGGCACTTGGCTCCCATAGACACATTCCCACAGCAGTACCTAAAGGGTTTGTGTCTGGAGAGGAATCTGCCCCTGCCCCCCCCCCAAAACCCCACACTGGGTCAGAAAACCCACTGGTGAGAACAAGGAGAGCCCAGGCAGCAGGGGATGGCAGTGAAATGCCACAATGCTGCTGCCAAGGGAGGAGGGACACAGAGAGACAGCTGGAAATCAGGGCCTTGTCCTCGCCTGGGCTCTGGCTGCTGCAGGGCAATGCACAGCCCAGCCACCGTGGGCCTGAGGGCACAGGCTCTGCTTTGGCTGGGAAAGGAGCCCAGGGAGGAGCTGCTCAGGGAAGGGGTCTGTGCCACAGGGACAGCAGGGAGGGGCCCACATCCCCCTGCCCAGCACTTGTGGCAGCAGCTGCCTCTCCCTGCCTGCCTGTCTCTGGGTGAGGAGCTGTTCCTGCCAGCAGCCCCTCCCTGTGCCCAGCTCAGCTCCCTGCCAGTGCTGCCAGAGCCATCCCCAGCCCAGTGCCCAGGGGCAGCTCTGCCTGAGCAGGGGCTGCAGAGCAGATCCCAGACAGCCTGTGGGTGGCTGGGAAGGGGGAGGTGTTCTGGGGGGATGTGCTTCCTGAAAAGGGCCCCTGGAAATGGAGGAGGTCGAGCTGAAGCTGTGAGGAGCCCTGAGCCTGCAGCTGAAGAGCCCTGCCCAGCCCTGCCCTGCCATGAGGGGTCACTCCTTCCACCCATCCCTTCTCCCTGCAGGGCCATCAGAGCTCCTTGGCTGGGCTGAGAGGTGCCCCTGGCAGGCAGCAGAGTCCCTGCCCCAGCACACAGAGCCCTGAGGGCAGGACCCTGCTCTGCACCACAGCCCTGGGCACCCCTGGCTGCACCCCCACCTTCCCACCCCACAGCCAGCCCTGGCACAGGGAACCTTCTTGCCCTGGGCCTCTGATGGGGCAGCAGCAAGTCCTGCTCTGCAGCAGCTTCTCCTGCTGCACCCCAGGCAATCCAGCAGAGCCATCCTGACAGCTCCTGCCACTGCTGGCATTTGGCAGCTGGGAGAGGCACTTGCAGGAACTCACCTGCACTGCTCTGCAGCCAGAGCCTGAGTGTGGCAAAGGGCTGGCAAGGTTCCTCCCCTGAGCAGCTCTCCCCTGTCCTCCCACCCCAGGATCCCTTGAACCTCCTGCTCCCTTCTCCTCTCTGCCCTTGCTGCCTGCAGCTCCTGCCCTGCTCTGCCATATGGCCACTTCCTCTGCACTGCAGCAACTGGGAGAGTCCTGCTGAAAGATCCTAGAAGCTGTGGGATGGGCCAGCTTTAGGAGATGCCTCCAGGAAGGCAAGTTGAACTTTCCTACAGCCAGAGAATTCTTCATTCAAATCCTGGGAAGTTTTCTCCCATAGTGAGAGCTCAGTCACCTCCCAGCCCAGGCTGCCTCTTATCTTTCTGCCTTCTCTCCTGTGCCCTGGATGCTGCAGGCAGTACCCTCAGCCCTGCTGGGCTGTGCAGAGGAGCTGCTCACCAGCAGAGCTGTCTCTTTGAAGCTTTTCTTGGTTGCCAGGAGCTCCCTGTGTGCCAGGAGCCCGGCCCAGCTCAGCAGCAGAGCAACAGCCCCAGGCAGCCCTTGCTCTGCCCCTCTGGCCTCCCTCCAGCTGTCCCTGGGGCTCCAGGGGAACCTGCTGGCACACAGCTGAAGGAAATAATGATGTTCCTTCTCTCAGCTGGGCACAGACACTTCTTTCAGCACTGTCATTTCTCCAAACAGACACAGAGTTAAGTTCAAGAGGCCCCTTTTCATGTCCCATCATTAGACAGGAAACCCAGACAGTGCCCAGGAGGGATCTCCTTCACCTGCACTGAGGGAAGGGGCTCGACTGAGTCAACAGAGGTGTCTCATTGTGGCTCTGCAGACCTGGGGCCAGAAGGACACTCAGCTCCCTCCACAACCCCCATGGGCTGGGATTCCTCCTGCCCCACTTCAGTGGGCTCAAAACAGGCCCCTGCAGGTGACTCCTTGTCCCAGCTCCCATGGGAATGAAGGAAGACCAAAGCCAGGAGTGACCTGCTGGGACACAAAGCCCTGGTTCCTTCTGAGGGGCCAGAGGTGACCGAGATTCCTGCTGGGAACTGCAGGCGGCAGTGGAGCAGTTCCTAGGAACAGGACAGCAGCTGTGGGATCTTCTTGGAGGCTGCTGGGACATTGCTTTGGCCAACTTCAGTGGAAGAAGGGGCCCACATGTGGGACAAGGGAACCTGTCACTGTTCCTTCTGTCCAGGGCAGCCCACAGATGTTCTCAGGTGACCACATGGAGTCAGGTGGCACAGGGAAAGAGGTCTCTCTCCTCTTCTTTATCAGGGTATTTTCTACATGTCCTCAGAGTACAATGGCAGTTGTCTCCTGGACATCCCTTCACTGCTGAACCTAATTGAGGGCAGCTGAGCCTGGATTGAACAGCCAAAGAGGGGCCTGTAGTGCCAGGGGAGGTGCTAGGGCTCTCCAGCACAAGTGCAGCAGCTGCTCTGGACAGCACAGGGCCTGTGCAGGAAGCCCATCCCCATTCCCAGCAGTTGTGTGACAGCCACCACCCAGGGCTTCTCAGACACATTGGGTGCCTTTGGGGCAGGGAGTGAATCCCAGCCCTGTAGGGACACAAAGGCTGTCCCTTCTCTACCCAGCCAAGGCCGGGCCAGGCACGAGTCCAAAGCACATCAGCCCAG
>NW_020898014.1:0-6451 GCF_003984885.1 Neopelma chrysocephalum
CTGGTTCCAGCCAAGCTGAGTACAATTGTTTGTGGCTATGGGAACTTGTTCCTCTGTGTTAAATACGGGAAAATGAAACTCAAGTCACAATTCTGGAACAATTGTCTGGTGTGACAGGGAAATGGGAAACTGGACCATTTTTAATGCTCTGGATTTGAAATTGGGAAAACAGAGGTTGGCTCCCCAGTGTTTGTATTTCCCCAATTCACCAAAGCCTCTGCCTGGGAGAGATCTCTTGGAAAAATTAAATGCCACAATCCAATTTAAAAATGGTAAAATATAGGTTATTATTCCAGAGCCTAATTCTGTGGAAGATTCTAGTTTTGCATGAGAGTCTCCAAAAGTGGAACTAATCCATCTGCCAGCATCACCTGGGGATGCAGTGATTCCAACAGGATGGGCTGGAGAGGTGCCTCCATGATCCAAAAGAGCAGAACCCGTGAGAATTCCAGTGAAACCTGGAGTGGGGTTGGTCAGGCCAAAGCAACACCCTTTGAAAATAGAAAGTTGTGAGGGATTCTCACCCTTTGTAGAAAAATTGATGAAATTTTGCTTGTTAAAAGAATGTGAATCTAAATGTAATGCTCCAATTTTGCCAGTCAAGCAGGCAAATGGAAGGCTATACCAGTTAGTCCAAGACCTTAAAGCTATAAATAATAGAGTAGAAGATATACAAGCAGTCGTAGTGAATCCTTACACTTTGCTAACTCCCCTAAATGAAAGTTTAGTATGTTTCACAGTATTAGATTTGAAAACTGCCTTTTTCTGTCTCCCTTTGAGTTGTGAAAGTCAAGAGCTTTTTGCTTTCCAATGGGAAAATCCAAAGACAGGGAGGAAAACCCAGCTGACTTCAGTGGTCCTCTTGCAGGGGTTTAAAAATAGCCCCCCAATATTTGGAACTCAGTTGGCAAAGGGACTGGAGGAATGGAGAAGTCAAAACCCTCTTGGAGCCTTATTCCAGTCTGTGGCTGATATTTTGATAGCCACTGATGCTGAGCAGCAATGTTGGGGTCAGACACTATGGAATTTCCTTGGACTGGGTGGATATGGGGTATCCCAAACACAAAGTGCAAGTAGGCCAGACCCCAGGAGCCTCCCTGGGCTTTGGAATTCTCCAAGGACAAGGGAGGCTGGGCCAGGAATGAAAGAAGCAACCTGTCAACTCCCCCAGCCCCAGCAAAGGAAGCCCAGAGCGTGATTGCTTCCAGACTAGAGGAGAAGTGCATTCGGGCAGAGCTGACTCAGGAGACAGCCCCTTGGAAAGTCCTGAGTGGGAATTGTTTCCCAGTGGGGGCAGCTTTGTCCGGAATGGAAAACAATTCTCTGGATGCACAGGAACTGCCCCCCAGCAGGTCATGGAACTGGGGGCACTTCTCTGCAGTGCTTCAGCCCAGAAAGCAGAACCAATTGTGCTCACTCCAGCTTTGGGATTGAGTCAAGGAAAACAAGTTAATCCTTGGACTTGCTTGAAGATCTCCAGAAACCAACAGAGGCTGCTGTGCTGCATTGCAGAGTGCACCAAGAGGGGAAGACCAAAGCAGAACTGGGGAATCATTTGGCCCATAATTCTGGCAAAGAGGCTGCAGAAAAAGGCACTTTAGAGAGTAAAGTTTTGTCTTTAATAACCCTGACAGAGATGCCTCTCCCAGTAAAAAAAAATTAATCTAGTGCTAAGGATTGTCAGCTCATTGAAACCTTAGGAGCAAAATTTGCTGCAGGAGGCTGGGCAGTTACCCCAGGTGGGCAAATAATAGTTCCTGAACCAATCTGGTGTGAACTGGTGGATGGGGAACATGAGGGTATTCCTTGGACTGAAGCAAATTATTGAAACATTTGCACAAGTGGGTTATAAGTCCAAAACTGACCCCAATTCTACAAGCAGTGAGTCAGCAGTGTGGTGTGTGTAAAAGAAATGATCTAAACTCTACCAGTGGAGTGGGAATAGGGGATGGAAAATGTAGAAATGTTCCAGGTGAATATTGGCAGATGGATTTGACTGAATTGCCCAGAAAAGGGGGGTGTAAATATCTCCTAGTCCTGGGGGATACCTTCTCTGGGTGGCCAGAGGTTTTCCCTTGTGACACCAACCGGGCTGAGGAAGTGAGTGGAATACTGTTGAATCCAAGAAACCCTTGATTTGAGGTACATTTGGGAATGTCATCAGACAGAGGTTCCCACTTGGTTGTAGAAGTGGTACAACAAGTCAAGTCAGGGATGCATTATTGCAGAATTCAAAAGGCCAGAGCCCCTTGGGTAATTGAGAGGTTGTCTGAGAAGAAACCAAATGCTTAAGTCTGCTTTGGCTCTCCTGACAATAGTGAATTGGGTCTTGACTTGGGAGCAAAATTTACATCTCCTTTTAGTATCAAATGTGAGCCAAGTGTTGTCTCCAAGGGACTGTTGGGTGTGCACTCATTTACCTGAAAAGACAATGAAGCCATTCACCATTTCTGCCTTCTCTATTCTGGTAGAAATGATTCCTGGTCACTGGGTGAGCACTTGTGTTCCCCACAAAGTAGACCCAGCAGTTAGTGGGCAAGTCCCCCCCACCATCTCTGACAATCCTGCCTGTGTACAAAGCTGTGACCCCCACTAAAGGAACAGGAAAAGTGGATTTGTTAATGAGAGTGGCACGTTTGGGGGAAATCACCCCCAATGTCCTCAAACCCTTCCTGCTGGGGAAATGAGTGATCCTTGGCCGGTCCCCAATGGAACAGGTTGGGATTGGCTGTGTGAAAATAACACCTGTGAAGGGTTGCCCCAAAGCTGGAAGGGCCTTTGTATTTCAGCTTGCATCATGATTCAGTGCTGTAGCTGTTCTAATGCCTTGAGCTGTAAAATGAAATAAAGCTCCTAAGACACTCCATCCCTTCAGGAGCTTAGTGTGAAGAGAAGGGGGGATTTGATGTGGGATATAGAAGACTGCTCCCAACATTTCTCTATGGTCAAGGAAGGAAAACTAGAATCTTGGAGAGGTCCTAGAGAATCAGATCAGGGATGTAACTAAGCAAACAGGATGGAAGTTGAGCTCTGTGCACCCAGAGAAGATCAAACCCAAACGTTCCAGTCTTTGTGGTGAAGGGTAATGACACTGTGTCTGCTCAGAACCGAGGTCAAGAAGTGGACACCTCAACTTTGGGGGCACCAGATGCCAAAAAAAACCCACCAGAGAGCCCTGAAGAAGACCCCAAAGGACCAACTAAGGACTTGCAATGGGGAGGTGACTGTGTAAAGCAAAGTAATTATGTATTAAGTAAGGGAGAATATCTAATGAATATGGAAAGTGTGTGTGTAATATAAAGCCCTGTCTGGCTGTCCCTGAAGTGCTGAGGCTTAACAACAGGCCCTGAGCCAAAGCTGACCTCTAGATGAACCTTCCAGCCTAATAGTCTCTTTATCCATGTATTTGCTCCTGAGCTAAAACTGTGTATGTCTGTTGGTAAAAGATGTAGTGTGGAAAGACTACCCGTGTATCTGCCCATGAATAAAATATTTGTGCTTATTAGTGAGATCTGTGAGTCTCAGCTCATTAGTGAATGATATTTGTATGTGTTCAGTAATCAAATCTTATGTCTGATTGTGAGCACAATATGATCTTTATCCTTCTGTCTTTAGAGAGTGGTCAAGGCCATGGCAGTCGATGTCTGGCCTTGTTTGGCAGGAGATGGGGCAGGTTGACTGCCTTGGTTTTCCCCTTAAGCCCTGGCCAGGCTCTGGGTGGAACCCAGGAGGAGAAGGGAGTCAGATGTTTTTGTGCACTCGTAGCTCTGTGAGCTTGTTTATCCAAGCCCAGAAAAGCTGGACCCCCTCCCAGCAGAGATGGAGCCCTCCCCTACGAGTGGATGCCCTGGGTAGGATTTCTGTGCCTGGGAGGGGTTCTCCAACCCTTGGCTGCGACCGGGGCTCCCCCGCTGCCATGCGGGCCTGGCTGAGGGGAACAGATGAGGGCAACAGGGCAGGGATCTTTTCTACTCACTCCAGGCACTCTTTGTAGGAACGATGAGGTGCATTGCTGAGCTCATCCTTTTGTCATTCTTTGCTGGTTTGCACTGGAGTAAAATTACACACTTGTTCTCCAAAGTTGGTGTCGGTGTCTCTTGTGCTGACCCTCGTCGCGGGCAAAAGAGTTCCATGGGGCCCTGCAGTGTCACAATGGTCCCCTGATTCCATGAGACAACATTCCTAATGTACTGTCTGGACGAGAGGAAAATCACAGGAAGGGCCATGGTTTGTTAGGACTTGCTTTTATCTGAATGAGCCCCGTGGGGCTTTTGGTGCTGAGTCCTTGAGCCTCAGGTACTGAGGGGAGATTGCACAAACCTTTCCATTAGTCAGAGTCAGAAGGAGAACCCAAAATATCTCAAAGCATTAATGGGTCCCATTGAGGGGCATTCCCAATACAGCAGATCCTTGGAGCCCGTGAGTGCAGGGAGGCAAAGGCTCTGTGCAGGCAGCTGAGCTGTTGAGCACAGCCTGGCTTGGTTGGAGGCAGCAGAAAGGCCCAGCCCTGACCCCCAGCCCGGGGAAGGCAGATCCTGTCCCTCACACCTTGCTCAGGGCTCTGCCGGGGGCACTGCCTTGGGGGGTGACGCTGAGGGAAGGACAAGGGGGTGCCAGTGCCCGGCCTTCCCGGGCCCTTTGCTGTGCCCTGCCAGCAGCAGCCTCCCCGTGCTGTGCCCAGGCTGCTCCTTTCAGCTGCTGGCACAGACAGGGCCCAGCTGTGCCTGCTGCTGTCCCATCCTGCGCTCAGCACGAGGGACGGGGCACCCAAAGAGAAGCCCCGTTGCTGGAGTGAGCCCAGGCCCTCGGGCAGAGGGGATCTCCCAGGGCCTGTGCCAGCCAGGGGCCTTGTGCTGGGCTGTCACAGGCCAGGGCAGGGGCAGCTGGAGAGCCCCTGGCCCAGCCCTGAGTCACGGGCTGAGCCATCAGCTCCTGCTGAGAGAAGGGACCTCACAGGCCCTTCCCCAGCCACCTTCCTGCTCTTGGCCTGTCCCCTCCAGGGGCACAAGTGACCTCACAGCCCCTTCACAGCCACCAGCTTCCCACACGGTGATGAGTTCCTGAGGCACAACTGACCCCTTGATACTGTACCCAACCATCCTCCTCCTTGTGGCCCAGTCAATGATGGGACCACAGACACATAAACTTGTTTCCTCAAATTTCTCCAGTAGATTTCCATGATTTCAGTAGAGGGATGTTCCTCACAGGAACTGCTGTGTTTGTCCTGGTGCATTTGGTAGCTCTGCTTCTGCCTCTCTGTCTATTCTGTCTTCAAAGAGCTCTCCAAGGAAAAGATTCCTTGAACTGTAGAATAGCAGAGGCTGGCAGAGCCCCCTGAGCAGCCCTGCCCTGGCTGTGGCTGGGCTGCAGTTCCCTTGGCCCAGAGCAGCCCCTGTCCTGCTGTGTTGGTGCTCGTGGCTGCAGCGCTGTTGGTCCCAGCCCAAGGCTTTGGCTGTCCCTGGGCAGTGCTGGCCCCGCAGGAAGCGTCTCTGCAACCCACCCCCACCCAATGGGCTCGGGGGGGGCAAGTGTTTCACAGGGGACAGGGCTGGGACAGCTGGGCTGGACTGACCCAAGGGATATTCCATTCCATGGGATGTCATGATAAGCAATAACTGAGAGAAGGGAAGGGGGGAGACATAGGTGCTCTTTATTAATACATTTGTCTTCCAAAGAAACCTCTCCATGCACTGAATTCTTGCCTCCCAGGGGTTTTCTTTGTTTCTGCATGTGGCCTCTGCTTTTTGCTTCCCCCTCCCCACTTAATCTCCCTCTATGTTGACCAATGATTTTTTCCCCTGCTTTCCTCCTGTTGTCTGACTGAGGAGGGGAAGTGAGAGAGCAACTTGGTTGTCACTGGGTGGCCAGACAGGTTTAACCACAGTCACCTTGCCCAAACCTTCTCTTCCAGGCACCCCCAGAAATGTGAGGTGTCCACACCTGAGCTGGGTCACGCCCTGCTCACCCCCTCCCCCAGGGCTGTTCAGAGACACGAGTCCTTCCCTTGCACACAGTTCCTGGCAGCAGGGCAGTGTTTCCCTGGGCTCCTGCTGCCACTCCCAGGGGCTGGAAGCCCCTCAGCCCTGGGGGGTGTCAACTGCTCTGCCCTGTCTGAGATGCCCCACAGCCTGAGGGATGGACACAAGGAGCTCTGTGCACAGAAACACATCCCAGGGCTGCATCCAGGGGGTTTCACAGGGCACGTGACTCTCCAAGTGAGAGCTTGTCCCTCTGGGTTTATGGCCCCCCAGGAATAGCTGATGTTTGTGCTCACTGGGGTTCATCTCCCCACACACACATAGTGCCCACGCTGAAGTCTCCTCAGTACTAAGCAAACATGGATTTTGGACCTGGTCACTTGATATCTCTCTGTGGAGAGACAACCAACCTCTTGCAGGTGGGGTGAGAGGCCAGGGCTGGGAATGGGGGTTGCAGGGGCTGCTCTGTGACA
>NW_020898015.1:0-9907 GCF_003984885.1 Neopelma chrysocephalum
AATTAGCAAAGAATATCTTACTCCTCTCCTTGGGACAACAGAGAGTCACGCTGGAGCGACTGCCGGCAGCCTCCGCCTCCCAAGGTCGACAAGGCCTTACCAGGCCTCACTCCCCAACCCCACAGACTCAACAGCAGGGAAACCTGCACCTCCAAAGGCGCCGGAAGGAAAGAGAGCCAAGGCCTTTCCTCCCTCCTTCTTCTACCCCAGCTGACGTAAAAATCGTAGGGAATACCGGGTAAATCTGGGCACTTCCTTGGTTCCAAACTGGTCCCCAAGGAAGGCCTAGACCAAACTACCAGAGAGAGGGAAGCAGAGAGGCTGAGTTTTGAGCCCAGCACAAAGGTGTGCAGGGCAGAGCAGAGAAGATCCCCCCAGAAGATTCTTGTTGGTCCATCTTGGCAGTTCTGACAGGCACTTCTTGTCACGGCCTATCCTCTCCATTCCAGAAGAGGCCCTGGCAACCAAAGAACCAACCCCCCACACCAGAGTGCACACCAACTCATGTGCTTTGGACCCTTTTGTTATCCTCTCCATTCTGGCCTATCCTCTCCATCCCGCAATAGCCTCCAGAAACCAAAGAACCAAGCCCCCACCATGGGACAGTTCAACCCCATCCGTGTGTGCCAAGGGCTCCTTTGTCATGTCACGGCCTATCCTCTTCATTCTGCAATGAGCCCTGGCAACCAAAGAACCAAAGCCCTACAAGCCCAAAGTGAAGCCCCAGCCGTGTGCCAAGGGCCCCTTTGTGATGTCACGGCCTATCCTCTCCATTCCGGAATAGTCCCTGGCAACCAAAGAACCAATGCCTCACACCCCCCCAGTGCAGCCCCACCTGTCTGCCACGGGACTCTTTGGGATGTCACGGCCTTTCCCCCGGAAAGAAAGCCTGGAACCTTGGGGTTTCAGATGCACTTGACGGGCCACCCTGCGCACTCCTTGGGCAGAAAGAGCTTTCTGTCCTGCCACCTTTTGTCTGGCAGGAATCTTTGTCCATCTTCAATTTGGGGAGTGGGACTGGCAATTTCAGCGCAGGGCTCCTGCAAGTGAATGACAGCCCTTCCCTCCAGGAAAGAAAGCCCTTCCCCTGGGTCTCGAGGAGCCAGCAGGAAAGCTGGGCAGGCCCCAAGGCTCCTGGGCCTCTTCCTTGCCAGCCCTTTGCCCAAGGCCCCCAGGCAGAGGTGGGGCTCAGCCCTTGCACAGCAGTGGGGCCCAGGCTGAGCCCCAGGGACTCCAGAGCCAGGCGGCCTGAGCTGTTCTCCCTGCAGCGTCTGCCTGGGGCAGCCCAGCCAGGCCTGAGTCTCTGCAGGAGAGGCCAAGCCCAGCCAGAGAGGGCTCAGCCCTCTGAGGCTGCACTCACTCCAAAGGGAACAAAACATTGGCCTAGAGGACATCCTGCCCCCAGATGGAGAACTGCAATTGTCAAGAATAAAAGAGTCAGCCCCCTCCATTCTTCAAGAAATCTTTCGACCTCTGTTATAAGTAAATGAATATAGGCGGAAATATAGCAATAAAAAATTTATTGAAGATTTACATAAAAGGCAAATAAGCAAAACATCGCGCTGGGCGGCCGGGGAGACCCCTGCTCCACTCACGGCACGCAAGCGCAGGAAGCAAAAACAGTAATTTTTATTCCCTTATCAGTTCCCCTCCCATAGTCACTTGGTATCCCTCTATTGGATCCGAGTTTGCAGGTCTGGGTCTGGTTGGCTTCCCTGCAGGCCCGTTTCAGTTGCCAGGTGCTTTGCTTTCCATAGTTTTAATCAGTCCTTCGTCCTTGAGGCCCAGTGTGCAGCTTGGTGTGTAGGTATCTCCAGATGTCCATCTTGGATTCTCTGTATTGTTCTCGTACTGGACCCTTTGATCCTTGTCCTTCCCTTCGTTACTTTATGCGTGTGCTATGAGACAATAAGCTTTTTAGAAAAATAAGATACAAAATACTTATTCAACAAGGCACAATAATTTGTCTTTTCAGCTTAAGAACTGCAAGCTGCAGGACTATCAGCTTACAATGCTGACAGATTAATGAACCATTCTGCAACTTACAGTCTTCCAACCTTAACAGAACATTGCTTATAATAACATATAAATGTATATAAGAATATAACATGCAATAGAATTTAATAAGTAAACTACTACTACTAATTTGATGAGTAAATGAAATTACTACTACTAATTTATTACAATTCCCCCCCTTTTATTTATTCATAAATTTGCTCATCAAATCTTTCGACAGCTTCTTTGGCTGCTCTTAACAGAGAAGACTGCTCTCCCTTTATGCCACTGCTCATGTCTTCATAATACTGCCTGGGAGTGTTAAGCTCCATATTGTCAGTCTGTTCTTCCTCTTTTGTATTGCCATTCATATTCTCATAATTTTGTTTTCTAGTCATGAGCTGTATGTTTTCAACCCTCTCCCTGATGAATTTTGTTACTTTACTAAGAATGCATGGGCCAAAGGTTAACGCGGCTAGTAGTGTTATCAGAGGCCCAGTTGACCCCAAATGTTACAATACAGAAACAAATACAAGTACAAAACAATAGTGATCCATAAAACAAAGCCAAATACCAAATTCCAGAATACCAAAGAACCCACCCAAAGTGCTGGAAGATCCACAGGTCTCAGATGAGCAGGATTCCCTAAATACCAAAGAACCCACCCAGGGCACTGAAAGATCCATACGTTTGACATGGGCAGGATTCCCAAAAAGAAGGCCTTATTATCCAATGAGATCTTACCTGTGTCCCAGATGGGGCTGGGGATCTGTGCTCTTCTGCAGCAAAGTCCTGGTGCTGGCGGGAAGATCCAGAGATCCCTCGGATCCGCGGGAGATCAGGCAGAGGTGTCCTGTCTGGGGGGGTCAAAAATTATACCCAAAAGCCACTGAGATACAGCTCGAGCAAGCTGAAAACTAAACTGTCATTTGGGGTCATCCCAGATCGACTGGATTTCAGAAATTACTCAACACAGGTGCCACCTCCTCCAGCCAAGCCCAGGAGATCAACCTCCTCAGCAGCTGCAAGAGCGGGATGTTCCTGTGCCTGCTGCCATCTCCCTAAAGCCATTATCCCACTCCTGCTGAGAAGATGGGCAAGAGGAGCATCTACCTCACAAGATCTGCTGCCGGAAGAAGAGCGTGTCCCAAAGGATGTCCTCAGCCTTCTCAGAGGGGACGTCAGATCCACTCCAGGGGTGGTCCCAGCCCTTCCCAATCCGGACCGGGCACCTGCTCCAACTCTTCCCTTGAAAACAAACAACAAATTCATGACGAGAGATTAAAAACCAAAAGTGGAAACAAGAAAAAAAGGTAAAAAGTTAACATTGTGTCAGGGTTCTGGGGAAGGCCCAACCCCTCCAGGCCAAAGAAAAACCCCACCTCCTCCAGCTCAGGAAAACCCAAGCCTTCTCCCTGCCCTGCTGCATTGGCCCAAAGAAAGGCTCCTAAGCCAAGGCAGCCCAAGCCTTTCCTGGCCTGCAGAGCAAAGCAGCTGGTGTTGTGCAGCCCCGCCTTTGCTCCCCCCACGGGGGTTTGTTTTTGGCAGGCTGGCTGCCCCTGCCCCAGCCCCGCCCAGCAAAGGGGCAGTGGCGGAGGCTGGAGGCAGAGCCGGGCTCCCATTTCACAGCCAGCCCAGAGCACCCGCCCACCCTTCTGCCAAGAAGCAGCTTGGCAGCCGGCTGAAGAATTCCTCAGGTTCCCCGCCAGCAAAGGGGGGAACCTTCGGTGCCCAGCCAGGCTGAGCAATGCCCGCCTCCGGGAGCACCCCCTGGGTGTGGACTCATCTGCAAACGGCGTGGGGAGCACGTCTTGGAGGAAGGGGCCACAATCAGCGTCCATCATCTTCAGCTCCCCAGTGTCCAGCTCAACTAAGAGCTTGTCATCCTTCACGTCGTCCTCGATGTCTCCAGCAGCAGGCCCACCCGGCACAGCTTCTCCAGAGGCCCCTTCTCCTTCCCTGGGGGCCAGACCAGGCTGTCAGCGTTCTGCCGAGGGCCCCAGCTGTCTGTGAAGCGGGACCAGCAAAACCAGGTTGGATGGTGGCCACCAGCACTTGGAAGACCGGGTCTGCAGCCCAGCTCCAGCACAAAGAGGGCCGTGTTCCAATGTGATGACCCCCCCTCAGTGCTACAGATGTGTGGAGGTGTTACTTGCCAGGCTGCTGGATCAAAGTGAGCACGTAGATCTCTCCCGTCTTCTAGGGCCGGTGAATGCCCTTCACCCAAGGATGGCACAAGAGGTCTTCTAATGATGGTCTGTCCGAGGGGCGGAGGGACAAACACCACCTGATCAGGTGCTGGCAGCCTGGGGGGAAAATGGCCGGTCAGTTGGAGAAGGATCCTGTCCCCTTGGTCCCACTGTCCACGTGCCCAGGCTGTGCTGGCTGTGCTCAGAGCTGTGCCCAAACTTCTCCATCCATTCTCCAGTTTGGAGGAGAGCAGGATGGCAGGACACAGGCCACCTCCTCCAGCCAACCACGGGACACAAACAGCTTCAAGAGCGGTGTCCTCGTGAGCCCGCTGCCATCTCCCAACACCGTTATTCCCCCCGTGCCACAAAGATTGGTATCCACCTTGAGAGACCCGTGGTGGGAACAGGAGCTGGTCCCAGATGGTGTCGGTTCCTTTGCAGAACGGGTGCTTCCCGCAGACCATCTGGTAGAGCAGGATGCCCAGGGACCAGATCGTTGCTGCCTCGCCGTGGTATCGTTTGAGGTAGATCCACTCTGGCGGGCTGTATGACAGTGTTCCTACAGAATACAGACACAGTTCATCAGGTGGATGCTGCCTGCTCCCAGAGCCTCACCCCAGCATCCCTGGCAATGTGGGGCCTGCCCCAGTGGCACACGCTGTGACCCACTGCCTTCTCGCCGGCCCCTCACTCTTGGTTACAAACTTTGGGGTGGACAAGAAGCCGCTGGTGTCCAAGAGGGCAGTGGAAGCCCTGGCAAGGCCCAACCATTCCATGCAAGGGAAAAACCCAGCCAGAGGTGGGGAAAAGCCATGCCTTCTCCCCGCCCCACTGCACTGCCCCCAACAATTCATCAGAAGCCAAGGCAAACAAGGCAAGCAGAGCAGCCCAAGCCCTTCCTCGCCTGCACACCAAGCCAGCTGGTGCACAGTTCTGAAACCCTTCTCTGCTCCCCTCACGGGGGTTTTGGTCAGGTTGGCTCCCCCCTGCCCCACACCCAGCCCGGGACAGGGTGGGTGGCACAGGCTGTCAGCAAGGCCGGGGCCTGTCTCGCAATAAACCCCCAGCCCCACCCAAAAGCAACTTGGCTGAAGAACTAATCCTGTCCCCCCTCAGCCAAAGGGGCAATCTCCGGGGCCACACCCGGGCATGGCCATGCGATGCCCGGCACCAGGAGCATCCCCCGGCTGTGGGCTCACCTGCAAACTGGGTGTAGGCCGTGTCCTGGAGGAAGGTGCCACATCCAAAGTCGAGGAGCTTGGCCTCGCCGGTGGCCAGGTGGAGGAGGATGTTCTGGGGCTTGATATCCCGGTGCAGGACGCCGCAGCTGGTGCAGTGCCGCACGGCCTGCAGCACCTGGCAGAACAGCCCCCACGCCATCTCCTCCGGCAGGAACCCCCACGCCGTGATTAAGCGTGAGAGGTCCTGAGACGGCTCCGGATGCTCCATCACCATGAAGAATCCGTTGGGGAGCTCGAACCACTCCAGGAACTGGATGACACCGGGAAAGCCAGTGGACACCTTGCTCAGCAACACGATCTCCAGGGGTGCCCGGGTGCCGTCAGGCTGCGGGGGGACCACGGGGTCGTCAGTGGGGCTGATGCCGTGCCTGTCTGCCTGCTCCCCCTCCGCCAGCCCTGGATGCTCCCCGTCCCCCACTGAGCCCACGCCCGCTCTCCCTCCAGGGCTCCCGGCGGCTTCCACCCTCCCGGGCCTCGGCTCGTCCCCGCCCGTCCCGCCCCGCTTTCTGCCGCCGGCCCCGCTCACTCACCAGCTCGCCCCAGCGCCGGATGCCATCCCGGGACACGGCTTTGATGGCCACCTGCAAGCCAAGGGGAACGGCGGGTTCAGCTCGTCGCCCGCTCCTCCTCCTCCTCCTCCTCCCCCTTCCCCTCCTCCTCCTGCTCCTCCTCCTCCTCCTGCACTCACCGGGGCTCCGTCCGCCAGGCAGGTCCCCGCGTAGACGCGGCCGAAGCCGCCGCTGCCCAGCAGCGACTCCAGCCGGTAGCGCTCGTGCAGCGGCTCCTTGGCCTTCCGTGCGGGCGAGACGTGGCCGGGAGCGTTCGGGCCGGGGCCCGGCCCGGCCCCCGAGCGCCCCTCAAGCGGCCCGGGCCGGGCTTCCCCAGCCGCAGCGGGCAGCGGCGGCTCGCTGCCGGCGGCCGGGCTGGCGAGCGGCGGAGCTCTGGCCGGGGAAGCCGCCGAGGAGGCGGCAGCGGCCGCGGCGCCCGCGTCCCCCGCCGGCCCCGGCAGGCGCCGGGCTCGAGCCAGGCGGAGCCAAGGGGCGGCGAGGCCGAGCCCGTCCCACAGCCAGCCCCACAGGAGCGCCCAGCAGCGCCACAGCCGGCGCGCCGGGAGCCGGGCGAGGGCGAGACCGCGCCGGGACAACCGGGGACGGGGCCGGGGCGGCCTCGGCCGGCAGAGGGGAAGGGCCGGGGCCATGGCCCGGGCCGGCAAGTGGAGGGGGAGACCGGGAACGGGACAGGGACACAGGGACAGGGACACCGGGACAGGGACACCGGGACACCGGGACTGGGAGAGGGAGAGGAGGAAAAGGCAACACGAAGAGTAATAGCGAGTGCGCTTCTATAGTCGCTGCTGCTGCCGCTGCTGCTGCAACTGCTGCTGCAACTGCTGCTGCTGCCGAAGCTCCGGGGCCGTTTCTCCGTTTCTTGTTGGCCCCCGCGAGCCCCGGGGGCAGCCCCGGCCGCAGTCACAGAGCTCCAGCCCCGGGGGAGGGCAGAGCAGGAGGATCGGCAGGGGAAATGCAGCCCTTTGGGGTCAGCGCTGCTTCCCGACCACACCAGGGCTGCTCCTGTTTTCCTGCCCGGTTCGAGGGAAAATCGGCGACTGCAGAGAGGATTAAGAAGAAGAGAATCAGAAGACTAATCTTGCTGCCATTTGGATGCCAGTCCATCCTAATAAATGCAGGCTTAATTTGGAAAGGACACGATGTAGCAGCTTTTTCAGCACCCAATATTTAACAGCTGCCTTTCAGGGGACAATGGGAAAAGGGGGGGAGAACGGGAGAAAAGGGGGGCTGGGACCTCCAAAGTGACCGAGGAAGGGGCTGAGACTCTGAAACCGAGCAGGGCAGAGGGGAAAAAACACCCCCAAATCGAGCTGGGGGGGAGCTGGGGACGGTGGGGATGATGGGAAAGGGGTGGGAGAGGGGAGAAAAGGGGTGTTGGACAGTGGGCAGGGGGACAGAGGGCAGGGGGTTCCCAGATGGGTCTCCCCTGTCCCCCATCACTTGAGCCCTGGAGTGGTTCCCTGGGGCTCTGGGAGGGGGCAGATCCGCACTGGGAATGTCCACTGCTTCTGGAACCCTTTGTGTGCTTGCTCTGGTCCCGATTGTCCACAGGTGCCCAACCCCCCTGTCCATCCCTGGGGGGCTGATGGGGGGACTCCCCCACCCAGCAGCTGGTGCTGCAGCAGCTGGGGGGCAGAGGGGGGTGGCAAAGGGGGGTCCGGGGTGGCTCCCTGAGCTCCCAACCTGCTGTGGGGGCTGAGGGCTGCTGGGGGGGCACCCCCTGACCTGTGTCCCTGCACACCCAGGGCTGTTCCAGGTCCTGGGAAAAGCCGAGTGAACGGCCCCGACCGGGAGAGGTTCCTGCCCGGGTCCATCTCCAACTGGGAGCAGCTCAGGCTCCTCAGCAGAGATTTGGGCACCTGGGGGGACACCCTGTGTGGGGAGACCTAGGCCAGGCACTGGAAGAGCCAAAGGGAGCTCCTGGAGAACAGACAGGATCAGGGGACATCAACTGCTGGCACAACTACAAGAATGTGGCCCCGTTTGCCCGGCCTGGGAACCCCCATTTTTGGGGTAATCTCCCCCAAATCCTCCCAAATCCTCCCCTGAATCCCCAAATGCCCCCAAATCCCGGTAAAATAGTGGGGCTTTAGATGTCTTTGTTGAATTTCTTTCTTTTATATTCAACAAATCAGCTCTTCCCAATGAATTTCCAAGGTCAGTTTGTGACCCCGTGGATGTTTCTCCCACTGTGTTCACCCAGGTGCCTGTGGGGAACCAGGAGGATGTGGAGACCACCAGCCAGGTGTCTTCCCAACGTGGATCCTCTGATGGGTGATGGAGTTGGAGCAGCAGACGAAGCTCTTCCCACAGTCAAGGCACTTGCAGGGCTTCCCTTACTGGTGGGTCCCTTGGTGTGAGGTCAAGGCAGAGCTCTGGGTGAAGCTCTTCCCACACTCCCGGCATCGTAGGGCCTCTCCCCGCTGTGGGTGACGAGGATGGAGTTGTGCTCTCTGTGCTCAGCTCGGGGCCTGGGGCAGGAAGGAAGAAGGACAGGGAGGGGATTTGCCTCCGGCCCAGAGGGAAGGCCAAGGACATCCCCCCAAATCCATCCCCGGCAGGACGGCGGCGGCAGCGGGGTTGTCCTGCAGCCGGGGGCGATGCTCGGCTGGGAGATACAGGACAAGACAGGGGCAAAGGGGCACTGACTTCCTCCTCACCTGCCTGGGGGGCCCAGGGCTTCTTCCTCTTCCTCGCAGCCTCCTCCTCCATTCGGCCAAGCTTTGGGAAGGAGAAATCCTGTTCTGGGGAGGAAAACAAAGTGTGAGTGCATTGGCTTGGGGATTCCTCCTGCCCAAGTCCATCTCTAGATGTTACCAAGTGGCTTCTGGCCAAGAAAACCTCCAAAACACCAAGATTCAGCCCAAAACAACCCTCTCAGCAGTGGAGTTCCCCCTTGCTGGTCTATCCACTTTGGGGTTCTGGGGTCCCTCCTGTGTGGGCTGCTGGGTTCCGGGGTCCCCACCCTCTCTGGGCTGCCAGAGATCCCGGGAATCTCAGGGGTCCTTCCTTTATGGGCTCCTCACTTTGCCATTCTGGGGATCCCCCTTCTCTGGGCTGCTGGGGATCCCGGGGGTTCCCCTCTCTGGGGTCCCTTTTAGGGTTGCTGGGGGGCTTTGGGGTCCCAGGGGTCTCTTCTCCCCTGACTCTCGGCTTCGGGGTGCTGGCGATCCCAAGGTGTCCAGCCCTCTCTCCAGGCTGCCGGGGGTCCCGGCTCCCCCCACCGCCCTCGCTGCTCCCCCCTCCTCTCCAGACTGCCGGGAGTTCCCCCTCTCCGGGCCCCCGTTTCACGTTCCAACCCGCACCTCTCCCAGGGGTCCCCAAAGCTGGGGTGTGTGTCCCGTGTCCCCCCACTCCCCGCCGGTATCCGGCGATCGCCACGTGGCTCCGGGGACCCAACATCCCCCTGCCCATCGCCGGGGCTCTGCCGGGAACCCACACCGGGACCCCCAAAAAACACCTCCCGGGGATCTCCCAATATCCCTCCAGGTGGCATTTGCGGCTCAGCTTTGGAGTCCTGCAGAATCCAAACATCACCCTGCCCCCCCCCCAAAAAAAATCCCAAAGTCCCCCAAGATATTTGGGGCGAGCTCCCCCTCCCCGGTCACCTGCTGGATGCGGGGGTTGATGCTCCCGGGACACGGGGGCTGCGGATACAGCGGGCGGTGGATCCACGTGCGTTCTTTCTCCTCCTCCTCCTCCTCTCCCTCCTTCTCTTTCTCCTCCCCCTCCTATTCCCACTCCTCCTATTCCCGTCGGAGCTGGGGCAGGTCGGGATGGGGCAGCGCTGGGCTCTTGGCCGCTCCCGCCCGCACTCGGCCCCCGCCGCAGCCGCCACGGCCGGGACGGCGGGGGGGGCCCGACCTGGGCACCCCCCACCTCCCCTTTGCCCAAATTCCCGTCCCGGGGG
>NW_020898016.1:0-6003 GCF_003984885.1 Neopelma chrysocephalum
GCGGCTGCACAAGGCCAGAGAGGTGCAGGCGGCTCAGCCAGGCAGCGCTCGCCATCAGGCTCACCTCCACAAGGAACGCCATGGCAGGGAGCTCCCAGGGACACATCTCTTCGCTGAGCAGCTCCAGGAGGCAGCATACGATGCTGCAACACCAGGGTGTGCAGGCAGAACCCATCTCCCTGGCAGGGGGAAAAAGGCACTGTCATGCCCGAGCTGGCTGGGCAAACCTCTCCCGCCACTCCCTCCCAGAGGCCTGGTCGTTCCCCAGCACCCCGGCAGGGGACGAGGGCACTCTGGCAGGTGGCTCCTCCTGTGCACCTGCCTCTCCCAGCCTTTGCCGCTCCGCTCGGCCATCCCTCTGGCCCACCACCACGGGCACTGCGTGGGGTGCCCCGTGCAGAGGGCAGAAATGACAGGGGCAGTGGGGACAAGGGGCTCTCACCTGGCCAGCAGACCCACCGCGTAGTGGTGGGTGTCAGCGTTGAGCAGCGTGTCCCAGCCACACTTGCGTTCCATGGCCACCAACACGCTCTCGCAGCGCAGACGGCGCAGCAGGGCTTTGAGGGTCAGCACTGCAAACCTGCGTGCAGAGCAAAGGCCAGGTCATGCTGGGAGCCCTGGCCAGCCCCAAAGGCGTGGGAGGGACAGGAGGACTGGGACGGAGCACCTGTTGGGCTGGGTGGGAAGGCTGCGTTGCTTCCGGCACTCCCTCCAGAAGTTGTCAACCTCCTCCGGCATCTGCACTGTGCTGAGGAACACTTGGAAGAGCAGATGCACAAAGAGGTTGGGGAAACACCCCCTCACTGCACGCGTGCAGCAGAGCAGATGGAGGATCTTCCAGAGTGCCAAGGTTGCCTGCAAAAAGGAAACCAGCGGAGACAGCGCTCAGTGCCCAGACATCCATGTGGCAGGGCCTGAGCGCGGCAGGGAGAGGCCAGGGGAGACACAGGAGGAGCACCCGGCCTGGTGCCCCTGAACCTGCCCCTGAGCCAGCTTTCCAGCCCAGTGCCTAAGGCAGGGAGATGCAGTGCTGGGGGAGGAGGAAGAGCCGCCGGGGAGGAGCCGTGAGGGGGAGCAAAGGCCGGTTCCAGAAACTCACAGCCAGGGCAAAGACTTCCGTTTCATCCCCATCCGAGGTGCACATGCTGCAGGCTGGCCAGCTTCCCAGGACAAGGGCAAGGATCTGCAGCACCGACTCTGCAGTACTTCTTGAGGAGATGATTGTCCTCCACATGGTCACAGCAGCTCTGCGGGGTCAAAGCTCTGTGTCAGTGGGCTCTCAGCCACAGTGCAACAGCCTGGGCACTTCCCGCTCCCAGGTGACAGAGCCACAGCACCGCGAGGAGCAAGGAGGGCACGTGGGAGCAGGATGCGCGGCTGGCATGCCAGGGCTGGGAACCAGAAGAGCCAGAGGCTCCGAGAACTCTGGGCCTGACAGACACCTGGGACGGGCTCTACAGGGTGATGGGCTGGTGAGCCCTGGAGGCAGGGAGGCCCCGTACCTGTCACAGGATGGGGCAGAGCGCAGCAGAGTCACCACCACATCCACGGGGTGTGCCTCGACCAGAGCCAGCACAGTCTTGTCTAGTCTGCGCTCCGCAGACGCATTGGCCGTCAGCCACCCGTGGATGTACCTGACCAAGGCCGGCACCTGCAGGGGGCACGGGGGAGAGTTGGAGAGCTGCCAGAGCCAGCAACTTGCCCGGCTTCCCCCGACAAGCGCTTCCCTTCCCAGCACTCTCCGCCGGCCTCAAAGGGGCCCAGCGGAGCCGGCGGGAGGGGCCACCCAATCCCTGCAGGGCTGGAGCCCTGGCCACAGGCTGCTTACTTTCTTGGCATTGGAGACACCGTTCTCCACAAGCAAATCCAGCAGGGCAGCACTGGTGTGGGCATTGCAGAGGTCAGAGTTTGCCATGCCCCCAGCGCCCATGGCAGTGGTCTCTTCCCTCCAAATGCAGCGGGTGAATTGGCAAACCATCTGCAGGAGAAAGGCAGGAAGAGAGGGATGTGCCCTGGAGAGCTCGCACAGCGGTGCCGGGCTGAGCAGGCCCGACAGCAGGCCCAGCCCAGGAGGCGACGGCTGCAGGTACCTGTGCTGTCCTGCGGAAGCGGCCACGGGCGCGGTCCTGCTCTTGTGTCCGGGCCCGACCTGGATCTGGCAAAGAGCGAGCGCGATCAGAGCTGAGGGGCTGCGGGACAGGCCGGAGAACACGGCCCAGCCCCGCGCTCCACAGGCGGGCCCAGCCCCGGGATGCCCAGTGCGTGGAGCTGCCGGGGGATCAGTCCCGGACCCTCCTTCCCCCTCCCTTTTCCTTGGCCACGTCCACAGGGGACGGGATGGCAAGAGGCCCATCTGGCTGCGGCCAGCAGCCCTGGGGCCCAGCTCTGCCACTCACCCTCCTGCAGGGGCTGGCACTGCTCTGCCTCCTCAGGCTGCTGGGATGGGGCAGCTCCAGGGCCTTCCTCCTCCCCCTCCTTCAGCCAGGCCAGCTTGGGCACCCTGGGGGGGGCTCTGCTCCATGTCTCTGTCTGGCTTTACGGCTTCCTGCAGGAGAGATGGCACGCAAAAGCTCTGGCTCACCAGGTCCTGCACAAGTGCCTTGAAGGCACCTGCAACACAGCGGGTTTGGGAACGCTCCGGCTCATCAAGTCCCACAGGTCGGCCTGGAGGGGCCATGGGGGAGTTGGAGAGCTGCCAGAGGGAGCAATTTTCCCACTCTCCCCCGAGAAGGGCTTCCCTTCCCACCCTACTGTGCTGGCCTCAAAGGCTGAGGGGGCCCAGCAGACCTGGCTTGAGGGCCCACATAATCCCTCCCTACCCACAGGCTGCTTACTTCCACAGAGACAACTCTCTCCCCGGGAATGTCCAGACTAGGAGCAGTGGGCAGGCGCTGAGCGGCTGGGATGTCAGTGCCTGCCATGCCCTGGGTCGCTGCGCCATCAGCCTCGGCCATGAGCTCAGTCGGCGTGGGGTCAGGCTGCGCCATGACCTCGGTTGGTGTGATCCTGGTCTTTCGACGCCGAATGCCCACAAATTTCAGAAAGGCCTACAGGAAAACCAAGGGCAGGGAAGAGAGGGATGTGCCCTGGAGAGCTCGCACAGCGGTGCCGGGCTGAGCAGGCCTGACAGCAGGCCCAACCCAGGAGGCGACGGCTGCAGGTACCTGTGCTGCCCGGCGGAAGCGGCCACGGGCGCGGTCCTGCTCTTGTGTCTGGTCCTGGCCCGGATCTGGCAAAGAGCGAGCGCGGTCAGAGCTGAGGGGCTGCGGGACAGGCCGGAGAACACGGCCCAGCCCCGCGCTCCACAGGCGGGCCCAGCCCCGTGATGCCCAGTGCATGGAGCTGCCGGGGATCAGTCCCGGGCCCTCCTCTCCCCTCCCTTTTCCTGGCCACATCCACAGGGCATGGCATGGGATGGGATGGGATGGGATGGGATGGGATGGGATGGGATGGGATGGGATGGGAAGAGGCCCATCTGGCTGCAGCCACCAGCCCTGGGGCCCAGCTCTGCCACTCACCCTCCTGCAGGGGTTGGGGCTGCTCCACCTCCTCCTCCGACTGCTGTGCAGGGGCAGTCCCAGGGCCTTCCTGCTTCTTCTTCCTCCCGAGAAACCTGCACAGGCTGAAGCGTCTCTCTGCCATCCTACAGTCGGGCCTCGAGGGCACCTGCTGCAGGGATTGGAGACGCCAGGGAAAAGCTCTGGGGCACCAAGCCCCAGAGAATGGCCTCGAGGGCACCTGCCGCAGGGCCTGGAGACTCCTCGCAGAAGCTCCGGGTCACCAAGTCCTGTGGTCTGGCCTCGAGGACACCTGAAAGACAGAAAATCCTACGAAACACAAGTCCTGCAGTGCGGCCTCAAGGGCAGCTGCCGCAGGGATTGGAGACACCTCGCAAAAGCTCCGCGTCACCAAGTCCCACGGTCTGGCCTTGAGGGCACTTGCAGCACAAAAACGCCACCAAAACGCTCCGGATTAGCAAGGAAAGAGTTGGCTGCACGGGGGCGCCGCACAACACCGCTCTGTCCCGACTGCACCGTCGCACGCTCCGAGGAGCACTGAGGCGTTGCCACCTCGCCACCAGTACTAAGTCATCACGTGTCACAAAGGGCCCTGTGACACCCTGCCCCGTGCCATGCCCACCGTGTCACAAAGGGCCCTGTGACATGCTGCCATGTGCCCTGGGGCCTCCCCCAGCCCGCCCAACCTGCCCCAGGAGGGAAGGAGTCCGTTCTCCAAAGTATCTAAGACAGCTGGACATGAACTTTAGGCACAGCTGAAAAACTAAGCAAACCCTCCCCTGCTGCGCCTGCCCATGGCAGCAGAAGGAGTCCCCTCGGCTGCCGACGCAGACGCAGTGGGAAGGCCACGGGGCCTCCACACAAGCTGGCATGGGCTCCTTGGGAGAAGTGCCGGCTGGTGGCCCTCCCAAACACGGGGCTGTGACACACAGAAGGAACGTGGGGGCAAGGTGTCTTAGTTGAACACGATTTCAACTTAGAAATCAAGACTCTTCAGGTGGAAGTGTGGAAAAGGAAAAGAAACAGCTTTTTATTAACCAAATCTGAATAAACAACAAACGGTGCAATCAAAACCTTTCAGAAGAAACAAAACAAAGTCCCAATTGCCCAGGTGGGGGGGAGAAACCCGTGACAACCTGGGGAGCGGGGAAGGAAGGCAGGACTGTCCCGGCACTTCAACAGCTGCTCGCAGCCACCTGTGCTCGCAGCCAGCACTGGGGAAAAAAAAAAAAAGTCCTTTTTCCCACAGGCAGTCCGAAGGCAGAATACCTCGCTCTGAGATGGCTTGGTCTCTTTCTCTCAGTCGTTCTCCACGAGGTGTCCCGTGGGGAAAAAAAAGCTTCCTCTCAGGAAAAGAAAAAGCGGGCGGCCAAAACCGGACTCCCTGCTCTGTCCGCTGCACGCCAAACCAAAATAGCCCCCGGAACAACAGACTCCCAGCCGTGCCTGCGGCAACCGCGCTTCCCCGGGAGACCTCCCCCTCTCCCCGTTCCCGCGCTGCCCAGCGCCTGCCACTCCGCTCCGCCCCCACCCCCTCCCCGACTCCCCATGTCGAGGACCGAGAATCGCAATTGCAACAATTCCAGAAATGGAAAAATATGTACAGCGATTGAACGGACTTGATGATGCAGACTTTATAGTTCTTATGTCTATATACATTGTATGTTTCCCCAGAATTTGTGTCTTCCGGGCATGTCCCGGCTTGTTCACCTCCCTGCTCCTCTGTTTCTCTGCCCATTGGCTGGAGAAGCTGCAGCAGGAGACAGCCCCCATTCGCCCTTTTCCCTCCCTGCTTCCTCCTGCACTCCTCCCCTTTTGCCCGTGTCCTTATCCTGCTTTGTCCCCCTGCTTGTCTGTCTCCTGCTCCGCCCTATGTTCTGGCCTTTTCCCCTCCGGAGCTGATGAAAAACCTCGTGCGCGCTGGAATAAAGACTCTACCTGCATCCCACCTTTGTGTCCCGGATCCGTGCTGTGTCACGGCCCCGTTCCTCTCCCCCCTTTGGACTGTGGCATCCCCCCATCCCAGAAGAAACAGATGGGGAGGGGCAGAGGACGGGGTACCCTAGGGAAAATATTCCAACATCTCCTTTCAAACCTAGGACACAAGGGCGCCAGTGCTGCTCCCACCCCATGGGCCGGGGCTGCACCAAAATCAGCAGCTCTGGCAAGTCCTCGCCCAAGGAGACCTGCCACCGCCCCGAGTCCTGGCAGGGCTGGTGCCCGTCTCCTGCCCCAAGAGCTGTGCCCCCGGGGGACGACTCCCCGAGGAGGCCCAGGCGTTGTGGCTGCTGCTGCTCCTGGTGCACAGCCTGCTGCTGTCTGCGCCTTGGGCAGCAGCGACTGCGCAGCCCTGCCCGAGGAGCCCCGCGACCTCCCCGTGCTGGCAGCAGCTCTGCGGGCCCAGAGCTCTGGCTCAGCGGGTTCTGGGCCACAGCCCTGTGGGCTGGGCAGCCGCGGGGGCCCGGGCTGGCCCACAGCCCTGCCT
>NW_020898017.1:0-1392 GCF_003984885.1 Neopelma chrysocephalum
CTCCGGGCCCCGCCGCGGGCTCCCCCCCCCCCGCGCGGGGGCCGCAGCTTTTTTGGGGGGGGTCCGTCCTTTCGAGGGATCTGCAGCGCTGAGGATCTGGGGGGGGTTCGCAGCCACCTGGGGGGGCTTTGCAACCATCCGAGGGGCTTGGAAGTTTTTTTGGGGGGTGGTCTGGAGTCATCCAGAGGGTCTGGAGCCATCCCGGGGGTCTCCCCTGCCCGGGGGATCCGCGGCTTTTTGGGGGGTCCGTCCTTCCGGGGGATCTGCAGCTTTTTGGGGGGCTTTTGGGGGATCTGCAGCAATGAAGAGGATTTATGGTTTTTCGGGGGGTTTTGCAGCCACCTGGGGGGAGGTTGTGACGTTTTGGGGGGGGTTTGCAGCCATCCCGGGGGGGTCTCACCACCATTTGGAGGGGCCGTGTCCTTTTTGGGGGGGGTTGCAAAGTTTAGGGGGAGGGTCTGAGGCCATCGAGAGGCTTTGCGAAGATTTTGGGGGGGATTCAGCCATTCAGGGTTTTTTTTGGGGGGGGTCGCAGTAGTTTTTTTGTGGGGGTGATTCAGGTCGTCCGGGAAGGTCAGGACTTTTTTGGGGGGGGGTCTGCAACCACCCAAGGGGGATGGCGGCCTTTTGGGGGGGTTGAAACGACCCAGAGGGGCTGCAGATTTTCGAGGGGGGCGGTTCTGTCGTCTGGGGGGGTGGTTTGCAACATTTTTTGGGGGGTTGAAACATTTTTGGTGGTGTTGCAGGCACTTGGATAGTTTGGAATTATTAGAAATTAGGGTTTGGGAGGGTGTGGAACCACCCAGGGGGCTTTGGAACTACTGGGGGGTCTGGGATCGTTTTTGGGGGGCTTAAAACCACCCATGGGGTTTGCAGCATTTTGGGGGGTCTGGGGCCATTTTGGGGGGGCTTAAAACCATCCGGGTATTTGCATCATTTTGAGGGTCTTGGACCGTTTTTGGGGGGGCTGAAAACCATAATTTCGGGGGCCTGGGTCCATTTTCGGGGGCTTAAAACCGTCTGGGGATTTGCAACATTTTGGGGGTCTTGGACCTTTTTCAGGAGCTTAAAACCCGGGGGGGGTGGTGTTTGCAACATTTTGGGGTTCCGGGACCCTTTTCAGGGGCTCAAAACCATCTGTGGGGTTCGTATCATTTTGGGGGGGCTGCGACCGTTTCGGGGGGGGCTGAAAACCATCCGTGGATCTCCAACATTTTGGGGGTGTGGGGTGTGACTGTTTTGGGGGGTGGCAGAACCGGGGCTGGGCAGAGCTGGGGGGAAATCCCTTCCAGCACCAAATCCTCACACCCCGATCCCAAAAAAAACCCCAGCGAGCGGATTTTTCCCCCTCTCCTCCTCCCCCAGAGGCGGCCGCGGGCGCTTCCCTTTCCC
>NW_020898017.1:1402-7836 GCF_003984885.1 Neopelma chrysocephalum
CCCCTCTCCTCCTCCCCCAGAGGCGGCCGCGGGCGCTTCCCTTTCCCTCTGGGGGGGGGGGAGGCGTTTTTTCCGATGGATAAATCATCGATCCCCGTTTTTTCCCGGGGTCGTTGTGGGGTGGGATCGGGGCGGGAGCAGGGAGATGGAGCTCGCTACTCCTGTCCTGTGTATGGCACTGGTAGAATTCACTGTGCAACGCCGCGGTCAGTGAATTACCATAGGGCCATAAACAGAGCAGAGACAGAGCCCGAGCCCCGCGGGGCCCGCCCGGCGCCGCCCGGCCCGTTTTGGCACTAGCACATTTTTGCTTTGGTCCGTAGCGTTGGAGCAATTATGTGTAGTGCCAAGATGGGAGGAGGCGGAGAGAGCAGCGCTGGGGGTGCGGGGAGGGGGCACCGCGGCTGGGGAGGGGCGGGCGGGGCGGGGACGGGGAGGTGGGAAGGGGAAAAAAGCCCTGGGATTGCCGGGGGTGGATGGAGGGGCGGCCGTGGGATTCCGGCTGTGGAGGGATGGCCTTCGGATCCCATCCAGGGAGGGATGTCACTCAGATCCCATCCAGGGATGTCCTTCGGATCCCATACAGGGATGTCCTTCAGACCCCATCCAGGGATGTCCTTCAGACTCCATCCAGGGATGTCCATCAGACCCCATCCAGGGATGTCCATCGGATCCCATCCAGGGAGGGATGTCATTCAGACCCCATCCAGGGATGTCCATCAGATCCCATCCAGGGATGTCCTTCAGACTCCATCCAGGGATGTCCATCAGACCCCATCCAGGGATGTCCTTCGGATCCCATCCAGGGATGTCCTTCAGATCCCATCCAGGGATGTCCATCGGATCCCATCCAGGGATATCCTTCAGACCCCATCCAGGGAGGGAGATCCATCAGATCCCATCCAGGGATGTCCATCAGACCCCATCGAGACATGTCCATCAGATCTCATCCAAGGAGGGACGTCCATCAGATCCCATCCAGGGATGTCCCTCAGACCTCATCCATGGAGGGATATCCATCAGATTCCATCCAAGGAGGGATTTTCATCAGACCCCATCGAGACATGTCCATCAGACCCCAGCCATGAATGTCCATCAGATCCCATCCAGGAATGTCCCTCAGACCCCAGCCATCCAGGGATGTCCATCAGACCCCATCCATGGAGGGATGTCCCTCAGACTTCATCCATGGAGGGATGTCCTTCAGAGCCCATCCAAAGATGTCCCTCAGACCTCATCCATGGAGGGATGTCCATCAGACCCTGTCCAGGGATGTCCCTCAGACCCCATCCAGGGAGGGATGTCCCTCAGATCTACGGAGGGATTTCCATCAGAGCCCATCCCTGGAGGGATGTCCCTCAGACCCCATCCAGAGATGTCCCTCAGACCTCGTCCATGGAGGGGTCTCTTTCAGATTCCAACTATGGAAGGATTTCCATCAGACCCATCCCTGGAGGGATGTCCCTCAGACCCCATCCAGGGAGGGATTTCCACCAGACCCATCCAGGGATGTCCCTCAGACCCCATCCAGGGAGGGATTTCCATCAGACCCATCCAGGGATGTCCCTCAGATCTATGAAGGGATTTCCCTCAGACCCCATCCAGGGACGTCCCTCAGACCCCACCCACGGTGATGCTGAGGGGGTGTCCATCCCAACGTGTTGTCCCACCCAGCCCACGGGGACATCCCAGCCAGGATGGACCCCCCCACACACTCCTTGTCCCCTCCCACAGCGGTGGCACCTCGGTGGGGTCTGGCCGAGCATCCCCGGGGGGATCAGGAGCCGCATGGGGGGTTTCTGCCCCGGGTGGGGTGAAATGTTATTCTCTTTTTTCCCTGTTTTTTCCCCCGTTCTTTGCAGCTCTCCAGGCCTGGCGGCGCAGCCTCGTGTCCCCCCCTGTCCCCACAGCAGGGCCCGGCCCCGGGGCTGCCTTTGGCAATGGTAGAACTCACACTGGTGCAGTAGCAGGATCCGGTGGTTCTAGACTTGCCAACTACAGCCCCGGGGAGCTGCCACGGACACGGGGGGCACCCCAGGACCCCCCCAGCACCCACCCAGCACCCCCCACCCCCCCGGCTGGGAGGGTCCCGCGTGGATTTGGGGGATGGATGGGGGGGTTTCTGTGCCCGCGCGGGGCGGGGGGGACGCGATGCCCGGCCCGGGGAGGATGGGGGGGGGGTCTGACATCCCAGCGCGTCTCCAAGGAGCGGGATCAGGGACCTGCGGGATCAGGGACCTGCGGGATCAGGGACCTGCGGGATCCCGGTCATTGGAGCAGCCGGGCCACGTGTCCCCGCCTGACTCCGGGGCTGATCCGGGCCCCGATCCGGGCGGGGGTGGGATTAGGGAGCAGCTCCTGCCCCCAGCCCTGGATCCGGCCCTTGCTCCTGGATCCGGCCCCTGCTCCTGGATCCGGCCCCTGCTCCTGGATCCGACCCCTGCTCCTGGATCCGGCCCCTGCTCCTGGATCCGGCCCTTGCTCCTGGATCCGACCCCTGCTCCTTGCATCCACTGGCCCTTGCTCCTGGATCCAGCCCTTTCTCCTGGATCCGGCCCCTGCTCCTGGATCCGGCCCTTGCTCCCGGATCCATCTCCCGGATCCATCCCCCCGGATGGATCGGCTCCAAACCCGACTCATCCCCGTGTTTGTGGGGAGGGCAGGACCGAGGCAGCCGAGGGGAGGATGGAGCAGCCCCGCTGGCAGATCCACCCGTCCCCAGGAGCAGGGGCAGGGATGGTCCCGGCTTTTTGGGGGCTCCAGGGAAGGGCAGGGGAAGGGGCAGCCGCGGCTGCCGTGCCGGGGGCGGGGGGCTGTGCCCGCCCCGTCCCCCCCGTCGGGCCCCCCCGGGCCGGGGTTGGGTATGTAGGGCAGCGCGGGGCGATTACCAGATAAACCCGCGGAGATTGGATCACCGGGATTAGGCTGCACGCTCGGCTCATCCTCCCGGCCTGGGGGTGGGGAGGGACCCACGGGGGTCCCGGGGCAGGCGGGGGCTGCGGGGGGCTCAGGCCGGCCCTGTGTCTGTCCGTGTGTCCGTGTGTCTGTGCATCCATCCGTCTGCTCGCCCAGGGAGCAAAGGTCCGTCTGTCTGTCTGTTGCTCCAGACACACATCCAGTGTGAGTCCAGCCATCCGTCCCCCTCTGTCTGTCTGTCTGTCCAGCTGTGGAACCATCCAGGCACCCACCTGCCTATCCATCCATCCATCCATCCGTCCATCTGTCCATCCAACCAGACAGTGATCCATCCATCCATCCATCCATCCTTCCATCCTTCCATCCATCCTTTGTCCATCCATCCGTCCTTTCATCCATCCATCCATCCTTCCATCCTTCGTCTATCCATCCATCCATTCATCCTTCCATCCTTCCATCCATCCGTCCATGAATCCATCCTTCCATCCTTCGTCCATCCATCCTTCCATCCTTTGTCCGTCCTTCCGTCCATCCATCCACCAACTCGTCTGTCCAGGCATCCAGACAATCCAGACATTGCTCCATCTGCCGGTCTGTGTGTCTGTCCACATCCATCCATCTGTCCATCCATCCACCAGTCTTTCCATATAACCGTCCGTTCATCTGTCCAGTCAGACGTTGATCCATCTGTCAGTCAGTCTGTCCATCCATCATCCATCCATCCATCCATCCATCCATCTGTCCATCCCATCCATCCATCCATCCATCTATCTGTCCATCTGTCCATCTCTCCATCTGTCCATCCAACCAGACAGTGATCCATCATCCATCCATCCATCCATCCATCATCCATCCATCCACCCACCCATCCCTTTCCCCCTCTCCCAGTCCGTCCATCCCTCCCTCCCTTCCCCCAGTTCTGGGATTATTCCATGGGGTCCCTGCCTGGGGGGGGGAAGCAGGGGCGGAGCCTCCTCCCCAAGCCCCACCCCAAACAGGCCACACCCACACCCAAACCCCACCCCCTCCCCAAAAGGCTCCACCCCCCAACCACCCAAAAGTGGAGCCGGTGCCCACCGGGACCAACATTCCCAACGTTCCCGCTGGGAAGCCCTCCAAGCCCCCCCTCCATCCTGCTCTTTCCCAGCAGCCCGGCTCATCCCGAGCATCCACCTGCATTTTTGGGCTCAAACCCTGCAGTTTTGGGGCTCAAACCCTGCAGTTCTGGGGCTCAAACCCTGCAGTTTTGGGGCTCAAACCCTGCAGTTCTGGGGCTCAAACCCTGCAGTTTTTGGGCTCAGACCCCTCAATTTGTGTCCCCATCGTGCAGTTCAGGGCGGAGCAGCGCCGGGATTGGGGGGTGTGTGTGTGTGTGAGAGGAACAAACCCACCCGGGGACCCCAAAAAACCGCCCAGGCCGGGCCTGGGGAGCAGGTCCCGACCCCTCCGGCCCGTCCCGGTGGGAAGCGGAGGTTGTGGAGCTCCAGGAGCCGTCCCAGCGGGAGGCCCCGACCTGCTTATTAAGGCCGATTAAGGGAGATTAAACTGCCCGCAGCGTCTGCCGGGGCTGAGCCGCCTCCCCCGGCCCTGCTGCCGCAGCCAGCGCCCCAAGGGGGGGGTGCCCGGGGGTCCCCGGGGGTCCCGGACCCCCAGCTCTTGGATATCCGGGCTTGGAGCTTGGATCTGCTCCCAGGGATCACCCACGTCCCCCCCTGTCCTCCCTTCCCTCCCTCTACCCGTCCTTCCAGCCTTCCCTGCTCGCTCTTCTCACCCCCCAGAAGCTTCCACAGGATTCATTTCCCCCCTCTGGAGCCAGGGATCGGCCACCCTGACATTCCAATAAAGCTGCTGAAATCCATCCCTGCGCTTCCCGGCTCCTCCTTGGGTTCGCACCCCCCCGAAAAAAACACACCCCGGGGGTGGGGTGAAAATGAGGGAATTCCACCCCAAAATCCAGCTCGGCCCCTGGGTGGGAGCACGGGGGTGGGTGGTGCGGGGATGCTTCAGCATTCCCAAGGTTTCCATCCGGCCCAGGGCGACGCGGGAAGAGGGAAAAGGAAGGAGAGAACCTGCACAAGGGATTAAACCCCAAAGTCACCCCTCAGCTCCTCCGAGGTGGGAGGGGATGGGGGATCAAACCCCCCAAAACACCCCCCGGACAGGGAGGGATGGCTCAACATCCCCAAATTCCTCCCGAAACAGGAGAACTGGACACCCAAATAGACACATTTGTAACAATTTATTGAATGAGGCAATAATGACACTGGGAAAACAAGGGGGGGGGGGTCCATGCTCTGCTATTTTCCTGGGTTTTGGTTTGTTTTTTTTTGGGGGGGGGAACCTGTGGGACTTAAAAGAACCTCATTCCATCGCCAAAGAAAACACGGACTTGGAAAAGCCACCGACATCTTCACCACGGAACCATAGAAAAATAATCGTATTAAAAACCAAAATCAGCCAGAAGTTGGAGAACCAGGACTTCGTTTTTCTTGTGGAAAGATCTCCCTCCCCCTGGAAAAAAGGACCCGAGAACTGTGTACAAAGAACGTTGGGAAGGGGAAGGGTTGGGAGAGGGGGGGTTTGGGTTGGGTTTGTTGGTTTTTTTTTTCCATATAAAACAAGTAAATACAAGAATCTTGAAAACTCCCTCGGAGTGAGACCGGGGCGGGGGGGGGGGAAACTGGAACGGCCTCTTGGGAACGGGAATAAAAAACACCCCGAAAAAAACCAACCCCCAAATGAAATCCCGTGGGAACTGCTGGGGGTGGGGGTGGGATGGCGAGTAAAATTCCACACACACACACCCCCCCCTCCGAAAAAAAATCCCCTCGAGGCTTTTTTGAACCCTCCTGGGAAGGATTTTGGGGTTAAAAACCGTGGGGAAGGACTGGGGGGGTGCATTTGGGGTGCAGAGGGTCCCACAAATGAGGGGTTCCCAAAGGGAGGGTTCCCCAAAGGGGGTGTCCCCAAAAAAGGAGGTTCCCCTAAAGGGAAGGATCCCAAAGGGGGGGTCCCAAAGGAAGGGTTCCCCAAAGAGGGTGTCCCTAGAAAAGGAGGTTCCCCTAAAGGGAGGGTTCCCCTAAATGGGGAGTTCCCAAAGGGAGGGTCCCTAAAAGGGGGGGTTGTCTCCAAACCCCAAAAGGGGGAGTTTCCCAAAGGGAGGGTTCCCCAAAAAGGGGAGGTTCCCAAAGGGAGGGTTTCCCAAAGGGGGGTTTCCCCAAAACCCAAAGGGAAGGGTCTCCAAACCCCAAAAGGGGGGTTTCCCAAAGGGAAGGTTTCCCAAAAAGGGGGGTTTTCCCAAAACCCAATGGGAGGGTCCCTAAAAGGGGGGGTGTCTCCAAACCCCAAAAGGGGGGTCCCAAAGGGAAGGGTCCCTAAAAGGGAAGTTCCCCAAAGGGAAGGGTCTCCAAATCCCAGAAAGGGGTTCCCCAAACCCCAAAGGGAAGGGTCTCCAAACCCCAAAAAGGGGGTTTCCCAAAGGGAGGGTTCCCCAAAACCCAAAGGGAAGGGTCTCCAAA
>NW_020898017.1:7846-16033 GCF_003984885.1 Neopelma chrysocephalum
TCCCCAAAACCCAAAGGGAAGGGTCTCCAAACCCCAAAAGGGGGGTTCCCAAAGGGAGGGTCCCTAAAAGGGTGGTTTCTCAAAGGGAAGGGTCTCCAAACCTCAAAAGGCGGTTCCCCAAAGGGGGGGGTCCCTAAAAGGGGAGTTCCCCAAAGGGAAGGGTCTCCAAACCCCAAAAGAGGGGTTCCCAAAGGGAGGGTCCCTAAAAGGGAAGTTCCCCTAAGGGAAGGGTCTCCAAACCCCAAAAGGGGGTTCCCCAAACCCCAGAGGGAAGGGTCTGCGCTCGCAGCCCCCCCTGCCCTCCAGCAAAGCTTTTCCCATGGGAATCAGATCTCCAGGGCTGGGAAGGGGAGGCTGAGGGTCCTGGGAAGGGGGGAAAGGAGGGAAGTGGGGAGGGGGGGGGACGAGCCCGAGGCGGCTCTTTGGCGAGGAAAATCCTGGGGAACGTGGTTGGGACCGCAGCCGGAGGAGCCCCTTCGGAGGCGCTTCCGCTCCGGGTGGAGAGCCACGGAAAAACCGGGAAAATAATAATAATAACAACGACGACGACGACAATAATAATAATAATAAAGAAAAAAAACCCAAAGGGGGCAGAAATGGCAGGTGCTGTCAGAGCAGAGAAGTGGGGGACAGGTCTCCAGTGTGCACCAAGGGGACATGGCCGGACCCTCCGGACCCTCTGGATCCTCCTGGAAGAGCATCATCCCTTCGGGAGGTGCCACCCCCCTGCAGTCACAACATGCATTTTTTGTTTTTTGTTTGTTTTTTTTTCCCAGGAGAGGAGTCTTTTCCGAACTTTCTTTCTTTCTTTTTTTTTTTGTTTTTTTTTTTTTCTTTTCCGGGCTTTTTTTTTTTTTTTTTTTTTTGTTTTTTTTTTTTTTCCTTTCCGGGTTTTTTTTTTTTTTTTTTGTCCTACAAAAGTCCCATATTTAAAATCTTTCCCGTCCCTAATTTTGCCCGGGAGGTGCCAGGGTTTGTCCCGGTGCTCCCCACCGGCCTCATCCCGCTCCATCCCACCTCGGGGAGGGGTGAGGAGGGGGGAAAAAAACCGGGGGTAAAGGTTTTGCTTCGCTTTCGTTTTTCTTTTTCGAACCTCCTCGGAATTCCCAAAAAGTCACAATTTTGGCTTCTGGCTCCTCTGAGAGAGAGCTCGAGCGGCGCTAGAAAAAAAAAAAATGCACTTTTTTTTTACACCAACATCCTCTGCCAGGATCTCAGGATTCATTCGTTTTCCTCTTTTTTTTTTTCAGTTTTTTTTTCCTTTAAAAAAAAAACCAAACGAGCGAACGAACGAAAAAAAAATAAAAGACCGAAAAAAAAAATAAAAGACCCCGAAAAAATATTAAAAGACCGAAAAAAAAATAAAAGGTCGACGAAACCTCTTTTTTTTTTCCTCTTTGTTTTGTGTTTTTTACGCTTCCAAAGCTCCGGGAGAGAGAGAGAGAGAGAGAGAGAGACTCCGAACGCCACCTGATTGCATCTCTCTGGAGAGAGAGGAGTAAAAAAATCCTCGCGAGTCGTAAAAGTAAAAGAGAGAGAGGCGGAGGGAGGGGGGGAGGAGAATTCCTGGCGGGGTCCCGCGGCGGGCGGGGTCACTGGTCCAAGGTGACCACCTCCACCGCCTGCCCGTCCATGGTGACGGCCGTGTCCGCTATCCGCGTGGTCACCGGCGCCATCGCCACCTGCACGGGGCCGTTGCCCTGGGCCAGGCTGGTCACCACGGTCTGGTACATGCTCACCGGGATCTGCACGAGCCCTGCGGGGACACAAACCCACAGGGAGAGGGTTGGGAAAGGAGGGAGTGGCATGAGGGGTGAGGGTGGGGAGGATACGGGATGGGGGAGCGGGGTTGTGATGCTCCAGTGAGGGTTGGAGGGATCCCACCTGGAGAGGGAACTCAATGTGGAGCTGCTGGAGTGAATCCAGAGGAGGCCCCGGAGCTGCTGCCAGGGCTGGAGCCCCTCTGCTCTGGAGCCAGGCTGGGAGAGCTGGGAATGTTCCCCTGGAGAAGAGAAGGCTCCAGGGAGAGCTGAGAGCCCCTTGCAGGGCCTAAAGGGGCTCCAGGAGAGCTGGAGAGGGACTGGGGACAAGGGATGGAGGGACAGGACACAGGGAATGGCTTCCCACTGCCAGAGGGCAGGGATAGATGGGATATTGGGAAGGAATTCCTGGCTGGGAGGGTGGGGAGGCCCTGGAATGGAATTTCCAGAGAAGCTGTGGCTGCCCCTGGATCCCTGGAAGTGTCCAAGGCCAGGTTGGAGCAACCTGGGAGAGTGGAAGGTGTCCCTGGGAGGGCACTGGATGGGCTTTGAGGTCCCTTCCAACCCAACCCATTCCATGATTCTGTGACCCCACGTGACTCCCATGTGGGATGGGAGCAGGGATGGGATGGGGTTGGGGGGCAGCCCCATGAGCTCAGCCCACACCCCAGGGCCGTCCAGCTGCAGGGAGAGACAATGAGGATGAAGAGGAAAGAAATGAGGTTATTTTTGGAGGAAGATCCCCAAACCAGGCGTGTTTGAGGATGGCACAGCAGGGACAGCACAGCCACTCCTGCCAGGCCAAGTTTCCTGGAGACAGGGGTTGCTCCCACGTGTTTCTCCCACATCCACAGCTGTGCCACCCCCAAGCCCACCAGTGAGCACCCACAGACAGGGAACACCCTTCCAAAATGCATTTTCCCACTTGGTTTCCCCAGAATCGGGACACGTGGGGTTGAGGAAGGGATAAACTTGGCTTCTCCCACCCCCTGCAACTCCCTAGGTCACTCCAGCACCTCCCCACCGGTGGCACGTGGAAGGATCCCTGTGGATCAGACACCAGTCCTGCCCACGAGCTCCCAAGCACAATTCCCTTCCTCCAGCTCCCTCCCCATCCCAGCCAGGTCCTTCTCCCCTCACCCTGAGACAGGGAAAGGACAGAGTGGGAACAACCAGCCCTGGCCCAGCCAAACCTGCCCCTGGCACCAGCTCCAGGCATTTATAAAGCATCTGGCACAGAACAGAGACAAAGGAAAGCCAATCTCATCTCTCAGTCCTTCCCTGACCGTGGATGGGTCTGGCAAAGCAGGAAACACCTTTTTCCCAAGGGAGGCTCAGCTGCAGGAAGGGATGAGGTGCCCCTGGGGTGAAGCTGGAGCTTTCTGGAGCACAGAGGGAAGTCCCAGTGTGCCCCAGCCAAGGTGACAACAAAACAACAGGGGGGCCCCCGAGGGTTGTTTGTGAGGCGAGTGATGGAAAGAGCTGGAACAAAGAGCAAGAAGCTGGTGCAGCTCCAGGGAGCCAGGCAGGGGGTGGGAATGGCAAATCCCACAGGTTGGGAGGACAAACTTCATCCTTCTACCCCCTTGTGCCCACCCCTGCCTTGGGGGGGTTTGGGAAAGCGAGGCAATGTGGGCATTTCTGAAAATATCTGCCCCTTTGCCGGGGGGAAAAAACAGCTTTTTGGGGTCCCCACGGAGGCGGCAGCGGGTCCTGAAAAAGCAGGACGAGCCCTGGTGGGGCAGGAGCAGAGTCTGCCCTGCCAAGGGCACCTGCTGAGTGACTGGAGGTGGCCCAGCCCGGGCGGTGTCCTCGGATAACTCGGAGTGCAGACAGGAAAGCTTAGGAGCTAATCGTGCTGGCCCAGGGGGGTGACCCCGGCCGGCCCAGCCCGTGCTGCTCCTCCAGCATCCCTCCCTCTCCCCCTGGGATATCACAGCACTCCGTGCCTGGGAGGTTTTGGGGTCCCCGAGCCCCCCAGGGCTGCCCCAGGCCGGAAGGGTCACATCCACACCCAGCCCAGCCAAGGAATTGCTTTCCTGGTGTGGTGGTCCAGCACCGGCTTCAGGAGAAGGTTCCAGGCTCCCGGGAATCCGTAAGAATTTTAGGGAACAAAACCCTGGAGGGAGAGCTCAGGCTCAGCCCTCCTGAAGCAAATCTCCCTCGGGAGAAGGCGGCACATCCCAGTTTAAGCAGGACCCGGGGATCTGGCCTGGGATGCACCCAAAATCCCCCCTCCAGACCAACCGAGCCCTCAGGGCTGTGAACCCGGGGGAGACGGACGGAGCTGCCCAGGGACACACGGACACCCCAGGGAGCAGAGTCACCACGGGACCCACGGAGCACAGGCACTACAGGCACCAAAGACACTAAAACCCCCCCCACTGAAACGTGTGGTGGCCACAGCGCTGCCAAAAATGGGTGATGGTGAGACCTGAAGAATCTCAGAAGATCCTGGGCTGGAAGGGACCCACAAGGTCCAACCCAACTGGGGTGTTTTTTGGGGAAAAGATGAATTAATTCAGCCCAGGTTTGGCTGAGCACTGCCAAAAACGGGTGATGGTGAGACCTGAAGGATCACAGAATATCCTGAGCTGGAAGGGACCCACGAGGCCCAACCCAACTGAGTATTTTTTCTTTTTTGGCAAGGCTGATGAGCTCAGCCCAGGTCTGGCCACGTCTGGGAGCGCCCGGAAGAGCGGGGCAGCGTCCGTGAGAGCCGGCGCCGCACAGATCCCTTTCTGCCAGGGATTAGAGCAAATCTCCTCAGCTCTGACGTAGCCACCTTCCTGCCAGGGGTGGGAAGAAGCCAAAGGAGGAGAGGGCTGGGAAGTCTGTGGGCATTAGGGCAGAGCTGATCGCCCTTGGGAGGGACACGATTAGAGCGCCGAGATGCCGTAATCGGGTCTGGGATTGGCCCCGCGCTGCATCTGCTCAGACCTGCGCCCTGATTAGCCCTAATCTAGCTGGCATATGTCAATCCAAAGCGTGGATTTCAGACCCTTTCAATTGTATTAAAAGCAGGAAATCCATTAGACACAAAAGTCCCGAGCCTTTGGGAAGCGTCGGGTCCGTGACGGGAGCGCCGTGAGGGACGGGCGGGGAGCGGGGATCCCGTGGGATCCCAGGGACAGTCACACCTCCTGCCTGGGGAGGGACACCAGGACAGGTGAAGGATCACACCCCCAGCAGCACTGAACGTGGCCACGGGCTCGTGGAAGAGGCAGCCGGGCTGTGCTTGGCTTCCCATCCGTGGGAATGGCCAAAAATCCCCTCTGGAAGGAGCCCGGGAACCTCCGTCCCCCCTGTGGATCAGCCATTCCCAGCCAGCAGCTCCCACCCACCCTCAGCAGGGATGAGGAGCTCCAGCCCCCTGGGAGCAAGGCCAACGTCCAGCACTGAGCTCCTGCCTCCCACTTCCCTGCCACATCCCAAAGAATTCCTCTGGGGGAGGATCAGGTTTGGCAAGACTCCTTTGGGGGGAGGATCAGGAAGCATGGCATGGGGGGAATGGGTCAGGACACGAGGGGCCAAGGGAGGAGAAGGGCCATGGGAGGTTTTTAGGGTTGAGATAGCACCAGGAGTCAAAGGATCAGAGTGGATCAACTCCGAGATGGCCCCGGTCGGATTCCAGGTCAGGTGATACCAGTGGCTGCAATTCCCACAGGGAATGGGATGGGCCACGGGAGATGGTGAAACTCCTGCTGTCCCAGCAGGGAAGAGGTTCCAGTTCATGGAAGAAGAAGGGTAAAGGTGAGGCCACAGGACTGAGAGGTGAAAAGTCACACTGTGGTTAAAAGAGAGGCCTGGCCTGGCACAGCCCATAATCCCTGTCCCGATCCCAAACTGCAGGACCCCCTGGAACCACCACACAGGGCCAGAGGGTCGGGCAGGGGGGATGGGGCAGTGCCCAGGGAATTGGTGTCGAGGGCCAGAAGTGCCCTGGACAGGCAGGGCCGTCGATGTTCCGGGAATTGGGATCATCAGGGCCAGTTTCTGCCCTGCTCTAACCCCTCCTCACCCTTGGGATCGGAGCCAGGGCAGCATGGACACGTCCTCAGCTGCTGTGCCCGCTCCCAGAACTCCCAGATATGGAATATTGTCCTGCCCAGGGACACGAGACAGCCTTGGTTGAGTCCACCCTGATCTCCTGTCCAGTGCCTGGGGGTTTAAAGTGGCTCAGGCCGTGGAATCCCGGGAGGGGTGGGGTGGGAAGGGACCTTAAAGCCCATCCAGCTCCAACTCCAACACCTCCCACTGTCCCAGGCTGCTCCAACCCCAACACTGGACACTTCCAGGGATCCAGGGGCAGCCACTGGTGCTGCTCCTGGAGATCCAGTGGCTCCAGAAGCACACCCAGCACCGAGGAGAGGCGGCATTCCCAACAGAATGGATGCCGAGGTTGGCACACCTCGGGCACCAAAGGGGTCTGCTCTGACCTCCTGCCACCCTGCAGAGCCAGCAGGGAGAGATCTGAAGTCTCTCAGCCCCTGTTGGAGCTCTGAAGGTCTTACAGTGCTCACACCAACGATGGGAAAGGCCAAAAAGAGTGGAATTCCCACTGGAATTCCCTGGCTGTTGGCACACAGCTCACCCAGAGGACTCTGTCTCCATCTGCTCGGCTCACACCGAGGGGAAAGCAGCAGGAGCTGTGCTCAGGAAGTGTTCCACAGCAGATATTCCTGCAGCTCCTCCCTCCCCTCCTCCAGAGGCACCGGCCCGAGGAATCCAGCCGGGATTCCCGCGCTCAGGAATGCCCCAGGAGATGCCATCCCATCCCCACCTACAATTCGGGAGCAAGGGCGGCTTTGGAGGCCGGGACGGGGGAATTCTCGGGGACGGGAGGGTTTTAATGCCCAGAAACCGAGCAGGGGAAGGAAAAAATCCACCAACTCGTCTGTCCAGGCATCCAGACAATCCAGACATTGCTCCATCTGCCGGGCTGTGTGTCTGTCCACATCCATCCATCTGTCCATCCATCCACCAGTCTTTCCATATAACCGTCTGTTCATCTGTCCAGTCAGACGTTGATCCATCTATCAGTCAGTCTGTCCATCCATCCATCCATCCATCCATCCATCTGTCCATCTGTCTATCCAACCAGACAGTGATCCATCCACCAGTCCATCCATCCATCCATCCATCCATCCATCCGTCCATCCATCCATCCATCTGTCCATCCAACCAGACAGTAATCCATCCATCCATCCACCCATCCTTCCATCCATCCATCTGTCCATCCAACCAGACAGTGATCCATCCATCCATCCATCCATCTGTCCATCATCCATCATCCATCCATCCATCCATCCATCCGTCCATCATCCATCCATCCATCCATCCATCCATCCATCCATCCATCCACCCATCCCTTTCCCCCTCTCCCAGTCCGTCCATCCCACCCTCCCTGCCCCCAGTTCTGGGATTATTCCATGGGGTCTTTTAGAACGAGGTTATTCCGAGGCCGGCTCGGGAAAGGGGCTGCCTGTAACCCAGCCGTGTCCTACGGAATCCTGGAGCAAAGACCACTCCTTTCCTCACCAGCTGCAGCTCTGGGCACCACTTGGAGTGTTCAGAAGGCCCCACAAACGTTTTTATTAAATCCACGCCGTCGCTTTGAGCCCGGCTCACCGAGATTCCCAGGAATTATCACCTGGAGCACCTCCCTCCCGGGGGGACCGACTCGGGGGGGGCCTTCAGGAGGTGGGAGGGGGGACAGGCCACAGGCACAGGGGGGGTGTTGGCAGCAAAATAAACCTCTGACCATCCCTCCACAGCAGCTACAACAAGGGCTCTCTGAGTCACGTGTCACCCCGAAAAACCCTCTGGCCGAGGAGAAGAAGAATCCACCAAAGAAGAATCCACTGAACCAAAAGCATCCCTCAAGACATGAGGGATCTCACCCAAAAGCCCAGTGCGGAAATGAGGCATTCCAGGATTCCCACCACACTCCAGGGGGGCAGGGGAAGCACAGGACACCCCTTAACACCTTGTCTGGGATAAAAGAGGAACTGTCTTCCCAAGGCTCAAACCCCCACCTGCAAAAGCACCAAGGGTTGACCCCAATCAGACAATTGGAAGGGTTTTCCCCCTCAGAAAATCCTGCCCCATCCCTGGAAGTGTCCAAGGCCAGGGCTTGGAGCAACCTGGGATGGTGGAACTGGATGATCTTTGGTGCCTTCCGACCCAAACCACCCCGTGATCCTGTGATGGTGACAAACCACCAAGAGCCCCTTTGAAGGGTTTTTTTTTAAGCCCTTCAATCAAAGCCCTGAGAACTCTCCGGGCACAGAGCGGTGGCAGCTCTGCCCCACAGACCCTCTGTGCCAACCCAGCTCAACACACAAAGGTTTTCCCTCCAGGTAACTCTGCCCCACAGCCCCTCTGTGCCAACCCAGCTCGACACACAAAGGTTTTCCCTCCAGGT
>NW_020898017.1:16043-17018 GCF_003984885.1 Neopelma chrysocephalum
TCTGTGCCAACCCAGCTCGACACACAAAGGTTTTCCCTCCAGGTAACGGTTTGCAAAGAGTCGAAGTCCCTGTTCTGTAGGATCACCCATCACCTGCCTCTTCAAGAGCTGCTCTGGTCAAAACCACGACAAAGAGCGACTTAACGAGGCCCCTGAGGCGACATCACAACCTTGACAGAAAGGGACACAGGAGACAAAAGATGCAACATTCCCATCAGCAGAGATGCAGGAAGGACAATCCTGGAGCCGCCCGTTCCCTCCCCTGGCCACATCCCAGTCCCTCAGCCTGTCCCTGCTCAATCCTGCAAATCCAGGGAATTGCTCTTTCCTGAGCTTTCCAGGGAAGGCCTGGCCGTGGCACTCAGTGCTCTGGGCTGGGGGACAAGGAGGGGACGGGGCACGGGGTGGATCCATGGGCTGGGAGGGTTTTTCCAGCCTCGGGGATCCCGGGTGTGATCCTTTGGCTCCTCTGGATCTCTCGCCAGGAGCTTTCCCTCTCATTTTCCCTCTCTGAATTTCCCTCTCGTTTTGGGTGTTTGGGTTTTATATATCTCCAAATCTCAGCTGGAGACCAACCCCTCCCTTCTCCAGCTGGGAGAGGACAGCTCATCCCACCAGCTCATCCCACCATTCCTGGCTCCTTCCTCCCTACAAAGCTCAGCCAAAATCTGGAATTTCTTTGGCTTAACCTCCCTTATTTCGTCCAGATCATTTTTGGGGGTTTGTTTTGGGTGTTGAGGGATTAATTTTTTTTGAGTTCTTTTTAAGTTGCAGCACTTTGAGGCCAAACCATGGGCATGGGATTCCTGATTTCCAGGAGGGTTTTCTTTGTATTTAGGGGTTTGGGGTTTTTTTGAGTTCTTTTTAGGTTATATGGGGCTGGAATTCCTGATATCCAGGAGGTTTGTTTTGGTATTTAGGGATTTTTTTTTTTGGAGTTCTTTTTAAGTTATATGGGGCTGGAATTCCTGATTT
>NW_020898017.1:17028-24773 GCF_003984885.1 Neopelma chrysocephalum
GCCCTGGGCTGGGCGCTGGTGAGGCCACCCCTGGAGTGCTGTGTCCAGCTCTGGGCCCTGAGCTCAGGAAGGCCCTGGAGGGGCTGGAGCAGGGGCAGAGAAGAGCAGCGAGGCTGGGGAAGGGACTGGAGCACAAGTGCTGTGAGGAGAGGCTGAGGGAGCTGGGGGGGCTCAGCCTGGAGAGGAGGAGGCTCAGGGGAGACCTCCTCACTCTCTGCAACTCCCTGACAGGAGGGGGGAGCCGGGGGGGGGTTGGTCTCTTTTCCTAGGAAATGATCAGCAAGACAAGAGGGCTCAGGGTCTTCAGCTGTGCCAGGGGAGGTTTAGGTTGGATATCAGGAAGAATTTCTTTCCAGAGAGGGTGCTCAGCCACTGGAATGGGCTGCCCAGGGAGGGGGTGGATTCTCCATCCCTGGAGGTGTTTAAGGACAGACTGGATGTGGCATCAGTGCCATGGGCTGGGAACCACGGCGGGGTTGGATCAAGGGTTGGGCTGGATGATCTCGGAGGTCCTTTCCACCCCGGCTGGTTCTGTGATTCCATGAAAGGCCCCAGGAACGTGTCCACCTGTGCAGAGGGAGCTTGTCCCCGGGCTCCAGGGCTGGAAGCTTAGTGGATAACCCCCCCTAAGCCCCCGTGATGAGCTGGCTTTGCTCAGGAGCACAGGGCACACCTGAGAGGATTATTAAGGGCCCGTCCTGGTCCAGCCTCCACGCAGGAAACGCGGATAAAAATAAATAAAAATAAAAATAACCCCCCCCCAGGATCTGCTTCCCTCACAAGCTGTTCCCTGGCAGTGAAACTTATGGAGCTGTAATGGTTTGAGAGCCCCAAAATCCAATTCCCGAGTCCAAGCCCCCCCTCCCACATCTCAGCCCAGTGTGAGAGTGGGAAGGATCTTTCCTTTTCCCTTCTGGACTTTTTATTGGAGGGAGAAGAGATTGATCCATTCCATTGTAAATACTGATTTATCACGGCAGAGATAGTTAAGATTGCATATGATGTATTCTAATATTTATTTGTACAGTGTTTGTTATATAATTCCCTTTCCCCCCATATTGAGTCTTGTGTTCGTGTCTGGAAAACCCCTCTCACACTGGGGGCTTGGACTGGGGAATTGGATTTTGGGGCTCTCAAACCATTACAGGAGCAGACAGGGGTTGTCCACGCCCAGCTCCTCAGGAATTAGGGATAAGGAACACCTGAGAATAAATTAAGTTTGCTCCTCTTCTCAAAAACCAAGTGTTAAACCTGACTGGGATTCTGAACGACCACCTAACAAGGATCCCTTTTCCATAAATCCCCTGCTTTTCCATAAATCCTGTGCTTTTCCATAAATCCCAGCTTCCCTGTCCTGCTTTTACATCCCCATTTTCCAGGGGGAAAATTGCCTGTTGAGGCTGATTCTCATCCCACTTTTTAAACCACTTGTTGTATTTCCTACGTGGTTTAATTAAAGGGGGGGAAGGAGGGCAGGGACTGCCCGAGTGTTGCATCACTTGGGTGACAGGAGCCCATTGGAAAATAAAGAATTAATTTAATTTTTGGTAAATTATCATTGCCTTTTGTAATTGTAATTAATTGCTTTGTTATTGTAATTAATTGATATTTAATTGTTATTAAGCACTGAAATATCGCATATTTTAGTGAAGCTCCTGCAGGAACAACACTCTGGGCACCCTGGAGACTACAAAAAGCGTGGAAAGGGAATAAGAGAGGGATGTCAAAGGACAAAAGGTGTGTCTGGGGTCCAAAAGTTGGCGGCCTTCAGGTGGCAGAAGGTCAGGGAATGACAGACAAGAGCCCTGGGATCCACCTCCCCTCCTGTGCTGTGACATCCCACTGCATCCTCTGGGATTCTGCTCCAGGGCTGCTGGGATCCCACCCCAAACACTGCCCAGGCACAGCAAAAATATAGATAAAAATATATATATATATATATGAGGTAGATAAAGCCCCTTTAGCCCCAAGAAGCACCACGAGGTGAGGAACCTGAGGGTGACAAGTGGGCACCACCAGCTGAACCCCAACATTCCAAAAGTGCCACCACAAAAATCCACTCACCTGAGGGACACTCTGCCAGGCTCCACTTGCAACCTGAGCAGTCTGCTGTTAGGATGCCTGACAATAAAACGTGGAAAAGGCTGAGAAAAGGGGCAAAATACCCCCCAGCAGGGGGGTAATTAATGTATTCAGAGGAAATCCCACCCTTTTGGGGGAATTCCAAAATTCCCCTCACATATGAGGGGAAAATTCACACACGAGTGACACCCCAAAATAAGGCAGAGTAACTGAAATATTCCTGGCTCCACACAGAACACTGTGTGTGCAAACAGGAGGGGAAGTGGGAGGTAAAAATAAGGTATTTGTGCTGCATTTTGGATATATTTAAATTAATTACTTAATTGGCCCAGAGAGGCCCAGAAATGAGAGGAGTAAAAATCCCCCCCCTCCGGAGCAGCTCCAGCCACTTCCAACAAAACTCTTTGTAATTCCCAGAGCAGAGGGATGAGAGACTGAATGAAAAGCTGCCAAAGGTGGGATTTCCCTGCATCTCAGGTGTACAAGGCTGGAAAGTTCCCGAAATCCAGGCCCTGGAAGGAGCTCCATGGATTTTAGGGCTCCGGGGGGGCCGGGATCTGGTGCGGAGCCGACGGATCCCATGTGAACAGGGACATGAGCAGGCACTGCAGAGCTCTCAGCACGGGGAGATAAAGCAGGCATTGTCCTGGAGGAAGGCAATCCGTAACCAGATAGGCCCTGGCTCCAGCTAAAAGCCCATTTTCCCAGCGTTTTCCTGCCTGGTTCCGCAGGAACCACAACACAGGGCACATTCACAGCCACCCACCGACGGGTTCTCTTCCCCCAGTGTCCCGCTGGTGCCTCTCCTCCAGGGAATTCTTAACCCACCCAGAGGTGAGGAATTCCCAGCACAGCTCCTGGAGCTGGAGGATCCCTTGGGAAGGCTCTCCAAGCTTTTCCCTGCAGGCTCCGGTGCGTGTGCCGGACTGGGTGCTGCTCCAGCCACCAGGAGGTAAGTCCCCTTTATTCCACAGGGGAAAAAAGGGCTGGATGTGGCCCCCAAGGGTCCTTTTTCCCTCCTCCTCGAAGCACATCCCTCAAATCCAGCTCCAAAAGCATCCCTGCCACACAGACCCCTTGAGGCAGCGGCGGCCTCCTCTTTTTTTTGGGGTCTGCAGCCCCTCTTTTATGGGACAAGGGACCTGTTTGGCACCTGCCCCGTCCTCAGCCATAAATCACAGGGAAAACACGGCTCAGGCTCTGCAAAGAGCAGGTTTTTACACTCCACATTCCTCCTGTTTGCTCACCCCACCGGCAGCGGGGATGGGTTCCCACCTCTCTCTCTCTCTCTCTCTCTCCTGGGAACACTCATTCCTGGAATGCTGCTGCCTCTGGCAGATTCCTCCCTTCTCAGCTCTGCACATGTTGCTAAAAAGGAAGAAGTTTGGGCTCTGGGCTGGTGGCTGAAGGCCCAGGATTTGTGCACAGATCCCTGAGCCACGCGGGACGGGCGGTTGGAAGACTCTTGGAATGCCAGGAGAAGGCCGGGATGGGGCAGGGAGAGGGATGAGTTCCTTTGCCCTGATTTTTGTGGTGGCAGTTTGGAATGCTGGGGTTCAGCAGGGGTTTTCCAGGTGTCCTGTCCCCGTGGGTCTCACCCCACAGAGGGGAGATTTGTGGACCCACGTGGGATAAAATCCGTGAGGAGAGTCAAGGGGCTGCAAAAGGCAACAGCAGCTTTTCCTGTCGCTTCCCAGGGCAGGGCAGAACGGGCTGGAATTGCTTCCTGAGAGGGGAAGGAGCTGTGGTGGCTGCAGAGGATCATCCTGAGGCCAGAGCTGCCCTTGCTGGCTGGGGGAACGCTCCGGCTCCGACCGCAGCTCCAGCAGTGCCAGAGCCCATCTCTGACAGCAGAGAACACACACAAACCCTAAAACCCGGCCAAATCCCAGCCTGGTTACCTTCCCACAGCACTCCAAACCTCTCAACACTCCATTCCTACTCGGAAGAGCAACCCAGACATTTTTTTTTCCGCAAGGAAAACACCCCAGGAACCTCCCGAGGAGATGCAGCGGCGCATCCGTGGGGTCGGAGGAGCAGGAAACGACCACTTCCAAACTCCCTGAGGGCTGGGATCAAACACAACCCCCCCCTCCAGGAGCTGCTGATCCCTGGGACTTCAAAGGAGCTGCACATCCCATATTTCTGCCAGCAATAAAGCTCCACTTCCATTAGCTCCGTGTTCTCCGTGACACGCGGCGCTCCCACCGTGCACACGCCAATTAAATCCCCTAATGCCTGGGAGAACAAAGCTGGGGTTTTTTTTTCCCCTTTCCTGATGGGAAGGGGTGGAAGGGAAGAGATCAGCTGGCTCAGGGGAATAGCAAGAGAGCCTTTCACCGCCAGGCCTCCCATCCAAATGTGTCCCAGGCACAGGGATAACAGATGGTCCCTCTGGAAGGCCGGGGTTGCACGGAATGAGGGATTGTCTCAGTGGTTGGACAACTCAACTGCAGCCACAGCCACACTGCTGGGGGGTTCCTGGGAGAGAAACCCCGGGATTAGGTGGCTGCAGAGCAACCTCTGCCCACCTGATCAAAGGCACCTCGTTCCTGCAGGGAAATGAGGGAAACAGCATTCCTGTGGGGTGCAGGGACCTGGATCTGGGGCTGGCACTGCCTGCTCTGACCTGTCATCAGCCCCTGGGGTTGGCAGCACCAAAACCCCCTCACTGACCTTCCCCTGGGAGGCTCTGAAGGTTAAAATCGTGGGGGAGTTCAGGGATCTGTGGCAACCAGGAGGAAAACCCACAGGCATGAAGAGTTTTCCATGATCTGTAAGGTATGGGAATAATAATTAATAACACCATGGTTAATTTAAAGCCAGTTCCAAGGCAGTGCTCCCTCAGCCATTCCCTTCTCGGAGCCTGTGTCCTCTCCAGGGCACAGCTGAACTTCCCATGGGAAGGGAGGATGTCCATCGAGTGTCCCTGGAGCAGGAGGGGTGGGATATCCGGGAGCGTGACCCAGAGAGGAATTTGTACAGCTGTGAGGGAATAAATGAAGCCCAAAGACATGGAGGGCGCGAAGAAAAAGTCAAATTTAGGCTCAGAAATGCCACACCTGGTTTAGGGAAAAATTCAGAGGGAAAGTACTCGAGGAAAAATGGCTTTTTGTGATTCTTGGAACCTGTTTGGGAGCTCCATGGAAGCACCTCGTGGAAGTGAGTGGTGCCCCTGCCCCGGCTCCTGAGGCTCCAAAGCCATCAGCGGGTGGATCCCTGCAGCCAAACCGACAGCAGCCATTCCCAGGGAGCAGGAGCCGCCCTCCTGCTCCGGGCCTGGCTCCGCAGAGCAGGGAAAAATAGGGCGATTCCCCGGGATCCTCCCGCCCAGCTGTTTACCGGCTGCGGATTACCCCTGTCACATGAGCTGCTTTGCAGCAAAGCCAAGCTGTCTCCACGGGCTGAGAAGGTCACTGGGAGACAGGGGCCTGCAGGGACAAAGGCAGCCCTGGCAGCTCCTTCCCAAAGGGATGCCCCGGGCAGTGGGAAGAGCGATCCCGACTCGCCGGAGAGGGCACGGAAAGGCGGTTTTGCCTCCCAGCCCTTTGCCCAGCTACCACCAGGGAGGGATGTCCCAGTGTTCAACCTCGTGGTGTCCATTCCCCAGGCTCCAGTCGAAGTGCTGGAAGCTGGAAAAAGCCCCTGCAGTGCCAGGTTTAGCTTCCCTTGCCACCCAAGTGCCACCAGCCGAGGGGACGCCAAGGGGGAGCTGCGCCTCCTGCACGACCTCAAATCACACACAGATCGACCCCGTGGCAAGAAATGTCCTCTCCAAACCCTAAACCTGATGGTGAAGAGGAAGGAGTTTCACCTGGAAAAGCGGGAATCTGAAAGTTCAGTGGAGCCCACTCAGGAAAATGAATTAAACCCGTCCATTGTCACCAGGGCTGGTGGGCAAGGACAAGGTTCCAGCTCTGAGGAGGCAGGACAGGGCTCTTCATTGTGCCCCTGAGGCACAAGACAGATGGGGTGGTGCTTTTAGGCTTTAAAATCAGCCCCTGCTGCGGGGATCCAACAAAGAGGATGAATCCAGGCACAGAGGGATCCTCTGGATGTGCAACAGAGGAACTGAGGAGGTCGGACCCTGCGGGAGAAGCAGCTTGGAAAGAGGGGCTGAGCACTTCCAAAGGCAAAGGAAGCAAACCCTGAGCAGTCTGGAGATGTCCAGGAAGTGGGAATGCCCAGTCCAAAGGGGAGCAGGGAGTGAGGGAGAACAGAAACCACAGAGAGGAAACTTTGGTCTAAAACACGAGAGCGAGAGGCAGAAAAAGCTCCGAGCACGGGGCAGCTGCAGGGGGGGAGGAGCCCCAACTCCCAGAAAGGGAGTTTGTCCTTCCAGTGGGTGCCCGGGGGTGGGGAGGGAGTTCCCAAAGCCCACCTCACTTCCTAGGATGCCTCCCACAGCCAGAACAGCTCGCTGGGATTCCAGCCAGCTTCCCATTTGGATCGGGTTGCGCCCTCCACCCACCCACCCACCCACAACCATGAAGGGCCTGGAGCTCTGAAACTGCCCCCAGGGGCAGAGGAGCCTCTGGAGCCTCCAGCCACTCCAGACAGGCACCATCTCCCACAGCTCCCCAGGGTGAGGGTGGGCAGGTCCAGCCTGGCCCGTGGGCACAGGGAGGGCTGGCAGGGAATTTGGGAAGGAGGTCCTGCTGGGATGGAGCAGCAGGTTGCAGCCCAGCCCTGCCCCATGTGGGGGGTGGCAGGGGAAGGGGGGGATTAGGAAGCCCCTCTCCATCTGCCCCGATTCAGTGTGGAATCACAGGCTGCTCCCACGATTCCCAGAGCCCCTGGAATGGTTCAAGGGGCAAAAGGGGCCCAGCACAGGGAGGGAAGAGCAGTGACACCCCCCCAGCTTTGGGGTGGGGAGCAGGGGATGCTGCTTCCCTGAGCAGGGCAAGATGTGCCCTGGAAGATGCTCCAGCTGCCCCCCAGCAGGGACCACTCCCCGTCCTCACCCCTGGCAGCGAGGGGTTCACGTGGGATCAGCTGAAGGAAGGATGCCCTAAACTCGAGGCACAAATTTTGCTCCACTCCGGGAAGCGGCTCCCGGGAAAAGTGAGCTGGGACCTGTCCTTTGGGACTGCCTGGAGCAGCAGGATCAGCAGAGGCTGTGCCAGCAGGGTGGAGCTGTCCTTGGGTGAGTTGGGAATTCTTCCAGAGGTGGGCTGAAAAAGCTGAACACAAGTTGGAATAAGTTGTCCCTGCAGGCAGAGTCCATCCCACGGGAGCTCCACCCCGGGAGCACCGAGGAAGGAGCAGCAAAGCAGAGCCTGGGTTCAGTCCCAGCTTAATCTTCCACCCACCCAGTTCAACAGCCCTGGGTGTGAAGGCTCAGCTCCACACGGAGCTCTCCCAGCACAGGAATTGTGTCCAGGGAAAAGCTGCTTTCCCCAGCCTTGGTCCTGCCAGGAGCTCCATGACCCTGTTTGGACCCCATGGAGAAGCTCTGCTGGTTGAGCTCCGATCCAGGTTAGGAGTCCTCTGATCCAGGTTGGGTTAGGAATCCTCTGATCCAGGGTTAGGAATCCCCTGATCCAGGGTTAGGAATCCCCTGATCCAGGTTAGGAATCCTCTGATCCAGGTTGGGTTAGGAATCCTCTGATCCAGGGTTAGGAATCTTCTGATCCAGGGTTAGGAACCCCCTGATCCAGGTT
>NW_020898017.1:24783-24996 GCF_003984885.1 Neopelma chrysocephalum
GGTTAGGAATCTTCTGATCCAGGGTTAGGAACCCCCTGATCCAGGTTAGGAATCTTCTGATCCAGGTTAGGAATCCTCTGATCCAAGGTTGGGTTAAGAATCCTCTGATCCAGGTTGGGTTGGGAATCCTCTGATCCAGAGTTAGGTATCCTCTGATCCAGGTTAGGAATCCTCTGATCCAGGTTGGGTTGGGAATCCTCTGATCCAGGTTAG
>NW_020898017.1:25006-26398 GCF_003984885.1 Neopelma chrysocephalum
GGTTGGGTTGGGAATCCTCTGATCCAGGTTAGGAATCCTCTGATCCAGGTTAGGAATCCCCTGATCCAGGTTGGCTTAGGAATCCTCTGATCCAAGGTTGGGTGCCCTGACACCCCCAGACCCCCGCAGTGAGGACCAGCAGAGCTCAGGGCCTCACAATGGGGCTCTCAAAGCCAAGCTGTTGGAGATTTCCTCATCATAAACTGGGAAAAACACCCAGAATTGAATGAGAATGTTGGTGATGGTGAAGTGGAATGAAAAGTCTCACTGAGACATCACAGAATCCTGGAATGGTTTGGGTTGGAGGGACCTTAAAGCCCATGCAGTGCCACCCCCTGCCATGGGCAGGGACACCTTCCACTAGCCCAGGTTGCTCCAGCCTGGCCTTGGACACTCCCAGGGATCCAGGGGCAGCCACAGCTTCTCTGGGAAATCCATTCCAGCCCCTCCCCACCCTCCCAGCAGGAATTCCTTCCCAATATCCCATCTCTCCCTGCCCTCTGGCACTGGGAAGCCATTCCCTGTGTCCTGTCCCTCCATCCCTTGTCCCCAGTTCCTCTCCAGCTCTCCTGGAGCCCCTTTGGGCCCTGGAAGGGGCTCTCAGCTCTCCCTGGAGCACTGACTTCTTGGAAAAGGAAGAAAAGCAAGATCCAGTGACTATAAACACATTATTCCACCTGCCCAAAGGCCTCTCCTCAGTGCCCACCCTGCCCTGAGTGGCTCCACGTGGATTAATGGGGGACTGTGGGGTGAAAGTGCAGAAACCTGGACAAATATCACCCAAATACACCCAATAAACAGGCTCCAAGTCCAACCTAAACCCACAGTGAATTCCTAAAGCATCCCATTCGTCCAGGGTGCTCCCAGCCAGACCCAGCTGGGACTGTTTTGTGATGAAAGGTGACCATGTGAATTATTGTCAAACAACAGGGAGCCCTCAGAGGTGGAGTTTCCCAACGTGACAGCTCAGGAGAGGGATCCATGAGCAGTGCCAGATCACCTGGATGTTCCAAGGGAAGTTCAAGGTCAGCCAAAAGAACTTGGGCCTCCTGCTGGGATCACAAAGATGGGAACTGCTCTGGGCAGAGCCAGACCACAACTGCTCTGGAGCCTTGCAGCAGACACCAGGCAGCTCCTCTTTTAAAATTGATGGGTAAAGGAGAAGAAATCCTGCTCCCTTTCCCTCTCCCAGCCCGGAACAAAAGGGGAACATATTGCAACTGTGCCCAGGGAGAGAGGAGGAGGAGGCTGCTGTCTGTTCCTTTAAATGTAATGTTAATGCCCTGTAATCAGCTTTAATTTTTAAACAGGCCCAGCCCTCCTGTCCATTCCCCCTAATTCGGGACACGTGGAAGGTAAATGGGCTGTGCTGGTGACAGCTGGGGAGCCTCA
>NW_020898017.1:26408-27342 GCF_003984885.1 Neopelma chrysocephalum
CCGTTTCCTCTGGTCCTGTCCCTTGTTCCCTGGGAGAACAGACCCAGACTTGACACAGGTTAAGCTCCTGACTGAGGCTTATGCCAAGGTATTTTAGAGTCCATCAGGGGCCCTGTTGCTGATAATTACCCATTTGTGCCCAGTAATTTGTCCTCTAGGAAACACCTCTCCCTGTTCCTGGAGCTGCTCAGTGAATCCAGGAATTCCCCACTCGCCCCTTTTATCTTTCCTCGTTGGCTGCCAGCACCTCTCCTGCCCTCTCCTCTGAAACACATCTGCCAAACCTGATTTTCCTCACCTTTCCTTCACATTGGGAATAAATCCTACCTGTTTCAGGGTAAACCTTCATTAAAAAATTCTGTTCCCACCAGGAAGGCCCTACAACAAGCTTGACTCTTTCCTTCCTGTCCTCCTCGGCGCAAGCAAGCTGATCTGCACTTTGCCAAGCTGCTAGCGACTCATTTGGCTCCACCTTCCCTAAAAAAAGGAGATCCAACAGGAAAAACAGAAAATAGTGCTTTTAAAAACTGACATTTGCAGCCTCTCAGCCCCCCCCCCCTTAATTTATGATTATTTTTCTCGTGTACAGAACCAGTTCCCGGCGGTTCTGGGTTGCATTTCCCTGTCCTGAGGCACCCCAAAGCCAGGAGGGCGGGATCCTGACGCCTGCCTTTCCCTCCTGGATGTGTTTCCAACTGTAAACAGCCCCGTGGGATCGGGATCCACGCTCCAGGCCTGCCAGGAGGAGGATTCCCCATTTCCCATCTGCGCTGGGCCGAGGGTGGGGACGGGTTTCCACCTGACAGCTCACTGGTTCTGATGGGAAACTCGGCAGCCTCAGCCAGGACTGAGGCTTTTCCAGCACCTAAACCTCTTCCCAGCCCCAAGCCACCACCTGGAGCAGCGATTCCGGGCGGGAGGTTCCCCTAAATGC
>NW_020898017.1:52342-53930 GCF_003984885.1 Neopelma chrysocephalum
CCCAGCTTGAGGCCGTTTCCCCTTGGCCTGTCCCTTGTTCCCTGGCAGCAGAGCCCGACCCCCCCCGGCTCCCCCCTCCTGTCAGGGACTTGCAGAGCCAGGAGGTCCCCCCTGAGCCTCCTTTGCTCCAGGATGAGCCTCCCCAGCTCCCTCAGCCCCTCCTGCTGCTCCAGCCCCTTCCCAGCTCCCTTCCCTTCCCTGCACACGCTGTTGTATCCATTGGCTCCAAGCTGGACATTAACTAATTTCCATGCTTTTCCATGTTACACACGGAATATGTGCTAAAGCACCTTCTTCCCAAGCCTGTCCATGATTCCCCTTCCAGTGCAGGACCATTCACCTTCATGTGCTCCAGGCTCCCCTGTTGAGGCCCCAGTTGTTCAAACCAACCTGGGAACAGCAGATTTTTGAGCCGCCCGGTGCAAAAACAGTTAAAAGCTCCTTCCCTGAACCCACAACGTGCTCCTTGTTTCCAGCTGGATTAATTACTGGTCCGTGGGAGTTCGGGGCTCAAGCTACTCAGGGTCCTTGTTAAGGAGGGTTTGTGTTTAATCCACCGGGGAGACAATCAGCAGCACCGGCACAACCTGCTCCAGAGCCAGCACTGCGCTAATTAGCGCCCTAACGAGGCCTCACAGGGCTCTGACACGGGGTAGGGCACTGAGACAAAGACCCCTCGTCCCTCAGGGTGTGGCTGTGACCACCTCACCTGGGGGAGCCACCACCTCCACCCAGGAACCGACACCTCACCTGGGGGAGCCACCACCTCCACCCAGGAACCGCCCGGAAACCAAACATCTGATGGAAAAAAGGTTGGCACGTTCCAGTTTGTGCCACTGTCAGCTCTGGGAAGGGCTCATAAAACACCCAGGATGGAGGGTTGGAGGGAAAATGGGAGAAATATTTCCTTGACACCCTTTGGTCCTGAGTGTTCCTAAAGTTTAACATCAGGTTCGAGTGTTAACGGGACTGAGCTGATCCCGGTTCTACCATTTCCAATGGCCCAAAGCACAGACAACTGTATTCCAACACTATTCCAACTGTATCCCAGTGCTGGAAACAACAAAGAAAAGGGTTTCTGGAACAGAGCAAAACCTGTGGCTGGGAATTTCCATCTGAAAGAGCAGAAGAGTTCTGCTGACACCATCCACCAAGCACCCAAAAATCAAACATCTGCTGGAAAATTCAGCCGCACGTTCCAGTTTGTGCCATTGTCAGCTCTGGAAAAGGCTCATAAAACACCCAGGATGGAGGGCTGGAGGGAAACTGGGGGAAATGTTTGACATCCTTGGCACACAGGCTGTTGTTCCTAAGGTTTAACATCAGGTTCGAGTGTTAACGGGACTGAGCTGATCCTGGTTCTACCATTCCCAACGGCCCAAAGCACAGACAACTCTATTCCAACTGTATTCCAACTCTATTCCAACTGTATCCCAGTGCTGGAAACAACAAGGAATGTGGTTTCTGGAATGGAGAAAAACCCATGGCTGGGAATTTTCATCTGGGTCAGTATGTGAGTTCTGCCAACTCCACCCACAAACCACCCAAAAATCAAACATCTGCTGGAAAATTCAGCAGCACATTCCAG
>NW_020898017.1:53940-60756 GCF_003984885.1 Neopelma chrysocephalum
AAACCTGTGGCTGGGAATTTTCTCCCTGTCCCCACAGCTCAGCCTCGGGATCTCTGGGAAAAGCAAAGCCAAGTCCATGCAGGACCTCGGCTGCCCCTGGAAGTGGAAGAGGGAAAACAGCAACTGCACAACAGCTGGAATGTCCAACTCATCCCTGATCCAGGACCTTCCCACTGGTGGAAAAACCATCAGGACACAGTTCCTGACCCTGCAAAGCCGGGATCATCCCTGTCCCTCCGTGGAGGGGACCTGACAGCTCCAAACTGACTTTGGTCCCTCGTCTTTTGGGGCTTGGAATCTCCTCCAAACCAACTGTCACCCACAGAGAGGAGCTGAACAGGCACCAAGATGGTTTTGGAGAGGCCCAGAAAAACTTTGTTGCCTTGTACAGGTGGATTATAAATCGTTAATATACTATTATATATAATAAACCATTATAAATCATATAACTAAACCATTATAAACTATTTTAAACCACAATAATAAATAAATAAGTGTAATAAATAATAATAAATAAATAAATCATTCTAAACCATTCTAAATCATAGATTATAAATCACTATAATCGTGATAAAAGGTTATAGGTTTCTTATAAACTTCAGACAAATGATGAAGTTTAAAAAAAGGCAGATTAAAGGACAAACCACCTGCTTAGAAACCCAACCGTGGACACCTCAGTGGGGGCCACCTGAAGCACCTGAGCTTGGTTAAGCTCAGATCTGAGCTTGGTTAAGCTCAGCTCAGCCAATCTTAGACCTCGGTCATATCAGGGAGCAACTGAGAAGAGGTTTAGGGGCAAACTCAGCTCTGAGCTCGTGTCACCAAGGTCCAGCAGCCCCGAGATTTGTCTCTGTGGTGGCTCCAGGGGAAAGTCCCTTTCCCTGCCCATCCCAGGGGGTGACATTCCCCATTCCCAAGTTTATAGAAACGTCTTTGCCCAGGCGAGGAAAGGCTTTGCTTCCCTCGGGACCACGGGGGGAGCAGAGCAATTAAAAGGAGAGTTATTTTCATCCCCTGGCTGAAAACACCCCTGCACCTGCAGCTGCTGAAAGCAGGGGCCTCGTTTTTCCACTCCCTGCCACCCAATGGATACTTATATTTATTTTTAGATTTTAGATTTTTTATTTTTTTTACATTTTAATTTTATTTTTATTTTATATTTTTAATATTTTTTATTTTATATTTTTACTTTTCATTTTTATTTTAGTTATTTTTACATTACCATTTGTTTTTATACTTTATAGCTATATTTTTACATTTATTTTTATATTTTCATATTTTATAATAATATTTTTATATTTTAGAATTATATATTTAAATTTATTTTTATATTTTAGTTCTATTTTCACATTTATTTTAATATTCTTATATTTTATAATAATATTTTTACATTTATTTTAATATTTTTATATTTTAGAATTATGTTTTTACATTTTTATATTTTAGTTCTGTTTTTACATTTATTTTTATATTTTATAAATATATTTTTATAGGTTTATATTTTATAACTATATTTTTGTAGTTTTTATATTTTATAATTATATTTTTACATTTATTTTTATATTTTATAATTATGTTTTTACATTTATTTTTACATTTATTTTTACATTTTTATATTTTAAAATTATATTTTTACACTTATATTTTTATTTTTATATCTTATAATAATATTTTTCCATTTATTTTTCTATTTGTATTTTACATTTATATAAATATTTAAATACATAAACATCTCCCCCATTCCCAGTTTTGGGAGGTGACCCAACAGGGACACTCCCAGCAGCCTGAGCTCTCCTCCTCCCCACCATTCCCACAGGGAAAACATTCCCACTGCAAAACTAAGCCCCAGGGACACAACCCCACCTCAGAGGGCAGCTGGAGCTGTTCCAGCCCCACAGGAAGGAGGTAGAACCGTCCCCTGGAGACAGGGAAGGAGGTGGAACCATCCCCTGGGGACAGAGACACACAGACAACGGGATGCGGGTCCAGGTGCCAACTGTGCAGATGACCCCAAGCTGGGGGAGTGTCGATGAGCTGGAAGGCAGGAGGGCTCTGCAGAGGGACCTGGCCAGGCTGGATCCATGGGCTGATTGCAAGGGGCTGAGGTTCCCCAAGGCCAAGGGCCGGGTCCTGCCCTTTGGCCACAAGAAGCCCCTGCAGCTCCAGGCTGGGCCAGAGGGGCTGGAGAGCAGCCAGACAGGAAGGGAGCTGGGAGTTGGGCTGGCCAGGAAGCTGAAGAAGAGCCCGAGTGTGGCCAGGGGGGCAAGAGGGCCAATGGCTGCTGGGCTGGCTGAGGAAGAGTGTGGCAGCAGGAGCAGGGCAGGGCTTGTGGCCCTGGGCTGGGCGCTGGTGAGGCCACCCCTGGAGTGCTGTGTCCAGCTCTGGGCCCTGAGCTCAGGAAGGCCCTGGAAGGGCTGGAGCAGGGGCAGAGAAGAGCAGCGAGGCTGGGGAAGGGACTGGAGCACAAGTGCTGTGAGGAGAGGCTGAGGGAGCTGGGGGGGCTCAGCCTGGAGAGGAGGAGGCTCAGGGGAGACCTCCTCACTCTCTGCAACTCCCTGACAGGAGGGGGGAGCCGGGGGGGGTTGGTCTCTTCTCCCAGGCAACTCTCAGCAAGACAAGAGGGCTCGGTCTCAAGTTGTGCCAGGGGAGGTTTAGGTTGGATATTAGGAAGAATTTCTTTCCAGAGAGGGTGCTCAGCCATTGGAATGGGCTGCCCAGGGAAGGGGTGGATTCTCTGTCCCTGGAGATATTTAAAAAGAGACTGGATATGGCATCAGTGCCATGGGCTGGGAACCACAGCGGGGTTGGATCAAGGGTTGGACTTGATGATCTTGGAGGTCCCTTCCAACCCAGCTGATTCTGTGATTCTCTGTGTCCCTCTTGGTGTGCCTGTGGGTGCTCACCTGGGTCATCTTGTCCACGGACACGGGGATGCCGTCGATGGTCAGGGGGGGCAGCTCCGAGTTGACCTCCTGAGGGGCCGGCGCGTGTTCCGCCAGCGCCGACTCCAGGTCCTCCAGGATGGTGCTCTTGTACTTGCGGACCTGTGGGGGTTGTTAAGCCCAGGTAAACAATGTGAAGAGCACCAGGAGAGGGCAGGGACACTGAGGTGTCACAGCTGGCAGGGAATACCCACGGGCACCCGAGGCTCGGGCGAATGGAAGGGCTGCTGATGAAACAGGGAGAAACACCGGCAAGGGAAGGGTTTAGGGGGTGAAAGGGAAAGTTCTGAGGCAAGACGATGTGCTCAGGGTCTGCTCCGTTTTAGGTCTGGCCTGCAACAAGGGCCAAGAACTGACAGCAGAGCTGAGTTCAGACAGTTCATGGTTTGGGGTTGTTCATCCTGGAGCAAAGGAGGCTCAGGGGGGACCTCCTGGCTCTGCAAGTCCCTGACAGGAGGGGGGAGCCGGGGGGGTCGGGCTCTGCTGCCAGGGAACAAGGGACAGGCCAAGGGGAAACGGCCTCAAGCTGGGCCAGGGGAGGGTCAGGTTGGGGCTGAGGAGGAATTTGTTGGTGGAAAGGGTGGTGAGGCCTTGGCAGGGGCTGCCCAGGGAGGTTTGGAGTGCCCATCCCTGGAGGTGTCCCAGGAAGGCCTGGCCGTGGCACTCAGTGCTCTGGGCTGGGGGACAAGGTGGGGATGGGGCCCAGGGGGGATCCATGGGCTGGGAGGGCTTTTCCAACCTCAGGGATTCTGGGATTGTGTGATCACTACCTGCTCCCTCTCCTCTTTGCTCCAGGATGTTCAGCTGGTGAGATGTGCCAGGCCACCACTCACGCAGAGAAGGGAGGACCTCAGCGTGTCCTCATGTCCCAGAACCGCTGAGATTGGAAAAGGCCTCTGAGATCACCGAGCCCAACCACAACCTGACACTGCCAGGTCCACCACTGCCCCTAAAACCTAAACCCCTGTTCCCAGGGTTTTAAACACGACTCCCAGGCTTGCAAGGCTGCCCCGAGCAGAACAAAACCCGCAGAGAAGGCGAGGAAGTCGTCACCTCACTTCCCTGGAGACACCTACCACGTTCTCCAAGGGCGCGGCCCCGAACACTTTGAAGACAGGGTTGGGTTTGGAGGGTGAGATGCAGAGCACGATGGCCTGCTGCCCCACCCTGGTGGTGTACTCATCCAGCGTGGCTCGGAGCTTCCTGCAACACAGACACAAACCAGGGGATGGGGTCAGCTGAAAGCCCTGGAGAAACACAACCCCCCTCACTGTGAACCCCTTTTCTTCACGCTGCTCATTCACCAGGTGGGTGTTTTCCAGGGGTTTCACTGGAAACTTCCAGCAGACACCTCAGAGCATCCATGTCATAGGTGTGTGGGAACCCCATCCCTGCTCCTGGAGCTCCTTTAATCCTGGAGAGTTTAATCCATGTGAGGACTGGGAATTCTGGAGGTGTTTCCAGCTGTTCCGCAAACAGACCTTTGGTTTGGGTTGGGATTGGGAGAGGGAGACTGGGAAAGCAGGAGGTGTTTTCCAGGGGTTTCCCTGGAAACTTCCAGCAGACACCTCAGAGCATATGGGAACATCTGGGAACCCCATCCCTGCTCCTGGAGCCGTTCTCTTCCTGGATATTTTAATGCAGACAAGATCTGGGAATTCTGGATGATGTTTTGCCAGCAGGCCCCGAGTTTGGGTTGGGATTGGGAGAGGGAGACTGGGAAAGCAGGAGGGGTTTTCCAGGGGTTTCCCTGGAAACTTCCAGCAGACACCTCAGAGCATCCATGTCATGGGTGTGTGGGAACCCCATCCCTGCTCCTAGAGCTGTTCTCTTCCTGGATATTTTAATTCAGGCAAGAACTGGGAATTCTGGATGATGCTCTGCCCTCCCCCAGCAGCTCAGATGTCGATTATTCCCCCTCCTCTCCTTTTCCCAGCGAGGGAAAAAGAGAAAAATCAGCAGAGCAGCAAAGCTGAGGCAGCAGGAGGCTGCTCTGCTCTGCCTCAGCAACACAGAACTTGGGGTTTGTCGAGTCACTCGAAGGATTCGACCAAAGAAAGCTGCAAACACAGGTTTTTCTACATCCAGATCGTAACAGTGCAGTTCTCTAGTGCCAAAGTCCTGCCCAAACCACAACTGTGAGAATTCAAGCTACAGGACAGGCAAGAAGCAGAAATATTGCAACAGCTCAGCCCAGGAAACCCAGGTGTGCACCCAGCTCAGCAAGTCCCTTTGGAATGATCCCTCCATGGGATGAAAATGTTCCATCAGGTCCTTTCTGCCTCTTACTCACTTTTGGGCAGTGCAGGAGAACGTGGCAGAAATGTTGGCAGAAAGGCCTAAAGCAAGAGGGAAGTGGCATTTCCCTCAGAAAACCTGAGCTCTCCACAAAGTGACAGCTCAGTCCCCGCCCTGGTCACCCCAGAACCTGCCAAAAAGCACCACCACCACCAGCAGCTGCTCAGAGATCCCAGAATGAGGAGTTTTAACTTCCCACTTGATTCCCAGTGGGGTGAAAATCAAGCAGGAACACGTTAAACTGATCCCAGTGCAAAAAAAAAATGATGCCTTTTGTCAGGGTCTTACACGTGGTAAAATGAAGCAGTTTTGTGAAGGGAGGGGAAATAATTCCTTCATGGACGAGTTTCTTTTAAAATATAATGTTCATATTTCAAGGCAGAAAAGAATTTGCTCTCCAGGAACGTGGCTGAGTCAGCAGAGTTGGGGGAAGGAGGGAAAAACCCAGAGTGGAGCTCTAAAAGGAAGGGATTTCACTGCCAAGGAAATATCATTTAACACTAACCCTGCCCAATTAAATCCGAAACAGCACAAAAAGCAAAAACTGCTTTGTTGCAAACCCCAGAAAACGGTACCAGCCAATATTCAGGAATGTTTCCAGAGGATGGAAGTGCAGGTGGAGTTTCCAAGCCTGTGGAGTGCTGTCGGTGCTCCTCGGAGGCCCCCAGGTGGGCAAATAGCCTCAGAGCACCCGGGATGCAACACCCGAAGGGCTCTGCTGGCTCAAAAAGAACCCCCAAAAAATGTGTTTCAGCTCTGTCAGGCCCCTCCCTTTGATTATTCTCCCCCAAACTGTGCTCTAGAGGCCGGGGGAGCCTTCAGCATGGGGTCTGTCCGCTGGCAAAGGAAATTTGGATAAACACACACTGAATTTATTCCTAGAATTGTTTCATAAAAAAGATTCTTTTGTGAGGTAGGTAAGTCCTTCGTGCCCCTGCAGAGCTGGGATGTGGATGGAGCTCCAGGTTCTCAGGCCAGAGAACGCAAGAGCACTGTTAAAAACTGATTTCTTTCCTCTGTGAGCAGGGACAGCACCCAGGGAAGGGCTGGAGCTGTGCCAGGGCAGGGTCAGGTTGGATCTCAGGACAAGGTTGGATGAATGATCCCTGTGGGTCCCTTCCAGCTCAGGGTATTCCACAGTTCCAAAGCCACTACAAACATCTTTCAAGGCCACGTTACTGTGACACATTTGTTCAAACACAACAGTGGATCCACCAGAAGGGTCACATCAGTGACCATAAAATCACTTCCAGGAGGAGCAGGGCTGGAACGCAACCCCATTCCTGCAAACTGAGACACAGCTCTGGGGTTCCAGAAAGATACCACCAAAAAAAACAACCTCCAGTCTCTGTAGCTTCTGGACAGCACAGAGGTGGATCAGGGATGCAATCTGAGGTGTCTGAGGGAAGGGGGGATCCTTACCTGGCAAAGGTGTCTGAGGGAAGGTGGAAATCTTTACCTGGCAAAGGTGTCTGAGGGAAGGTGGGAAATCCTTATCTGGGAAAGGTGTCTGAGGGCAGAGGGGATCCTTACCTGGGCAAAGGTGTCTAAGGGAAGGTGGGAATCTTTACCTGGG
>NW_020898017.1:60766-61065 GCF_003984885.1 Neopelma chrysocephalum
CCTGGGAAAGGTGTCTGAGGGAAGGTGGGAATCTTTACCTGGGCAAAAGTGTCTAAGGGAAGGTGGGAAATCCTTATCTGGGAAAGGTGTCTGAGGGAAGGTGGGAATCCTTACCTGGGAAAGGTGTCTGAGGGAAAGTGGGAATCCTTACCTGGCCAAAGGTGTCTGAGGGCAGAGGGAATCTTTACCTGGCAAAGGTATCTGAGGGAAGGTGGGAAATCTTTACCTGGGAAAGGTGTCTGAGGGAAGGTGGGGAATCTTTACCTGGCAAAGGTGTCTGAGGGAAGGGGGGATCCTTA
>NW_020898017.1:61075-74056 GCF_003984885.1 Neopelma chrysocephalum
ACCTGGCAAAGGTGTCTGAGGGAAGGGGGGATCCTTACCTGGGCAAAGGTGTCTGAGGGAAGGTGGGAAATCCTTGTCTGGGAAAGGTGTCTGAGGGAAGGGGGAATCTTTACCTGGGCAAAGGTGTCTGAGGGAAGGGGGGATCCTTACCTGGCAAAGGTGTCTGAGGGCAGAAGGGAATCTTTACCTGGAAAAAGTGTCTGAGGGCAGAAGGGAATCTTTACCTGGGCAAAGGTGTCTGAGGTAAGGGGGAATCTTTACCTGGGCAAAGGTGTCTGAGGGAAGGTGGGAATCTTTACCTGGCCAAAGGTGTCTCAGTGCAGGTGAACATCTTTACCTGGTAAAGGTGTCTGATGGAAGGGGGGATCCTTACCTGGGCAACAGTATCTGAGGAAAGGTGGGGAATCCTTACCTGGGCAAAGGTGTCTGAGGGCAGGTGGGGGATCCTTACCTGGCAAAGGTGTCTGAGGGAAGGTGGGACCCTCACCTGAGCAAACGTGTCTGCTGCCTCTTCCTGATGGATGGGTTGGACTCAAAGACGTGTGGTCGCTTCCGTTTCTTCCCCGTTGCCACGGCAGCGGCTGCTGCCATCCCGACAGGGCCTGCAAATCCAACCACAACGGGGGAATCAGCTCAGGAACTGGCCAGAAAGGATGTTGCCCTTGTGTGGATGTGTCCCAAGGCTGTCCATGTGACACAAATCCCTTCCCGAGCTCTCCTCTCTGGCATCCCGGAGGTTCCATCAAAAGGCTCCGTTCCCCAAATCCCAGCTCAGTCCCAGGGAAAGTCACGTGTTTCAGTCTAAAGTTTTCCTCACAAACACGTAATTCTGTATTTTATCTTCCAGGCACACTGAAAAAACGCCCCAAGACTTTAAATAAGTGGCTGGACTGAGGAGATCCCGGTGGCCTGGGAGAAGAGAGCTGGGTAAAATGCCAGGAATTCTGCTTGGACACCTCGACAGGAGCCTGAGGCTTCTCCCCAGGGATTAAGGACCGGTTCTAATGGGAAAGAAACTGAAAATCCCGAGTTATATAATATATAATAAATATTATTATAAAATATATATTATGTAATATATGATAAATATATAAATTATAAAATAAAATATATATTTATTATCTATAGATATATATTTATTATATACAAATATATATTTGTATATATTTATTATATATTCTATAATATATATTTATATATTATATTTATTATATATTTATATATATTTATTTATATTCTATATTTATATATTCTATAATATATATTTTATAATATATATTATAATTTTATAAATTATATATTATAATTTTATAATATATATTTTATAATAATATAATGCTATTATAATATTATGTTATATATTACATAATTATATTGAGATATTATTTCTATATATTATTTCTACATATTAATTTAATTACATATTATCTACCAGCCTTAATGCTGCAGGACAAAGCTGTGCAAAGGCTCAGCCGCACCTCTGCGATTCCCTAGACTTAAACACCGACCAAATCTGGGGCTGGGATTGGATCCAGGCTCCTCTGGGAGAAGGAGTTCAGAAACCAAGGAGGTCCTTTCTGCCCCCCTCCACCCATTCCCGTGCCCGTGGCTCACCCGCGGCCGCCAGGTGAGCCGTGACCTCATCGGCGGCCGTGGAGTTGAGGATGTCGGAGTCGTCGTAGGACGTGTCCTCGGGGGACGAGGGCGAGTCCTCGTCGGCGCTCAGCATGCCGTGCTCCGTGTAGGTGGCCACATGCACCTGCTGCACCTGCTGGGCCACGGCGTGCGCCTCGATGGTGGCCATGTGCTCCGCCTGCGCCACGCCGTGCTCTTCCATCCAGAGGCACTGCGGAGGGGCGAGAGACACGGCGGGGGTTAAGGACCCTGCCACAGGCAAGAGGGACAGGAATCACCCCCCCCATGGTGTCCAAATAACGACCGCACCAGGAACTTAAAGAGCTTGGGAAAATCCGCGCTTCCAAAGGACACGGCCCGGCCCCCACAGGCCGCCATCTTTGCCGGAGGAAAGGTCGTCAGGGATCTCGGAGCTCCTCATGTGTGACATTGAAGGGTCTGGTCAAAGCTGGGACTTGGTTTTGCCACTTTGAGTTACAGCTTTCGGGGAAGATGCTCAAGGGGGGCACACAATTGCCTCTGACCTCAACAGCTCAGGGGCACAAACGAGGATGGCAGGATGGAATCCCAAAATGATTGAGGATGGAAAAGATCTCTGAGATCATCGAGTCCACCCTGTGCCCCATCCCCACCTTGTCCCCCAGCCCAGAGCACTGAGTGCCACGGCCAGGCCTTCCTGGGACACCTCCAGGGATGGGCACTCCAATCCTCCCTGGGCAGCCCCTGCCAAGGCCTCACCACCCTTTCCAGCAACAAATTCCTCCTCAGCCCCAACCTGACCCTCCCCTGGCCCAGCTTGAGGCCGTTTCCCCTTGGCCTGTCCCTTGTTCCCTGGGAGCAGAGCCCGACCCCCCCCGGCTCCCCCCTCCTGTCAGGGACTTGCAGAGCCACAAGGTCCCCCCTGAGCCTCCTTTGCTCCAGGATGAGCCCCCCCAGCTCCCTCAGCCCCTCCTGCTGCTCCACACCCTTCCCCAGGAGCTCGGGAGGCCACTTTTGTTGCGTTATTTGTTTCGAGTCCAGAAACAGGCAAAATCATTCCAACCCAAGCCCAAACATGACGTAAATCTTATTTATTTAACGCATCCGGTGGCAAAGGAGCAGCTTAAACACTCGGCAGGGCCCTGGACCACACGCCGTGAACACAAACCTGGGCAGAAGGAACAGGAGGCACACGGATATTTTCAGTCCCTGTCTCCCACACGTTTGTGGGAAAGGAACAGTACAGCCCAAAGATATTTTCAAATACAAGAATTAGGAATGTGAACCTTCAGAAACAGACTCCCCAAAAGCCTCAGGGCAAAGAGGAGAAAGAAAGAGATGACCAGTTGCAGGGAATGATAAAATATCCCCCCCAAATAATGTGACCTTCTAAGTACAGTCAGTGAATTAAAGCTCTGGATTGACTGACACCAGATCATGGAATGCCATGGAGGGGTCGATGAGATAGCGGGATACAGACCAGGAAAAAGCACTTTGTCAAGGGGGTTATTTTGACCAAACTAAAAGAAGGTTGGACCCAGTTTGGGGTTGGTCCCTTCTCCCAAGAAACAAGTCACAGAACAAGAGGAAACGGCCTCAAGCTGTGCCAGGGGAGGGTCAGGTTGGATATTGAGGAAAATTCCTTCCTGGAACGCGCTGTCCAGCCCTGGCACAGCTGCCCAGGGCAGGGGTGGAGTCCCCATCCCTGGAGGGATTTCCAAGCCCTGTGGATGTGGCACCTGGGGACAGGGGTCAGAGGTGGCCTTGGCAGTGCTGGGGGATGGTTGGAATCTTCTCTCCAGGCACACACTGGAGGAACTCAATCCTGAGGGACAGCAGAAGTGCTGCTGGGAGAGTGTTCCAAACATACCGAGGTTATGGCTCGAGCCAAACCCTCTTCACAAACTCCCAACCCTCCCTAAAAGGCTGCTGGAGCTCCGTGGGGTGTTGTCAGACCCTGTTTACAGCTTGGATTGTAACACTAGAACCACCCAAAAATAGCAGGAATCCAAACAGCCCCCGAGAGGAAGGGACCGAGGCACTGAGGTGCTTGGGAGCAGGTTGAAAAACAATCAGCCCCATTCTCCTCCCAAGGAACTTATTTTGCCGTCACCACAGAAAAAAATGGGGGAAAATATTCCAAGCAAACCCTTTGCCCAGCACCAGGATTTCCCCAAGCCACTGTGCTTCTCCTGACAGGGTTTATTGCTGCTTTTCTCACTTAAATTAAATAAACTTTAATTATTTATTAATTAAAATAAGTAATTTTATTTTAAATTGAATAGCAATAATTAGAGTTGTAATTATTCCTATTAAAATTAAAATAAAATTACTTATCCAAGGAAAAACACGCTCAGAATATAACTGACAAACTTTCAGCTCATCAGGAGACAAAGCTGTGAGACAACGGATGCTTCCATGAGAAGGAAACCTCCCAGTCAAGAGTCAACACCACTGAAACCTTGGCTAGTCGTTCCTATATTCGAATTATTCCCAAAAGATTCCCGATTCAAGCCAGGCTTTGTGGGCAGACACCCTGACTGGCAGCTCCTGCAGGTGACCACCCACCCATGGATGCTGCTGTTGCCCCAGCAGAGCATCCCAAGGGGTCTGCACGTGGATCTGAACAGGGATCTGGGCACGGGGAATGAAAGGAAAGTTGCTCCTGACTGATTTTAGAGAGGAGCATTCATCCTTCCAGAAAAGGAACGTTTGCTCCTGGTTCTCTCCAGAAACAGTTTGGGGCATAAGGAAACCCTGGTGATAGGATGGGGCCTGCAAAGACATCTCCTGGTAGTCAGAGCTCAGTCCAGCAGCCTTGGATCACAGCCAGAAGTATTTTTAAAGACAAAGTGCTTTTAAAATAAAGCACTTTAATAAATGCCCTGTCAGCCACCGTCGCTGGAGCAGCTCTGGATGCAGGAGGAGCTGGAAGAGCTGAGCTGCACCACCCCAAACCAGCAGCAAACGACACAAACTGAACATAAACCCCACAAACTCAACACTAAAACAACGGGGACCACAATTTGAAGGTAACAATTCATAACTTGAGCCATAAACCCCACGTGGGTCATCCCAGCACAGACACCGTCCTCTGCCACCACCATCAGCTTTAAACTTAGCCCAAAATAAAAAGTCCACGCTTAAAATGATGAGGAACAGCAGCATAAGAGGAGAACCTCCCTTACACAGGGATTATTTGTGACCTTTATCCCTCTGCAGTGGGTTTAGTTCAGGGGCTGCAGAAGACACAGACTGAACGTGGGGATGAGTATTTACCCACTGGAATGTTAAATTAGGATAATAAATCACAATAAACCATTTTTACTAACTCATCCAACACCTCATTCACCTGAAACCCTGTTCAGATTGGCAATAAATATAAGAAAAACCACCAAAGAAGCCGTTCCAATTAAAGCCATCTTAAAAGGAGGCAGGGGCATGGGTTTTAGAGGAGAAAGGGTAGATTCCCTAGAGGGAATTCCCACTGCAGGTTTGATAAGCAAACACCTTGATTGATTAATATCTCAGTCGCTACCACAACTCATTTAAAACGCGCATTAAACCCCCCGAAAATCTTATTTTTCCATATTTGTGAATAAAGCCTTCCCTTGCTCACGGAGAGGATTTTGAGGCCTGCACCTCAGCCTGATAAAAAACAGGTTTGTTTTTTTTTCTAGTGAAACATCTGCCCCTCTGGAAACTGCACGAGGTTTTGGACAGGATGGGGAAAAAAATAACCCCCTGTGCCCCCAGTCTCAGCGCAGAAAGACCTCAAATCAAATGGACTGTGGAAAGCAATCCCAAAATTCCTTCTGTTTATCAGGATCTCGCAGCAAGGAGCAAACACATCCCATCCTTCATGGAAAAGGAACAAATGGGGTTTCACAGATATTTGTCAGGCAGAAAACCTCCTGTTTGCTGCCAAAAGCCACCATTTGGTGGTGTGTGAAAGGACCCCATTTCCTGACATAGGATGACATTTGAAACGGGTCCTTTGGGCAGCTTAATTTCCCCATATTTAGCACCAAATATGGAAAATATTTTTCATCAGGGTGAACACAAGGATGAGGTGGGTTCTGAGTCTCCTTGAAGGCTCCTCCCAAGCTTTGGCTCCAACAAACAACACCACAGTGGAACCAACCCTATCCATGGAGACACCAAGGAAAAAGGACACATTAACCACGGGAAGAGCACCCACCACATCCCAGCCTATTCCAGTCGAGTGTAACCCAAAACTGGAGGTCAAACTACACCGTAAAATCACAAAGCCCGGGCTGGAATTCCCATTTAACATTCCTGTGCTTCCCCCTGGGCTCTGCAGGGCTCACATGAGGCAGAGGTGGCTCTCCCAGGATCCACCAGTAACACCTGGGCCAGAACCTTCCTCCCTACAATTTTTTTTGCAGGATGTACGGCTGGACACGAATTTAGGAAACACAACACATGACAAGGTAATACTTTGTCACCTTAAAGAACCACCCAGAAACCCCGATTCCAACCCCTTTTCCTTCCACCTGCACAGCCCAGGAGCCGTTTTAACGTCACTTTAATTAAGCGAGTTACTCATCTTTAGTCGATTGAGCTTTTTTAATTAACAGGCAAAGTGGTCTTTTAAGAATTCCTAACCCAATAAGCACAAGTGCTGCTGGCTCACAGCATTCCTGGCGTGGCAGGAAGGCACAGCCCTGGCTCCCCACACGGCGGGATTACCACGGGAAGGACGAGGTGCAAATGTTCCCTCTCTTAATCCTCTTTTATTGAGAGAGAGGATTAGAGGTTATGCTGGACTACCACAGGAAAACAGGGTGTGGAGGTGTGTTGTGTGGAGGGGCTGGAGCAGGAGGGAGGGGGTGGGACACTGTGCTCTCAGCCCAACAAGACTCAAAGGTGTGAAGTGTCACGACAACCCTGGTGTCCGGCATGGGTGAGATCACAGAATTAGAGGATATCATGAGCTGGAAGGGACCCACAGGGATCATTGATCCAACCCCTGGCCCTGCACAGACACCCCAACAATCCCCCCCTGTCCCTCAGAGTGTTGTCCAAACCCTCCTGGAGCTCTGGCAGCCTTGGGGCTGTGCCCATTCCCTGGGAGTTTGATCAGTGCCCAACCACCCTCTGGGGGAAGAACCTTTCCCTGAGATCCAACCTGACCCTGCCCTGGCACAGCTCCAGCCCTTCCCTGGGTCCTGTCCCTGTCATAGGGAGCAGAGGTGGGAGCTGCCCCTCCTGAGGAAGCTGCAGACCACCATGAGTCTCCCCTCAGTCTCCTCCTCTCCAGCTGAACAAACCAAGTCCCCTCAGCTGCTCCTTGCTCGGCCCTTCCAGACCCTTCCCCATCCCTGTGTCCCCTCTCTAACAGCTTTAGATCTTTTTTTTTTTAATACTGAGGTGCCCAAAATCCCCACTAAGATGCATCACCTCCAGGACTTGCTCCTCACGTGGCATTAACTCAACAGGGTCAGCACAGGATAAAAACCCACAACACAGTCCCAACCACGTTTAATCATCAACCTCCCACCCAAAGAGCAGCCTGGCCAGCCCTTCCCGGTGTTCTGTCCCCGGGGCAACCTTCAGGGAGATCATGAATCCCACAGGGATGATCCTAAAGCCACAATGAACCACACCAATATGACTGGAGCTGGTTTTGGTGGGCTGGTGCCACCTCAGCAGGGTCCAACCCGAATGTGCAGAAGGTCCCAGGTCACCAACCCGGCGCTGATGAGCTGCCCCAGAGCCCAAAAATGAGATAAAACCCCCCTGTCCTGCTGCAGTTTTGTCCTTGCACCCTTCCAATTCGTTGTCCCTGTGGCACCTCCACTCCCCAGCCACCAGCTCAGGCAACACCCTCCTCCTGCCCCCATTTACCACTCCCAGTCAGACCAGTTCCCTCAGCCTCGGGATTCCACTCTGCAGCCACAGCAGGGAGGGAAAAGACCACTTGGGAGGTGTTTCAGTGCCTCCCTGGGCCTGTGAGGAACCTCAGCACACCCCAACAGCTGCTTCCAGACCCTTCCCAACCCTCCCCTGGGAAAACAGGACCCAGCAGAGGTGAGCCATGTCCTGGGACATGACCCCTTGGGGCACCATCAGCAACCCAGGGCCTCAGAAACCACATATTTGTTGGGAAAAAAAAGCCAAAACACCTCGACAGCTCCTAAATCCTCAAAGCAACAATTGCTCCCATCATCTAATATATCATATATATATATAGTGTGTATATATATATATATATATATAGTGTGTATATATATATATACACTATATATGTCAAGCATATATATATCAACTCTATATACTAGATACATATATATACTAGATATATAACCTAGAATATATCTATATGCAGATATATAGAGATATATATGTAGCATATAAAGGATGCTGAAGCCTCTATGCGGTGGCCAAACAAAATTATTAAAAACTCAGGTCATTGTGCCTTCAAAAAGAATTATAAAAGTTAAATCATCTGAACATAATACACTCTGATAACGTTTGTTTTCAAGGTATTATTCTACCTAAGTTTGTAGGGGTTTTTTTCCCCTACAGCTGTTTCAGGGGGATTGGGCATTCCCAGAATTCCAGCACAACACCCCTGGCATGAACTAATCCATCTGTGGGAAGAATTTGGGGATTCTCCTTCCCTGCAAGGCCCTTGGGGGTACCCGAGGTGACAGAGCACAGGGAGGCTTGTTCAGTGCCAGAAAAATGGGATATTTCCTCCCCTTAGCACCTGGAATTGGGAAAAAGGGAAAGGACAGGCGGCCTCCAACAGCTTCCAGTGGTTCAGGAACACCTTGTCTGCTTGTCCTGCACGAGGTGGCAACTGAGGAGGAAAAACTCCCCAGAAAATCCACTGGGAGCTAAAGAGCAGGAGGACGTGGAGCTGCTGGAGTGAATCCAGAGGAGGCCCTGGAGCTGCTCCCAGGGCTGGATCCCTCTGCTCTGGAGCCAGGCTGGGAGAGCTGGGAATGTTCACCTGGAGAAGGGAAGGCTCCAGGGAGAGCTGAGAGCCCCTTGCAGGGCCTAAAGGGGCTCCAGGAGAGCTGGAGAGGGACTGGGGACAAGGGATGGGGGGACAGGACACAGGGAATGGCTTCCCACTGCCAGAGGGCAGGGAGAGATGGGATATTGGGAAGGCATTCCTGGCTGTGAGGGTGGGGAGGGGCTGGAATGGGTTTCCCAGAGAAGCTGTGGCTGCCCCTGGATCCCTGGAAGTGTCCAAGGCCAGGCTGGAGCAACCTGGGCTAGTGGAAGGTGTCCCTGCCCAGGGCAGGGGGTGGCACTGGATGGGCCCTTCCCACCCAAACCATTCCATGACCCCATGGTCGTTCTGTGACCCTAAAAAGGGAAGGTGTCACTCTGCAAACCCAGCCCTGGGGCAGGGAGAAGATCCCACACCTCCAAAATTGGTGTTTTCTGAGGGAAAAAAAAGGTCCATGTCCAGCCCCAGCAGAGCAGAGAGCTGTGCCTGTGGGACACCCACATCCTGCAGCACTGGGGGAAATGCTGGTTGGAAAACTCTCCTCTCCAGGACTCACAGATCCCGCCCAACAGACCCCAGTTTTCTCCGTGTCCTGCCCCGTTCACCCAAACCCAGGGGGAACATCCCAGACTGAGCCAGGCTGGAATTCCAGCCCCATTCATGGACCCAAACCCAGGGGGAACATCCCAGACTCAGCCAGGCTGGAATTCCAGCCCCATTCACAGCCCCAAACCCAGGGGGAACATCCCAGACTGAGCCAGGCTGGAATTCCAGTCCTGACCCACCTCAACTCCACGCTCAAGAGGGGCTTTTCCAGCTCTGAACACCCGGCACGTTACGCAAATCCCGTGGGAAATTCCAGGTTCTCAGAGCTCCCGGAGACACAGCCGAGCGTTTGATCCGCTGAAAACGGGGCCGGGAATTTTTTACTTCATCTCTCCTCCACCTCCATCCACATCCCCTCCTGATTATCAGGACTGAAGTACCCCAACCATCCCAGGGAATTCCAACCATCCCAGAGACACAATTGACTGATTCACCTGCAAGTCTCATGGTGCAGAAATAATAAATAAGCCTGAAAATCACCCAACTTCCAACTCAAAGCAACTCCAAGGAGAGCTTTGAATCCACCAGATCCTTTCAGGGAGGAGAGGGAGCAGCACTCCTTGAAGTCCCTTTGAAAATCGGGAGTTAAAGGATTTTCTCTGTGCCCAGAAGCAGCGGCTGACACCAAAAACACACTTATTTCTGTTTAAATACACCTTATTAATTCCCACAGCACATCTCCACGTGAATAAAACCCTTGGAGACCCTGGTCTTCCAAGTATTTTTGACCCAGGCTGTGGGGAAGTTTTCCAAGGCTCCAGTCCTCCCTGTTTGATTACTTTAATTAGATGGTTATGTAATAAACAGTGGGAGGGACTGGGTTCCTTCTGGACTGGATTCCTTGGTCACACTGGTTACCAGCAAACAGGGGCTGTGGCTGAAAATATACTTTCATGTGGCTTTGTCTTCATGTGCTTGCAGGGAATTTCCAGGTGAATTTTCAGTGTATTCCAGGTGGATTTGGTAAGAGGACTGAGGAAGTTCTGAGTTGCTTCTCAGTCCGCAGGATCTGAGCAATTTATTATTTGTAGGCAACGCCAGCAGGTAAAATAATTCCCACATCTGCCTTATATCCAACCAAAACAGGCCGAGGAAATCCCTGTTTTCATCCCTGTTATCCACCAAAAGCTCTCGGAGAAAGGATGGAAAACAGGGAGAAAAGGGGACACTGGAGTCCTCCATGCTACGAATCCACCTTCCATCCTAAGGGTTGTACAGCTCCATCCTCCTTCCAGGAGGGAAAACCCCAGGAATCTGGCATTTTATTGGCATTCCAATGCCAGTGTCCCTTGGGATGTCCATCCCTGTCCTCAGAGCCACCAAGTTCAGCTTCCACCTCCCCGTTTTCCATCTGGCAATGGAAGCAATTCCTTCCTGGAGTCTGGCAGGAGACCCCGAGCAGCCTCAGAGTCCTTCCCACAAACCTTTGGAGCACAGGGATCTCCAGAACAAAACCTGGATTACCCAGCCACCCTCTCCCAGCCCTTCCTCACACTCCTGTTGAGGACACAGGGTCTGCTCCCAGTTGTAGGCTGAGCTATTCCCAGAAGGATAACGGGCTTGGAGCCTCTTCCCAACAACTGCTTGGGAACAACGGGGACAAACGACTCCGGCCGACGCTCCCACCGGGATTGTCCAACTGGCAACTGGAGCAGCCCCACCAGTTGTTTTTGGGAAAAAGCAAAAGCAACAGGACTAGAAATGGGCAGGACACAAATATGGAAGAGAACAGAATCCACCTGGATTCTCCCCAGAGCTGGAAGGGCCTGGAAAAGTGATTCCTCCACTCCCAGGACAAATCCTGCACCACTCTGGACCTTAAATCCTTTCCCCACTCCAGCCTTTGGGGTTGGAAAATGCTTAGGAATTTCTGGTGGAAGCTCAAGTTTCAGGTGGGAAAAACAACCCCAAAAGGCAGATGTGCAAGTGATGTTTGGGGTTTTAAGGTTTCAATCCTTGAAAACCAGAGGGGGTTTTGCCAGGATTCGTTTGCCTGGTTGGGATTCCCAGGGAAAAACGAGCTGATGAGGAAAACTGGAACAGAAATTCACTCACTGAATTAAGGGATAAAAAGATCTTCCTACTACAGTAGGAATAGAAATAATATATTTATATTGTGTTATTATATTACATGATTGGTTTATATTATTACATTTATAATACAATATAAATAAAATCCCCAATGTGCAGCATAAGTTGTTTTAGCAGACACAAAAAAAAGGTGGTTTTAAAATGATTTTCCTCTTTAACTCAAGCACTGGGCCACCAGGAACACAAAATATCTTCCCTGGATATTTATTTTTTTCCCCATGGAGCCACTTCAGGAGCAGCCCAAGAAAGATAAAAGTCCAAGGCTGAATTTCACTCCCTGCACTGAAAATCATCAACAACAACCGATCCCTACAGACAGCACGAAACGTTCTTCCCTGGAAAAGTCTGGATTCCATTTTCCTGGTGAAAAGGGATCCAGGGGCACGGCAGAGTCACTGTGCTCTGCTGCCTTCCCACAGGGTCATTTTCCAGCTCAGGAGGAGGGGAATGGAAAACAAAACCCAAATTCCCAAAGCCTTCAAGAGACAGGAGGTGCCTGGAAAATCTCCCTCCACTGGAAAAGGAGGAGCAGGAATGGAAATATTCCCAGAGTTTGTATGTGCACGTGGGAAAATTTGGACGTGATGCAGCCTGGAAGCACTAAGGGTGGTCCAACTTCTCCTGCAGCCACCTGGGATTCCTCAGTTCCCTTCCCAGGCTGGAATCTTCCAGGCCTGAGCTTGCCAGGAGTGGAACTCCCTGAGGAAAAACTGTTCAGGCTCAGGGAAGTTCTGAAATCCCAACATGAGGAATTCCTCCCACTGGAACACCTCCGGGGGCAGGGGGACATCGGGGCAGCCCACCAGGAATGGGGCTCCTCTCCAGGGAAATCCAGACCATCCACTGGCAGGAAAAACCCCGGCATGGCCAACGTGGCCTTTGCTCATGGAATTAAAGCTGGAAAAGCCCTCCAAGGTCATCAACCATCGACTCAGCCACCACCAAACCCTGTCCTCCAGTGCCACATCCACGTGGTTTTTGGACACTTCCAGGGAGGATTCCAACACTTCCCTCTCCACACATTAATCCTCCAGGAATTAATTTTAATGGGAATTTTTTCCCACACGTTTTCCTGACGGAGGTACAGAGAGGCACAAACTGTCTGACACAACCCACACCAAAACCTCTCCCTTTTAGAGCTGGTTTTTTTTTTTCCAGGATGGCTCTAAAGAGGAATTTCCATCTGGGATTGGGATATTTGTTGTTCTGGCTCACGGGGCAGCCCGGCTGGGATGGCACATCCACAGCCACAACTAAACCTGGCTCAGGATAACTCCATGTTCCACCTCTGTAACATGAATGTCCACCAGGCCACACGCTTCCTAAATCCCAAAAAACTCTGGGAACCGCACAAAACCTGCCCTGGATGAGGAAAAGGGCTCCCAGAAATGATGTGAGGCCGCTGAAAACCAACTGGGATATGATAAAATGCCACAAAACCCAACTGAGACACTGTAAAACAGCAAACACAGGCAGGAGGAAACAAGAGGATTGAACTAAACACTGCACCTGGAAGAGAATCATGGAATGGTTTGGGTGGGAAGGGACCTTGAGGATCATCCAGTTCCACCCCCTGCCATGGGCAGGGACACCTTCCACTATCCCAGGTTCCAACCTGGCCTTGGACACTTCCAGGGATGGATGTGCAAGGTGAAAACCCTGGAAAAACACTGACATGACCC
>NW_020898017.1:89056-92874 GCF_003984885.1 Neopelma chrysocephalum
TGTCACAGCAGCACTGACACCACCTCAGCTCCATCTCCAGCCTTCCCTGCAAAGGGGCGCTGGGGAGAGTCGCTGGAGCTTCACTTGTCTGCCCAAACTGAGCCATTTCCTTCGGAAATCACAGGGATACACAAGTGCCATCTCGTGGCTCTGTGCTGAGCCACACAGGGAGCACTGGGAGACCCTCAGACACGGAATGCCAGGATCCCTGAGGCTGGAAAAGACCTTCAGGATCACGGAGCAAGATCCCCTTGTCCCCCAGCCCAGAGCCCCCTGCCAAGGCCTCACCACCCTTTCCAGCAACAAATTCCTCCTCAGCCCCAACCTCACCCTCCCCTGGCCCAGCTTGAGGCCGTTTCCCCTTGGCCTGTCCCTTGTTCCCTGGCAGCAGAGCCCGACCCCCCCCGGCTCCCCCCTCCTGTCAGGGACTTGCAGAGCCACAAGGGCCCCCCTGAGCCTCCTTTGCTCCAGGATGAGCCCCCCCAGCTCCCTCAGCCTCTCCTGCTGCTCCAGACCCTTCCCAGCTCCCTCAGCTGCTCCTCACAGGACTCTCCAGCTCAGATGATGTTCCAGAAATCACCCTTAACACTGTCAATCCTGCCCTGAATTCCACTTTCCAAGCTCAGGGTCAAACAGCTGCAGGTACTGGGAAGCACATCCCATCCATAGGGAATGGCAGCAGTGGGAGTAAAGCAAACCCCAGCACAAGCCCTGCCCAGGCTCAACCCTTCCATGCACACAGACCCTGTGAGGGGACAGCTGAGGGGACAATGGCCCAGTGTCCCCTGCCTTTGTCACCCCGAGCTCGAGCTGCAAGAAAAGTGTCTTTGTACGGACACAGCGGCGATCAAGGGAAACCCCTGAGCCGACACTGCAGAGGTCAGGACGAGTTTAATCACCTGGGAGCTTGGCTCTCACTTCTTCTTCCCCTTCTTTTTGGGAGAGCCAGGCCAGGGGTAGCCCCGGAACTCCAGGAAGGCAGCGGCGTTGTGGGCGATGTAGTAGGCGTTGAGCATGGCGGTGGGGCTGAGCACGTCCACCTCCTTCACCACCGCCTTCTCCTTCTTCTTGGGCTTGCCTTTGCCACCCTTGGGCTTGGCTTTGTCTGCCTGCACAGGGAAAACCACCACAAACCCACACTCAGGTTTGGGTCTTTATTGTCTCCCTCCTGGGGAGGGGATCCCGGGTTGGGAGAGCTGGGGGGGTTACCCTGGAGAAGAGAAGGCTCCAGGGAGAGCTGAGAGCCCCTTGCAGGGCCTGAAGGGGCTCCAGGAGAGCTGGAGAGGGACTGGGGACAAGGCAGGGAGGGACAGGACACAGGGAATGGCTTCCCAGTGCCAGAGGGCAGGGTTAGATGGGATATTGGGAAGGAATTGCTGGCTGGGAGGGTGGGGAGGCCCTGGAATGAATTTTCCAGAGAAGCTGTGGCTGCCCCTGGATCCCTGGAAGTGTCCAAGACCAGATTAGAGCAAGCCGGGATAGTGGTAGGTGTCCCTGGCACTGGAGCTAAATGATCTCCAAGGTCCCTTCCAACCCAAACCATTCCAGGATTCCGTGATCCCAAGACATCCCAGAACAGCTGTTTTATTGCATCCCAGTCCTGGCTCTCAGCTGGGCATTAACCAGGGGACAGCTGTGTGTGAAGTGCATTTTTCGTGCTATCAGTTCTAAAAAGTCTTTTCACAGCTCAAAGGAGACAAACATTTGTGTTCTAGGCATAAAACCACAGTCAGGGGCACAGTGTTCAGAATCAGCTGGGACCACAGTGTGAAAGAACATGTACAGGCAAAGAAAAAATGAAACATAACTCAAGTTTTCTATAGAAAACACAGAGACCCTCTGTCAGAAGGAGAAAGAGAGAAAACAGAGCGCAGGCTGCAGCTGATGGCAGATTGTTCCCTGAACCTTCAGGGATGCAAACTGAAGCCACTTCAACTCAGACTCAGGTCTGAGAAGCCTCTTTCACAGGCCTTCACTGGACAGAATTTGTGGAATACTTCCCGTGCTGGAATGTGCCCACTTCCCAGGGAGGTGCTTTTGGCAGGTTTTGCAGCCAGTCCCACTCCCTGCTTGTGCACTCCCAGCAGGGTCTTTGCTGGATTTTGTAGGTTCCTGGCTGGAATTTGGCCTGTAGCTGATCTTTCAAAATAAAAAAAGGCTTTATACAACATGTGAGAAATTTTACAGCCTGCAGCCAAGAGCAGGAAAAGCTGAAAGTCAGAATTTAGTGCATAACCGCACACAAGTGAATTTGGGCAGGTCAGTTTATGTCCTGCAGCCCTGGGAATGATTGGATGTTAACTCCATTTCCTTAAAAAGTGGTGTCAACCCTCCGCAGAAGGATCAAAGCTGTATTACCATGGCTGAGCCTTTTTGCTGAGCAGCTGGGACTCCACATCAAGCCCTGGAGCTGGACCCTGCAACACACAATCCCAGGTGGGTTACACGGGGTAAAGCAGTGGGGTCAGTTCCCAATAAACTATTTTTATTTCCCTTTAAAGTTTAAGTTAGTTCCTTGCAAAAACAGGTCAAGGTGTGTCGTTCCTAAAGGTGTTTCTTAGCAAATAACCACCTGTGAAATCAGCTGCTCACTGCCAGATTGCAGGATCCTTTTCAGCAAGGCCTTGAGATTTAGAATCATACAATTATAGAATCATTTAGGTTGGAAAAGACCTTTAAGGCCTTGAAGTCCAACCCTTCCCAGCTCTGCCAAGGCCACCACTGACCATGTCCCCAAGTGCCACATCCACAGGGCTTGGAAATCCCTCCAGGGCTGGGCACTCCAAACCTCCCTGGGCAGCCCCTGCCAAGGCCTCACCACCCTTTCCATGGAGAAATTCCTCCTGGTGTCCAACCTGACCCTCCCCTGGCCCAGCTTGAGGCCGTTTCCCCTTGGCCTGTCCCTTGTTCCCTGGGAGCAGAGCCCGACCCCCCCCCGGCTCCCCCCTCCTGTCAGGGAGCTGCAGAGCCACAAGGTCCCCCCTGAGCCTCCTTTGCTCCAGGCTGAGCCCCCCCAGCTCCCTCAGCTGCTCCAGACCCTTCCCAGCTCCGTCGCCCTCCAGCTCCCCTGAGCCTCCTTTCCTCCCCAGGCTGCCCCGGTCCCCCCTGCCCCGGTCCCCCCTCACCCACCGCCCCGTGCAGCAGTGGCAGGGCCTCACCTGCCCTTCCCCACAGCCCCTCGGCTCTGCAGCGGCCGCCGTTCCCCCTCAGGGCCGCCATGGCCGCCCCTCCTTCCCCTCAGCGTCGCGTTGCCAGGGCAACCCCGCGCGGGGTCGTGAAAGCGGAAGGGGCGGGACCTGCCGCTGATGGACAGCCCTTTGACCAATCCGAATCTGAGGTGTCTGCCTCTCGACCAATCCACTGCCGGAGGCGGGGCCTGCGACCGTTGCGGGCGTAATGGCCCCCGCAGAAAAAGGGCGGGAAAAGCTTTGTGGGGCCTGAGGGGGATGAAGGAGGATGAGAAGGGTGTTTTGGGGGGATTTTGAGGGTAATTTTGGGGGTGTTTTGGGGCTGATTTCGAAATGATTTTTGGGATGATTTTGGAGGTGTTTTCGGGTTGTTTTGGGGTATTTTTGGGGGTATTTTTGGGGTGATTTTGGAGGTGTTTTCAGGTTGTTTTGGGGAATTTTGGGGGGTATTTTTGGGGTGATTTTGGAGGTGTTTTTGGGGTGTTTTGGGCGTGATTTTTGGGGTGATTTTGGTGTATTTTTTGGGCTGGTTTATGCCGGTTTTGGGGTGATTTTGGGGGTATTTTTTGTGATTTTGGGAGGGTTTTTTGTGATTTTTGGGGTATTTAGGGGTGATTTTTGGGGTGTTTT
>NW_020898017.1:92974-100530 GCF_003984885.1 Neopelma chrysocephalum
GGGGGTATTTTTGGGGTGATTTTGGAGGTGTTTTTGGGGTGTTTTGGCCGTGATTTTTGGGGTGATTTTGGTGTATTTTGGGGCTGTTTTAGGCCGGGTTTGGGGTGATTTTGGGGGTATTTTTTGTGATTTTGGGAGTATTTTTTTGTGATTTTTGGGGTATTTAGGGGTGATTTTTGGGGTGTTTTGGGGGGTATTTTTGTGGTGATTTTGGGGGTGGGTTTGGGACGTTTTTGGGGTGATTTGGGGGATTTTGGGGGTGTTTTTGGGCTGATTTGGGGGTATTTTGGGGGTGGCTTTGGGATGACTTTTGGGGTGATTTTGGGGGCATTTTTGTGGTGATTTTTGGGGTGCTTTCGGGGTGTTTTGGGGGATTTTTTGGGGGTGATTTTGGAGTGGTTTTGGGGTGATTTTTGGGGCGTTTCTGTGTTGATTTTGGGGGGTTTTGGTGAAGGAAAGGACCCACCCACAGCAAACCCTTCAGCAAACACCTGGAAGTGGAAAAAACCAGTTCTTTATACACCAATTACTGCAGAAACTGAGAGCACGGGAGGGTTCCTGGAACCCCCTCATGCCGGGGAGAGATAAGGGATGTTCCTCCGGCAGGGCAGGAACCGCCACAGACTTTGCTCTGGAAATGTCCTGAGAAACAGCAAAATGAGGGTTCCAGAATTTTTGTCTGCCAGGGAATTCTTAAGGACAAGAAAAATCTTCCTTGTGAAGCAAATAAAAAAGTTTGAAACTGCTCCTTGCCTGCCTTGGGGAGACATAAATATTTTATATATATATATAAAACATATAATAATATTATAATATATATTATATATTTTATATAATATAAATGTGATATATAAAATAGATAATATAAATAATATATGTTATACATAATATATATTATATTACAATATTTTAACATATATTATATATTATAATATATTATGCAATATATCACATATTGCATATAATAATATATAATTATACATATAATATATAATATAATATATAATGTGTAATATAATATATAATGTATAATATATATTATGTGTTATAATACTGTAATATATTATAGAATATATTACATTACATAATATATTACATATTTTATATATATTTTTATATATTATATATAATATATAATACAATATAAATGATTATATATGTTATATAATATATAATATAATGTTCTATATATAATATTATATACTATATATCATATATTATGATGCATAAATATAATATGTAAAATATATAATTAATAAATATATATAGTATGTAATATATGAATTATATACATATATAATATAATATAACATCATATAATATAATATAAATATAAATATATAAAAATATAAATAATATAAATATTTAAGTTAAATGGTGTAACCCTCCCCTGGTTGGTTTATTTTACACAGAGGTTCAGGTTTTTTACAGAGATCCATCTCTAGGAAGCAGAAATTTTGGATGGAAATAAATAATATTCCAAGATAAGTTTATACCACCCTCCACCACACAGACAGTCAGGCAGCAATTTGTATTTCTGATACGAATTTCTACTGTATTTCTAATTTTTATTTCTAATTTGTATTTTTAATTTGTATTTCTACTTTGGATTTCTGATCTCCAGGTCAGTAAAAATAACAGGCACTGAAAAACCTTAAAAACCTTCTACAGAGCACAATTTAAATATGAAATATAGAGAAATGTACTTTATGTAGCTACTGGTTATTTTTTTCTGACATATTGAGGGGGAAAAGTAAGACACTTTGAGGGGAAAAAAAGAAAGGTCTGAGCCAAAACCTGAGGGGTTTTATAGGGCCAGTCCTGGGCTCGGGACACCAGAATGGGACAAAAATAACATCACTTACACTGTGTTTGTAAAACTGAAACCTTTAACAGACCCTTTGTCACCTCTCAGCTCCAGCTGGGGGTTGGTTTTTTTTTGTGTGTTTATTTAACCTTTAATTATTCCCAGGAAATTTAGGGAAGCGGGAGGTGCCACATTTTGGGAAGGGAATTAAATGATGATCCACTTGTGGGATCCCCAAGGCACGTTTCCATCGCAGGTTGTGTGTCTGGATTTCGTCCTTGGAGAGGCTTTGAAGAACTTTTTGCTTTTTAACCAGCACAAACACAGCCCATAATTCCATTTTTCTCCTTCAGGATTCTAGGGATACTCTGGAATAGGGCATCCAAAGTGTGCCACGCTGGGGCCTGTCCACACCAGGGGGAGAAATGGGTGTGGGCAGGGGTGAGAGGGATGGTTTTGCCCTTTAAAAATTAAAAAAAAAAGGAGAAAAAGAAGCATTTAAATCAAGGCACGGGAAGAAAAAAGCTGAAATAAAGAGAAGCCCTTTCCAAGTGGCTTCTGTTTTGAACAAAAGCACATTCAGAAAGGTTTTTAGAGGGTTTAATGCCGCTCCCATGAACAACAGCTGGGACAAACCCCATGAAGGAAACATTTCCACAGCAAAAAAAAAAGCACAAAACCTCGTCCTAACAAAACTCGTGGGTTTGATTTATTGGTAATGGCACAGCCCTCTTGGCTAACACAGAATGCTTTGACAAACGCCATCCTCATGCAGCACAGCCTTGCCCAAGTGCAGCTTTTATTATTTAATTTAAGTATTAATTTAAGTTACTAAACTCAGAGAAAATTTACAGCTTCGTGTGCTGTTCATTAGGAAAACTACGAGCCACAGTGTCCCCACTTCTCCTCACGTTATGGCAATAAAGTATCCAGCAAAGCACAAACAATTCCCCCAAATAACCCAAAATCCCTGTGAAAATCAGGTTGTTTAGTAGAGGGGTGGTTCCCTGCCTCCTCCAGGGCTGGAAGGGCTTAAGGAGCAACCTGGAATCCCAGTGCTGGAGGAATTATCCCTCAAAAACAACCAGGAGGAAGAGACAACCAACCTGAAACAGCCGTGGGGTCGCTCCTGGAAAAACGGGACGGAAGGGAACGGAGGAGGGAAGTGGAGTGGTGGGAAGGGAACGGATTGAATGGGCAAAAATTGTCACGTGTGGAACCGAACCCCTGGGAGTTGGGTCACGGATCCCAGGGAATGTTGTCTCCATTGGCCAAGTCAGCCTGGTTGGAGGCATTCCCAGTGATCCCTCAGAGTCACCACCAATGTGGCATTGGAAGCACATCAGCAGCCGTGAGGGGAGAAAGGAAAACAAAGGAGGGAATTCGGGAGAGACGGGAACCTTTCCCAGCCAGGGGGAATTCGGGAGAGATGGAAACCTTTCCCAGCCAGGAGGAATTTGGGAGAGACGGGAACTTTTCCCAGCGAGGGCGAATTTGGGAGAGACAAGAACCTTTCTGACCCAGGAGGAATTTGGGAGAGATGGGAACCTTCCCCAGCCAGGGAGAATTCGGGAGAGACGGGAACCTTTCCCAGCCAGGGGGAATTCGGGAGAGATGAGAAACTTTCCCAGCCAGGAGGAATTTGGGAGAGATGGGAACCTTTCCCAGCCAGGGGGAATTCGGGAAAGACAGAAACCTTTCCCAGCCAGGAGGAATTCCAGAGATGGAAACCTTTCCCAGCCAGGAGGAATTCCAGAGATGGAAACCTTTCCCAACCAGGAACTGTGACACCAATGTGACAGGCGTGACCCCAGCTGAGGGACAGCAGCAAAGACCACGTGAGTGAGCTTATTACGGGCTCCTAACCCCCAAAAACCGGGAAAACTGGGACAAACAAAAGGCCCCAACAACCCCTCGACGCCGGGGCCTCTCCATGGCCTCCGTGCAAGAGGTGCTGCTCCAAGTTGGTGCTCCCAGAAATCACAGCAAAGGGGTGGCCTCCAAAAAAGGTGGCACCTTGGCAGCGTCTGGGTGGACAAGAAGAGGTTTGGTCTCTCGAGAAAGATCACTTGAGACCCTTCCCTGTCCAAACCAACCCTCCTCTCCCACACAGGGCCCGGGCCCACATCACTGGCAGTGCAGCAGCTCCTCCCAGCGAATGGGCTGGGAAAACACCTCCCGCTCCAGCCAGAGCTCGTAGGAGTAGTGGAAGTCCCGGGGCAGGTCGAGGTGCTGGCCCAGCACGCTCTGCAGGCAGTTGTCCACCGGGCAGAACTCGGGCGGCCGCGCCCGCTCGTAGCGGCGCCCGTTGAAGGCCTCGATGTTGGCCCGCAGGGTGCACTCCTCGGCCTGGAAGTCCCACGGCCTGGCGTCGATGTCTGCAGGGCAGGGGAGACAAAAAAAACGACATAGTGAGTGTGGGGTGAAGCAAATAACAACTTCATAAAGGTTTGGGCGAGAGAAAGGGTGAGGATTTCACAGCAAACACGTGCTGGAGTTGACCAGTCACTTATTCCTTCTTTTTTCACTTCTTTTTCTTATCTTCTTCTCCTTCTTTATTTTCCTTCTCTTTCTTCTCCTCCTCCTTCTTTATTTTCCTTCTCTTTCTTCTCCTCCTCCTTCTTTATTTTGCTTCTTTTTCTTCTCCTCCTCCTTTATTTTGCTTCTTTTTCTTCTCCTCCTTCTTGATTTTTCTTCTTTTTCTTCTTCTTTTCTTCTTACTTCTTCTTTTTCTTCTCCACCTCCTTCTTTATTTTTCTTCTTTTTTTCTTATTTTCTTCTTACTTCTTTTTCTTCTTATTTTATTCTTGCTTCTTCTTGTTTCTTATTTTCTTCTTGTTTCTTCTTTTTCTTATTTTCTTGTTTCTTCTTTTTCTTCTTATTTTCTTCTTACTTCTTCTTCTTATTTTCTTCTCCACCTCCTTCTTTAGTTTTTTCTTTTTCTTATTTTCTTCTTTTTCTTCTTTTTCTTCTTACTTCTTTTTCTTCTTATTTTCTTCTTACTTCTTCTTCTTATTTTCTTCTCCTCCTCCTTCTTTAGTTTTTTCTTTTTCTTATTTTCTTCTTTTTCTTCTTTTTCTTCTTACTTCTTTTTCTTCTTATTTTCTTCTTACTTCTTCTTCTTATTTTCTTCTCCACCTCCTTCTTCAGTTTTTTTCTTTTTCTTCTTATTTTCTTCTTGTTTCTTCTTTTTCTTCTTATTTTCTTCTTACTTCTTTTTTTCTTATTCACTTCTTATTCTCCTTCTCCTTATTCTCCTTCTTCCTCTCCTCCTTCTTCTTCTCCTTTCTTTTCCTTAAATTTTTTTAAATTCTTATTCTTTTCTTAATTCTTATTCCTCCTAACAAAATTCCATTATGTATGCATTTTAATTTAATGCATCCTACAGAAATCTAATTCCTCCTGCTTTAAGGACTCCCTACAATTACCATTCTGCTTTTTTTCAGAAAGACCCCAGGCTCTGACAGAATTAAAATGGTTTTGTCTTTTGGGAAAAAAAAGAGAAGATGTCAGGCCTTGTTCTCCTTGCCTTGTTCTCTTTTGAAACAGGAATGCTGCCCAATTTTCCTACTTAACCCTCGTTAAAAACCCCATCCCTGGAAGTGTCCCAGGCCAGGCTGGGGCTTGGAGCAACCTGGGATAGTGGAAGGTGGCAGGGGGTGGGACTGGATGATTTTAAGGCCCTTCCAGCCCAAACCATTCCATGATTCTATGAAAAAGAAGCCACATCACGCAGAGCAAAAATTTAGGACTGAGTTATTAAGGCGAAAAGATAATTTAATACTTCTCGTCCCAAGCTTGAGTCGGTTGTTGCAGCAACGGGGTGGACTTACAGGGGGATGAAAGTCTGGTGTGTCCCATGGATTAATACACGAGGAACATCATGACATCCCTCAAAACCAAAAAAATTTAGCTCAGTTTAAACTGAGCAGCTCATTTAGTCTGGGCTTTAGGTGAGGAACTCGGCGTATCCTGGGGTGAACTTGCTGCTGTCCCTCAGGTGTGAGTGCAGAGCTGCCTGGCAGATTCCCACTCCAAGGCCATCCAAAGCACACATTACGTGTGGACACCGGGACAACTGAGTGACCCGGTGCCAGAAATGATCTGGGGATGCAGCAGCGAGCTCTGGGCTCGGGGGACACTCCTGCTGGGAAGCTGGCCATGGCCCATTCCCACCGTTCCTCCCGCAATCCAGCTGCTCCCTCCCGCCGGAGCAGCTCACAGGTCCCGACCAAACGGGTCTGGGGGACTCCGGGAGGTCTCAGGCCAAGCCCAGCCAAGGGGATGTGTGATGGTTTCAGTCTAGGCCTTCCTGGAGACCAGCTTGTAACCAGGAAGGAACTAGGAAGGTGCTCACGGAAGCATTCCATGCTATTCCTTTACGGAACTTGGGGTATAAATAAGGGGTAGATAACAGAGCTCACTCTCTTCCTTTCCGGCCAGGTTCGAGAACGGTGGGTCCCTGTCTTGGTCTGGCTTATCTGGAGCTGAGGCCTACAGTGGCTGCTGTTATCTGCCACGTGTGAGGGGAGAGTGCTGGGCCACGTCCAGACATCCTGCTTCTCTCAAGGGAAGTGGTGAGATTTTGCCAATTCCTCAGTTTGCCGGTTACCGGGTTTTTAGATCGTGTAGACCCGTTTTGTTTTTTGTCCCTTTTCGTCCTATTTTATCCTTTTTCCCTTCTCCCTTCCCCTCTTCCCTTTGGGAAGCTATTTGGGGTTTCTGGGGTTATAGATACGTATATAACATTCTCATCGTATACATCTGTTTTATACGTAAAATATATATTTTTGCCAGAACTTCGGCTGCTTGGTTTCTTTCTTCCCTCTCTGGGAAGCAGACCCTGTTGTCAAGTTTCGGAGGCTTGGCAGGAAGCCAGCTCCAAACTTGCACAGGACGGTCCCGCCGACTCACCGTTGCCGTAGGCCCAGTCGTCGTTCATGCGGTGCCGAACCTTCTGGTAGATGGCCGACATGGTCTTCATGTTGCTCTTCCTCCACTGGCGCCCCAGGTACTTGGTCTGGATCTTCAGCAGCTTGAGCACGTAGAGCTGCAGCATGGCCTGCTTCACCTTCAGCGCCCGCTTCAGGATCGGCGCCGACTTGAACACCACCAGCATCTGCCGGGAACCGGCACGGGTTGAGGGGGACACACAAACCCTGCCTGGGCCACCTGGGCCACGGACACCACAAACCCCAGGGAGGGGGAACAGGGCGACACAACCAACACTCCCTGCCCGGGGCTGGAGGCTCGGGGAAAGGGGGGGTTACTGGTAGGGGAAAAGGGGGTTCTGCATTTTATGCGCTTAAGGCTCAGTCGGTGAAAGGGAAAAGAGCAGTGGAGGAAGAGCAGAAGCTCCGGCACTGCTGGAAGAAATGCTCGGCAGCAAGGCCGGGCTTAGAGCTGGGGACATGCTCCAGGAAGGCCAAGGCCAGGCTTAATGCTGGGGATATGCTCAGCAGGAAGGCCGGGCTTAGAGATGGGGACATGCTCCAGAAAGGCCAAGGCCAGGCTTAATGTTGGGGACATGGTCCAGGAAGGCCGGGCTTAGAGCTGGGGACACGCTCTGGGAAGGCCAAGGCCAGGCTTAGAGCTGGGAACACACTTCAGGAAAGCCAGGCTTAGAGATGGGGACATGCTCAAGGAAGGCCAAGGCCAGGCTTAATGCTGGGGATATGCTCCAGGAAAGCCAGGCTTAGAGATGGGGACACGCTCCAGGAGGGCCAAGGCCAGGCTTAATGCTGGGGAC
>NW_020898017.1:100540-100760 GCF_003984885.1 Neopelma chrysocephalum
TGGGGACACGCTCCAGGAGGGCCAAGGCCAGGCTTAATGCTGGGGACACGCTCCAGGCTTAATGCTGGGGACATGCTCAGCAGGAAGACCAGGCTTAGAGCTGGGGACACGCTCCAGGAGGGCCAAGGCCAGGCTTAATGCTGGGGACACGCTCCAGGCTTAATGCTGGGGACATGCTCAGCAGGAAGACCAGGCTTAGAGCTGGGGACACGCTCCAGGA
>NW_020898017.1:100860-104781 GCF_003984885.1 Neopelma chrysocephalum
TTAATGCTGGGGATATGCTCCAGGAAAGCCAGGCTTAGAGATGGGGATATGCTCCAGGAAAGCCAAGGCTGGGCTTAGAGCTGGGGACACACTCCAGGCTTAATGCTGGGGACATGCTCAGCAGGAAGGCCGGGCTTAGAGATGGGGACACGCTCCAGGAAGGCCAAGGCCAGGCTTAATGTTGGGGACATGGTCCAGGAAGGCCGGGCTTAGAGATGGGGATATGCTCCAGAAAGGTCAAGGCCAGGCTTAGAGCTGGGGACACGCTCCAGGAAGGCAAGACTTAGCCTGGGGACATGCTCCAGGAAGGCCAAGGCCAGGCTTAAAGCTGGGGACACACTCCAGGAAGACCAGGCTTCGAGGTCTCAGGGAGATGAGACACCACCTCACCATTGTCCTCGAGTGTTTCCACTTGGTCAGTTTGTTGAGGATCCTCAGCAGGTTGATGCAGGAGAACAGGTTCCTCCAGCAGAACTGGTTGTTGTCTCCAGCTTCCTGCAACGGGAGAAGGAGAAGGGTGACTAAGGGTGACCAAGAGCAAGTGTTCAGCAGCCCCACCAGAGGGGTCATCATGTACAAAGTCTGTGTTTTTACTGCCTGCACAAGTTTTATTCCTGCTCCTCACTGGATTTATCCTCCCTGCAGATGTTCCAGCAGAAGGAGCTCTGCTGAATGGTGGATTCTGGGAATCACCAGCAGGAAAGCGAGGAAAGCCAGCGGGACAGGAGCTGGGCCTTCTGGTCAGGGATGTTTTGGCCTCCCCTGAGAACAATCTGTTTGGGGATGGTGACACCAAACAGAATCCCAGGATCCCTGAGGCTGGAAAAGCCCTCCCAGCCCATGGATCCACCCTGGGCCCCATCCCCACCTTGTCCCCCAGCCCAGAGCACTGAGTGCCACGGCCAGGCCTTCCTGGGACACCTCCAGGGCTGGGCACTCCAAACCTCCCTGGGCAGCCCCTGCCAAGGCCTTACCACCCTTCCCAGCAACAAATTCCTCCTGGAGCTGCTCAGTTCATTGAGCTGGTCAAATGTCACTGTACATATCATTTTTGAGGCCAACAAGGACGTGCTCCTGACTGAGTTTATTTAACTCTGGGATTAAAAAAGCCACTCTGAGCAAACGCACTTTTGTGCCAGCAGAGGCTGTGCAGAGGTGGGGTGTCACCAGGACATCACTTGGATGTCACCAAGGTGTTTGTGGGTGCTGGGTGCTGCTCTGGGGGTGCCAGCTCAGCAGGAGTGCCCAGGACTAACCTGCTCCCTCCACACCAAGGAATTTTTCCAGAGTGAGCCAATATCCATTTCTTACACAGATGGATTTATTTGTCACCAACCTGATGTTGTCTCTAAAGCTTCAATAGGGGAAAGTCTTTCCATCAGGTTTATGGGAGGAGGAAACAGGTTCAACAGGCTGGAATCCTGGTTTTAAGGGGTGAATTGAGTCCTCTGCAGGCCCTTCCCAAACACAGGGGGACTGGCAAGGAATCCAAGAGCCTTTCCCACACCAGGATGGGGGAATCCCCCAGTACCTGGTTGGGATTGCAGCCACTCCTGATCTACACTGTGTGGGGAACAGCAGTTACCCCACAGGTCCCTCTTTGGGGACAGCACTGCTGAAATCCCGGGAATAAACCTCCCCCGGAATAAACCTCCCCGGGAATAAACCGCAGGCACACATCGCTCTGCTGGGCCCCCAGAGCAGAATCCTCTGTCACCAGGACTGTGGCACTCGGGGATGTTCCAGGGTGCTAAAATAAGACACTAACATTTGCCTCAAGCAGCAGGGAATGTCTAATTCCCAATAAACCCTCACTTCCATGGGGATCCTTGGGTAAAATCCATTTGATTCCTGCTTATTTTCTGATTAAATCCATCTCCCGCGAGGAAAACATCCGTGTCTGCTGGAGGACAGCAACCTGCAACGGCTCCCAAACTGAGGACCAGGCCCTAGGGGGAATATTTTCCCTAAAAAACCCTCAGTTTTCTCCTAGAGGCTTTTTAAAGCTTGTTGTGAGGATTAGTGTGAGGCAGGGGAGCCCTCGGCGACCTGTCACTAGATGTCCCCATTGATCCAGGATCCGGCACCAGGACTCCCAACCCTCAGCAACCCCCGGACCTGGGAAAAAAAAAAACACCTTTCTCTCTGACGATTTTAACCTTTACACAGCAAAGGAAAACAACGCAGGGTTATGATTTTAGCAGCCAGGCAGCGTTAGATCATCTCATCAACCCAGCCTGGGTTTGCTCAGGCTCCTTCTTAATGATTCCTGCACCATTTAAGGGCTCCAATCCCTGTTAACCCCAAAGCTTTTCCCTGCTCCGTGCCCTGTCTGAGTCCCACTCTGCCTTTGAGTTATTGCAGTTATGAACCCGCCACAATCAATGTCTCCTCTGCAGTCTGTGTGCTTGGATATGGTCTCCATAATACTTAAGGCTCCTCTCCAGAGGGAATTGGGTTCATTCCTTTATCTGCTTGGAGGTACCTCATGAAACACGAGTGCTCAGAGCAATTTAAACCAGAGCAATTTAAGCCTTTCTTAAAGCAGGAGAGTCTTGTCTCCACAGCACAAGGGGAAACGGCCTCAGGTTGGGCCAGGGGAGGGTCAGGTTGGGGCTGAGGAGGAATTTGTTGCTGGAAAGGGTGGTGAGGCCTTGGCAGGGGCTGCCCAGGGAGGTTTGGAGTGCCCATCCCTGGAGGTGTCCCAGGAAGGCCTGGCCGTGGCACTCAGTGCTCTGGGCTGGGGGACAAGGTGGGGATGGGGCCCGGGGTGGATCCATGGGCTGGGAGGGCTTTTCCAACCTCAGGGATGCTGGGATTCTATTCCCTGAAAGGAAAAACTCTGAACCCACCTATTTTTATGGGGTTCCCAACACCAGCAGTGCCTCCTCCCTCCCCACCTCCCACAGCAGCTCGGGGGCAGCGACGGGAAGAACTTTCACGTCAGGAGGGGGAAAAAAAAAAGGTCTAATTTTGGAGAGGTTTGGGATGAAGAGAAAAGAAATCAGAGGAAAGAAACCCAAAATCCTTCCCCAGCCTTTCACATCCAGCAATAGTGGCCCCAGGGCCCCTTTCTGTGCTTACCAGGCTCTCTGCCGTGAGCTCGGGCAAGTCATGGACCGTGCAGTGAGGATAATCCAGGACGGAGACGCTGCGGAAAACAGGGAAGCAGGGAATCATTAAGCACAGGAAAACAACTTCTGAAGATGATCCACATGATTACACCCAGCAACCTGTCAAATCTTCCTTTCCCGTGCCCGGGGTTTGAATTCCAACGGCGGCGCTGCCTCATGGAATGAGGAATTTGGGTTGGGATAAATCCCTTCTCCGGCACCGATGGGTTTCCCTCCTGCATTTCCAACGGCACAAACGGCATCCAAACGGGATCCCAACCTCACCACTGCCTCCCCTCACAGCTTCCATGGAGCACAGGGATCCCCCTTGGCTCCCAGGAGCATCCTGAGGGCGTTCATAAGGACTCCAAGGATTTGGATCCATGAAGACAGGATGGATGGGCTATTCGTGGCATGTTTAAAAAGGGATATAAACTCCAAATATACAAAATAAACCATACAAAAAACCCCCCAAGATAGATCTGAGGTTAAAATCCATCAGGTTAAAATGGAGACATCTGAGTGGCAGCAGGAAAATTCACAGTGGGGGTGTCAGGTCTTTGGGAGCCCTCCAGGCATGTGGACTTTGGAAAAGGAGTCAGTGAACACCCCAAAAGTACAAATTTATATATAATTTAAATAATTTGCCACAAGGCATCGCGGTTTTGCCATCACCTCTGATGTTTCCCTTTGCAGCATCTCTGGACTGGGGTCTGTGCACTGGAATGGGACAAAACCCACATCTGGAGTGGGGACTGTGCATTGGAATGGGACCAAATCCCACATCTGGAGTGGGGTCTGTGCATTG
>NW_020898017.1:104791-108996 GCF_003984885.1 Neopelma chrysocephalum
ATTGGAATGGGACCAAATCCCACATCTGGAGTGGGGTCTGTGCATTGAAATGGGATCAAATCCTACATCTGGACCGGTGTGTGTGCACTGGAATGGGACAAACCCCACATCTGGAGTGGGGTGCATTGAAATGGGACCAAATCCCACATCTGGAGTGGGGTCTGTGCATCTGAGTGTGACCAAACCCCACATCTGGAGTGTGGTCTGTGCATTGGAATGGGACCAAATCCTACACCTGGAGTGGAGTCTGTGCATCTGAGTGGGACCAAATCCCACATCTGGACTGGGGTCTGTGCACTGGAATGGGACAAACCCCACATCTGGAGTGGGGTCTGTGCATCTGAGTGGGACCAAACCCCACATCTGGAGTGGGGTCTGTGCATCTGAGTGTGACCAAACCCCCGGGATAATTCCTTTTGCAGGGCAGTGCCTGCTGTTTGCTGGGATCTGCCAAACCTCCCCGGGTCAGAGCATCCAGCTGCACATCCCCCCCTCACCCACAGGTGTGTGTGGACCCTGTGGAACCTCCCCCAAGGAGCAGGGGAAGGAGCTCAGTGCTCCTGGGATGCGTTTCCTCCCAGCTTAAAGTGCGGGACCAAAAGTGGAAATGTTTCTAGCAGGGAAAAATCAACATCTTAATTCCCATTTTTCCATGTGTTCCCTCACACACACACAAACCACACCGTGCAGGAGACACTCCAGCCCACACACGCAGCTGAAGAGCAGCAAAAAGAGCATCAGAAAGGGAGAAAAGGGATCTTTTCACCGTTCCAACACCCCTCGGAATGGGGAAATCCCACCCTGGTGAGCTGGGGAAGTGCTGGGCCCTCCCAGTTCGTGGTGGTGCCACCAGTTCCCTGCTCAAACTGGGGCTGGTGCCTTTCTCAGGTCAGCACCAAAAGGCAGCGACAACCATGCAAAAGGTGAATTTTGGCTATAAAATATGGAAAAGATCAAGAGGACACTCCCCACTGGCCTTTGTGGAGCTGTGGCCCACTGGGCTGCTCCCCAGGAGAAGACTGAAAACAAGCCTGTTTTATTTTAGTGAGAGTTTAGTGAGGGTTTCAGTGAGAGGTTGGAAACCCACCCCCCATTCCTCCTCACCATGCCAGGGGGATTGGCTCCCTCCAGAGAATTCCTGCCCCAGAAGGTCCCAGGTCCCACCACACATTCCCACCAGGGATCCTCCTTCCCAAAGCCCTCCCTGCCCCGTCCCCCCTCTCTCTCTGGCCCAGGGGTGGCTGTACCCGTTCTTGGCAGTGATGTAGGACATGATGTTCTGGTTGAAGAACTTCAGGATCAGAGGGATGCAGTTGGCAAACACCAGGTGCTGGGACACGTACTCGAACTGGGGGAAGAGAGAGAAGGGAAACTGGTCAAAAATGGGACAACTGGGAGCACCACCTGGGAATGGGGATGTTTCCAGCCATGAGCAAAGCACTGCTGATGGTTTGAGACACCTCCCAGACCATCTCCCCCCTGGCCTGTGCTGTGTCCAGCAGCTGGAAAATCCCATTTGCCACAGGGTGGACACAGGAACTTTGTGGCAGTGCTTTAGGAACAGCTGCACCCAAAGCAAATGTGGGTTTTCAAAATTAAAACTCTGGTAAAACGGCATTTGGGGAAGAGGGAAGGAGGAGATGTAGCTGCTATCTGAGAAAATACAATAATTCCTGCTGCTCTCGCACACTAATCCCACCTCCCTTTGAAATTTTGGACTGAAAAAATATCCTTGGCTTCATAAATGCTTTCAGTTTTTCTCCCCCTCAAAGCATTAAATGGTCTTTAAGGTCCCTCCCAGCCCAAACCATTCCATGACTCTGTGATTTCAGCCCTGCCATGGTTTTCATGGTGCTCCCTGAGACCTTTTGGCCCCAAAAACTGGTGATGCCTCACCCAAAAATCACACCCAGAGGCAGGACCAGGGGCACAAAACTCCAGGCTCAGCACCAGGGTCCTCCTGCCTCGGAGAAAGAAAAGAGAGGAGCTGCTCTGGAGTGAGAAAAACGAGTGGGGAAACCCAGAACAAACGTGAGACTGTCAAAATGTGAGGTTTGTTTCATTTTGTGCAATCCAATCTGTGGATTCATCCTATTGTTTCATTTTATCCAATGCAATCTGTGGATTTATACTTATCCTATTGTTCCATTTCATGCAATCCAATCTATGGATTTATATTTCCTCTCAGATAAATATCAGTGGGCAGTAAACATCAGTAAATAACACAGATGGACTTGTGCCACGCTGAAACCTTTAAAAGAATGAAAATATTTAGAAATGCTTAGAAAAGCACTGATTGTTTGACTTGCAGGACGGGTGGAGAACTGGACTACAGCTCGTGTCTGTCCTGCTTTTTAGTTTTAGACCAAGGAAAGCCCTGGAGTGGGTGCAGATGGCACAAAAAAATCAGATTATACCTCGGCCTGTGCTGAAACTGGAGCCCCAAGAACGTGATCCTGCCAAGACCCAGATTAGTTGACCTCGCTGAGGTCCTTCCCAGCCTATTTCTGGTCGCTGGAGATGACACAGAGCAAAGGAAGGTCTTGCCTAACCCCCCTCCCCTTCCCCCTTCTGCCAGGGGGGCTCGGGCTCCGTCCTAAATTTTACCCTGAGCGGCCACAGCAGGAATTTTTCCAGAAGTCCTAAAGCTCCTTCCCAATGAGTGGATAAATGATGCTGCCAAAATGCAGCCGAGGGACATTTCAGGCAGGTCCTCCCAGGCTGGGATAAACCCTGACCTGGAGCTGGGATGAGCACCACAGACAGGAAGCTGAACATGAGCCAGAGTGTGCCCAGGTGGCCAAGAAGGCCAATGGATCCTGGCCTGGCTCAGGAACAGTGTGGCCAACAGGTCCAAGAAGTGATTCTTGCCCTGGACTCAGCGCTGGTGAGGCCACCCCTGGAGTGCTGTGTCCAGTTCTGGGCCCTGAGCTCAGGAAGGACATTGAGGTCCTGGAGCAGGGGCAGAGAAGAGCAGCGAGGCTGGGGAAGGGACTGGAGCACAAGTGCTGTGAGGAGAGGCTGAGGGAGCTGGGGGGGCTCAGCCTGGAGAGGAGGAGGCTCAGGGGAGACCTCCTCACTCTCTGCAACTCCCTGACAGGAGGGGGGAGCCAGGGGGGGTTGGTCTCTTTTCCCAGGCAACTCTCAGCAAGACAAGAGGGCTCGGGGTCTTCAGCTGGGCCAGGGGAGGTTTAGGTTGGATATCAGGAAGAATTTCTTTCCAGAGAGGGTGATCAGCCATTGGAATGGGCTGCCCAGGGAAGTGGTGGATTCTCCATCCCTGGAGGTGTTTAAGGACAGACTGGATGTGGCATCAGTGCCATGGGCTGGGAACCATGGCAGGGTTGGATCAAGGGTTGGACTTGATGATTTTGGAGGTCCCTTCCAACCCAGCTGATTCTGTGATTCTGTGATTCTATGACATGCCACGGAAACCCTTCCTGCAAGTCTTTCAGGAGAGGGTTTATCAGGACACACCAACATCAAGAGCAGCCTGGCAGTGGCCAACCCTGCCCTGGGCTCACCTGGTAGATGTGGTTGAGCTTGAAGTGCTTGAGGAGCAGCAGCAGCGAGGCCGAGATGCTCTTGACGATGATCTCCTTGTGCCGGTTCACGTCGATGCCCAGCTTCATGCTCTGCAGGACGGTGACACTGGCAGGAAGGGAGGGAACAGGGGTGTGGGAATGTGGGAACAAGGAGCTTGTGTTCATCTGGACAAGCTCGAGGGGAACAGGGACCCTTCTCTTCCCCCCGTGACTCCCGTTTCCATCCGCGCTTCCCGGTGATGCCAAAGCACATTAAAAAAAGGGGGGAAAAAAGTGGATTTCCCTCCGCCAGCAGTCCCAGGGGACGGGTATGAAGGACACCTTCCACATGTTGATGTATCTTTGTGATTTGGGTCGATTAGCAGGGTTTTATCATTTGGGTCATTTTTCAATCAGCGACCGCGCCGGGATTGTCGCGCTCCTGGAAAATCCAACGGCACTTCCCTGGCTTCCACCCCACCTCTGCACACAGACACCCCAAACCTGGAGCCCCCCAGACCCAGCAGCAAACCCCAATTCTGCAGCTCGGCCCGAGGCTCCAGGGCCCAGTGGGGACGAGGGGGATGGATGAGGGGGATGGATGAGGGGGATGGATGAGGGGAAAGAGGGGAAAGAGGGGGGACGAGGGGGGACGAGGGGGGACGAGGGGGGACGAGGGGG
>NW_020898017.1:109006-115237 GCF_003984885.1 Neopelma chrysocephalum
CGAGGGGGGACGAGGGGGGACGAGGGGGGACGAGGGGGGACGAGGGGCCCCTGGGCAGCACTCACGGCATCTCAGGCAGCACGTCCGCCAGGATGTTGATGGAGTCAGTCTTGGCTTTGGAGGTGGGGGCAGCAGCCAGGAGGATCTTCAGCAGGGCTATCTGCAGGAGAGGGAGGGGTGGTCCCGAGAAGGGAAGTCCTTCCTTCTCCTCCACTTGCTGAAGCTGGACAACTTCAAGCCAACACTACCAGAGCACACCCAACCTCTCCTTTTATCCCTCGGGAACACAGGCCAAGGGTGGGGATCACAACAGCTCTGAGCTGAGCTTAAGGCATCACATGCACCTGAGCTCTGGTGGTGTGGATAAAAGAAACAAAGGACACCCAGAATAGTTTTGGTCTCCCATCAATGTGGAGGACTTTGTTCCTTGCTCCCAAACCTCTGCCCACATCCTCTTTTCCAACCACTGACCACGTCCCTGGGTGCCTACACCCCTTGCTCCTCTGAATCCCTCCTCTTGGGCTGTACTTCCCACCCAGCTCTGCTCTGGATCCCCACCAAAATCTCCCCATCCGAGTCCTGACCATGCCCCAGCCACCCTGTGCTGAGCTCTGCAGCTCCCAGACCAGCTCCCACCACTCCCCACTCCAAAGCTTTTCCTTCCTTTCCATGGCCTTACCATGTACTGGGGGAGGTTGTACAACATGGCTCGATACAGGACCTCACAGGGGGTTTCTTGGACTTCTTCTTCCCCCTGTCGCAGAGAAACAGTAGAAAACAAGGGAAAATGAAGTAAAAACAAAAGAATTCCCGGATTCCTCTGTCGTGGTCCCTCTGACACACCTCTGCCTGGTGATGGGGGGCAGCAGCTTCTTACCAGGGACATGGGGCACTTCTCCAGCTCCTCCTCATTCTTGATCTGGACATCTGAGATGGAGACGTACTTGTGCTGGAAAAACACACCCACAGAGAGGCACAGCAGTGTCACCACCCAGGGAGGGGACAGCCAGCGATGGCAGCAGGCACTGCTTCCAGCAATATCCCAGTTATATCCCCAATATCCCAGTTATATCCCCAATATCCCCAGCGGGAACACGGAGAACTCGCTGTGTGGGACGTCCCTCTGTCCCACACACCTCCTGCCATCCATCACTTCCACCCTGGGATCTCCCTGTGGGTAAATGGAGAGGGACAATCACCTCCAAAAGACCACCCAGGCCTGAGACAGGGTGCCATGGCCCCCGGAGGTACCTCACTCTCCACCTGGAGCACAGCTGGAGCCGGGGTCGGCCGTGCTTCCCACTGGGAACTGCGCTGCTTTGGGCTGCGTGTGTCCAAACCCAACCCTGAAAGCCTGTCGCCCTCAAAACTCCAGGCAAACACTCCCCAGGGAGCAGAAATGCCACGCCATGGACAAAGGGAAGGTAAAAATGCTGGATAATCTGCTTGGAATTGCAGGGAGGACTCAGTTTTTGATTTTTTGCCCCGTAGGAAGCTCTGAAAACTTTTCCTGCCACAGCTAACAAGGAGGATCTTCTTGCTCCCTCCAGTCACTGTGTTTCAGCCAGAGGTTATCCAGGAGGATCCCACACCACACGAGGATGTCCCAAGTGCTGTGCATGGATCCACCACCTCACCTGCTTCAGGGTCTTCACACTTTCATGGATGGGCCGTGGGAGCCCGATCAGGGTCTCGGTGTCCCTGGGGAGGGGGAAAGAAGGGGAGCACGGGGTTATATGAGGTAAAAGAGGGAGCCTGGAGTCTACTGGACACATCCCAGATGGGTCAGGAACCGGGAGAGGGGTTGGCATGAGCTGCCCACCCTCCCACCTCCTCCCCAGCGAAGCTCCTCCACGAAAGGAGCAACGTCGGGGTGAGGAATTGGGGTGAAATGAGATGAAATCAGGGCTGGGCTGGAGCCCGGCACTGCCCCTAAACCTGACTGTCCCCCTCTGGGCCCGGCCCAGGATGGCTCTGCACCCACAGCTTGGGTTGTTCACAAACTGGGTCATGTCCTGAGGACACCAAACTGTTCCAGCTCCCTCCACACCAAACCATTCCCGGCCTCGGGCCGGGGGTCTCTCACTCCAGGTCTCATTTTTAACAAGAAGAGGCCCCTGGGGAGCAGTGTCTCCAAGAACAGGTTTTTCCAACGCTGCTTTCACAGCCTTGAGCTGGGAAAACCTGTGGACACCTTCTGTGCATGGGTGGGATCTCAAGGACAGGTTTTGTGGACACAACACTCACTGTCCCAGCGTGAATCCGATGAATTTGTTCCTGCTTGCCTCCAGGAAATGCTCAATGTCCTTCTGTCTGATGGAGCAGAGGAGAAAGAAAGAACAAAGAGGAGGAGGTTGGAAAACAAATCACAGCCTTGGATTGGTTTCTGGAGCAATGGGAAAAGCCACCCTTGGTTGGGAGCAACACGGACCAAACCCGTTTGTATTTGCTGTGTATTTCCACTTTTCCACGGGAAAGTAAACGGAGGGGAATTCTCTACAACCAGCACCTCTCCCTGCACCTCCTGTGCTCCTCCCACAGGCACCTCCAAGGAGCATCTGCTCGCTCTGAGTGAACAAATGTTGTCTCTGTGGTCTGTCAGAGCTCGTGCTGCTCCCAGGGCAGGCCAGCATCTCGTCCACCTCGGGCATTTTCATGGGAACTGGTCAGGATCAGTGGGACATGAGCCAAGGATCCCACGGGCAGAGAAATCCAGCTGGATTTCCAGGCAACGGCCAAGGAAAGCAACGGGAGGTTGCTGAGGAGGAGCTGAGAGCGTGGAGATCCACGGGGGAAACAATTCCTGCCGTGTCCCTCTGCATGGACCAACTTAACCCTGTCACTGCTCCCACGGCAGAAATGTCTCTTTGCTCCTGTGTTTTAAAGGTTAAATCCAGGCTTTGGGCAAACAGCAACAACCCTCGGATGGATCTGAGGGGAAGGGCAGAGGTTTGCACCCTCTTTCCCTGACATTCCCTCAACACCACGTGCAGGTGACTGGTCTGAGGGAGGGATAAACATCCTTTATCCTTGGATGTTTTTCTCCACTGCTCAGGAAGGTGCCAGCTGGCCACACAAGAGTCCAGCTCCACAAGGAAGCTGCCAGTCATTGACCAGTTCCCCAGAAGATCAGTTGAGGACCTTGCCCTTCCCAGATCCACCCGGTGCCAGCTGGGAAAGCTGACCCTGGCTCCAGCACAGCCTCCCTCCCAGCACAACCCTGGGATGTCCACAGTGGAACTGCCACTTCTAGGCCAACCTTGGTTTTAAAACCCTGGGGAGGAGCTCAGCTAAGCCCAGCCCAGAAAGAACCAAACGAGAACCCAAAACGAGAAGTGGAATCCCCTCAGGAAACTTCCCACGGGCTGACGTGGGAATGAACTCCAGGGCAGGGGGGCTGGGGAGGGTGGCAGTGACACTGGGGGGGGTCTTACCTGACTTTGGGGGCCCAGGGCAGCCCCTTGGGGAAGGACACCCTGTCGATGGGCAGGCGCTGCGGGGGCAGGGGGGGGACGATGGTGTCCCGCTCCATCAGGTCCAGCTCCCCCTCGATCCCGCTGTCCACGTCGTCGTTCTCCTCCTCCTCCACTCCTGCCTCGTCGTTCTTGAAGGGGTCCCTCTCGTTGTAGATGTCCAAGCTGTCCTGCTTCACCAGGGGCTGCAGCACGAGGGGGAGGAGGGACCCAAGTCACTCCCTGGATTTTATTTCCCTGCCGGCTGTCGGCACCAGACCTCCCCATCCTCCCCATCCCCTCCCTCCAGGTGTTCCCCGGGTGAGGATTTCCCTTCTAGCCTGGCCTGGATAAGGAATGTACCTCTAACCTTGCAGCTTTAGGAGGTGGGACTCCGTTATCCACCTTAACTTCTGGAGCTTCCACCCCACATCTCTGCCCTCACAAAAGCCATTTCATCCTCAGACCACAGCACAGCAACTCCAGGAGGGGAGCTAAAAACAGAACCTGCCGGGAGCAGTTTGCTCCTGGTGCTTATCAGCCCTTTGCCAGAGGGTTGGGATGTCCTCTGGCTTCCTCTGGACAAAGCCACCGGGGGCTGAGCTGCCACAACAGAAACTGGGGGAGTGGAAAACTGGACATGGCCTGGCCACGTGTCCTGAGAGCCCCAAACCCAACTGTGCCCTGAGCTGATCCCACAGGGAGCGTGGGCAGCAGGGCAGGGGGGGATCCTGCCTCTTTGCCCCCTCAGGGGAGACCCCCCCCCCTCCTCCAGCCCTGGGAACAACAGCAGGAGCTGCTGGAGAGAATCCAGAGGAGGCCCTGGAGCTGCTGCCAGGGCTGGAGCCCCTCTGCTCTGGAGCCAGGCTGGGAGAGCTGGGAATGTTCACCTGGAGAAGAGAAAGCTCCAGGGAGAGCTGAGAGCCCCTTGCAGGGCCTAAAGGGGCTCCAGGAGAGCTGGAGAGGGACTGGGGACAAGGCAGGGAGGGACAGGACACAGGGAATGGCTTCCCAGTGCCAGAGGGTTAGATGGGATATCGGGAAGGAATTCCTGGCTGGGAGAGTGAGGAAGGCCTGGAATGAATTTTCCAGAGAAGCTGTGGCTGCCCCTGGATCCCCGGGAGTGTCCAAGGCCAGGTTGGATCAACCTGGGATAGCGAAAGGCGTCGTTTGGAGCCGGATGGATCCAAGGTCCCTCCCAGCCCAAAGCTCTGCCCCAGCAGGACGTGGCAGCTCCTACCCTGCGGCTGCGGTGGCCCCGCTTCTGCTGCTGCTGCTGCTGCTGCTGCTCCACGAGCTCGATGGAGTAGGTGGGAGGAGAGGCCGCCCTCATGCTCCGGACCACCTGGATGCTGTCCTCGGGCAGGGGAGGCAGCCCCAGCTCCTCCCGCCGCCGCACCTTCATGGCCTGCAGGGCCTCGAACCCGCCCAGCGTGAACTGGGGACAGAGGAGAGGTCCCTCAGCAGGGACACATCCCACCGGGAGCACGGGCTTCCAGGGGGCAGCAGGGACACACATCCCACTGGGAAGCATGGGCTTCCAGGAAGCAGCAGGGACACACATCCCACCGGGAGCACGGGCTTCCAGGGAGCACCAGGTCAGGGGATCAAACCGGGGAGTTGGAGACACCTCGCCACTGGTTCATCCTCCAGACTTCTCCCCCACCCCACGTCCTCTGAGTGCTCAGCCCACCCTGATCCCAGGGAGTTGAAGACACCACACCACTGGTTTGTTCTTCCTCTGAGTGCTCAGCCCACCCTGATCCCAGGGAGTTGAAGACACCACACCACTGGTTTGTTCTCCAGGGTGAGAGATCACTTCTCCCCCACCTCGTGCCTTCTGAGTGCTCGGCCCACCCTGATCCCAGGGAGCTGAAGACACCTCACCACTGGTTTGTTCTCTGGGGTGAGGGACCACTTCTCCCCCACCCCACGTCCTCTGTGTGCTCGGCCCACCCTGATCCCAGAGGAACCTGCCCTGTGTCAGCTCCCCGTGCATCCCAAATAACCTTCTCGTGGTCGGGTCCAACAGTGGGGAACACCCAGGCTGCAGCAGCGCTGTTCCAAAGCAAAATGTTTCTGGAAAAACAGGAAGGGTTTGCACTCACCAGGAGCACCTTCCAGAGCAGGAGCAGGACCTTCTTCATGGGGAAGTGTGGAGCGTGGCCGCTGCAGAACTTGGTCACCATCGTGAAGAGCAGGAGAGCAAACGGCTCCTCCGTGTGCACAGGGAAACCTGTGGAGAGAGGGACCAGGAACGGCTCCAGAGCAGATCCCTCGTCCCTGGGCTCTCCCCGCTGGCCCAGCAGAGCAGAGGGACCTTGAGAGGGCACAGAGGGGTCTGTGGCTCACTCAGCTCCATCCTGAAGGTCTCCCGGCAGGTTTTCCACTCGGGCGGATCCGCCTCCTGCTCCACACGGATGTTCTCCACCATCAGGTACATGACACTGAGCAGGACCCTGCGGGGACAGCAGGCGGGTGGGGCGTGTCCCTTGTCCCCAGGGATGTCCCACCCATTGTCCCACCCTCTCCCAGGGCCAGGGGGGTACCTGAGCTCCGTGCTGTCGGCCAGGGAGATGGCCGGCTTCCGCAGGGCGCTGCTGCAGGCCTGGCTGTTCCTGCAGGGAATGGCACGGGATCGGCGCCAGCCCCGCCTCATCCCGACCCACAGCCAACGGATGAGCCCGGGAACGCCGGGATGGGGGACCTGGCAGGGCTGTGGGACCCCCCTGGGCACCCGTGGGGAGCAGGAGGAAGGAGAGGGGGAGGAGGGCGGGGA
>NW_020898017.1:115247-116623 GCF_003984885.1 Neopelma chrysocephalum
GGGGAGGATGAAGAGAAAGAAGATGAAGAGGAAGAGGGTGAGGAGGACGGGGAGAACGAAGATGAAGAGGAGGACGGGGAGAAAGAAGGTGAGAAGGGAAGAAGAAGGGGAGAAAGGAGATCATAGGACCACAGGATCATTCAGGTTGGAAAAGCCCTCCAAGATCATCGAGTCCAAGAAGGGGAGGGTGATGAGGGTGAGAAGAAAGCACAAGGTGAAGCAGAGGGCAGGGAGGGTGAGGGCAGGGTGCCCTCACTCGATCTCCATGTTGAGCAGCTCCAGGAAGGCGGAGAAGGTGCCCAGGCGGTACAGGAGGAAGCTGTTGTGCCGAGACCAGCGCAGGACATCGCCCTCGTTATCGCAGTCCCCAAACACACCTGGAGAGGAGCAACCAAGGAGACAAACCCTGGTCCACGGGGATCCGCCTCGGAACCCCCGGAGCCCACGGGAAGGAGCTGCACCGCGCCAGCCCGGCACAGCCCCGGGAGAAGGGTTCTCCCGAGGTTCTCCCAAGGCCCCTGGTGGTGGAGACAGGGATGTGGCACTTACCCTGTGCCAGGTAGAGGATGGCCCGGGCCACCTGGAGCCTCCTGTCCCTGTTGACCACCTCCAGCCCGTCCAGCAGGCGCATGACAAAGGCTTTCTGCTGGGCCCCGTCCAGCTCCGGCCACCTCCTGCCCGGCACTGGGGGAGGGACACGACCATCAGCCCGGGGCTTCCCCGGGGGTCCCGCTCCCTCCCCGAGGGGCTGCCCCGGGCCCAGGGGTGGTACCTTGAGCGTGGAAATCCTCCTCGAAGCACCTCCTGTTGTGGCTCAGCTCGGGCTCCTCGGTGTAGCTGTAGAGCTCTGGTGGAGAAAGGGGTGAGCGGGGACGTGGAGGGGCTTCATCCTCCTCCTCCTCGCTGCCAAATTCCTCGTGAAGCGTCCAGGGAGACACGGGACAGAGACCTAAACTGACCCCTGAGCTCTCCTGCAGCTCCAGGGGGCACCTTGGGACCACCCAGTGCTGCCAAAGTCATCATCTCCATTCCTGTGTCTGGGCTGGGCTGTTCCCACACTCCTGCTCCAGCTGCATTTGTAATGTCATTGGGGGTTTTTTTTGGGGAGGGGGGAAGTAATTTTAAGTCAGTTAAAGCAGTTTGGGAGGGGGGGAAATGCAGGAACACCCAGGCAAGACCTGCACTGATTCCACAGCCAGCAGCTCAGGCATTTTGGGATCTGAAAACAGGGGCTGGACTTGGAAGCACACAATTGTTCTTCATAATCCCTACCTGTCCCTATAGAATCCCTACTTGTTCCTACAGAATCCCTACCTGTTCCTGGAGAACCCCTACTTGTTCCTGGAGAATTTCTACCTTTTCCTAGAGAATCCCTA
>NW_020898017.1:116633-116811 GCF_003984885.1 Neopelma chrysocephalum
ACTTGTTCCTAGAGAATTTCTACCTTTTCCTAGAGAATCCCTACTTGATCCTAGAGAATTTCTACCTGTTCCTAGAGAATCCCTACCTGTTCCTATAGAATCCCTACCTGTTCCTAGAGAATCCCTACCTGTTCCTAGAGAATCCCTACTTGTTCCTAGAGAATTTCTACCTTTTCCT
>NW_020898017.1:116821-127565 GCF_003984885.1 Neopelma chrysocephalum
ACTTGTTCCTAGAGAATTTCTACCTTTTCCTAGAGAATCCCTACTTGATCCTAGAGAATCCCTACCTGTTCCTAGAGAATCCCTACCTGTTCCTAGAGAATCCCTACTTGTTCCTAGAGAATCCCTACTTGTTCCTAGAGAATTTGTACTTTTTCCTATAGAATTTCTACCTGTTCCTAAGAATTCTTACCTGTTCCTATAGAATTTCTACCTGTTCTTATAGAATCCTTACCTGTTCCTGGAGAATCCCTATAATCCCACAGTGCTGAGCGGCACCGCGGGGGCCTGAGATGATCCCGCAGGGGAGGAGGGAGGATCCCTCGCGCAGGAAATGTCATTTTGCCAGGGCAGCTCGTGCAGCTGAGGCAGCCGGAGCTCTAAAAATAACCCCCTTTGCCGGGACACATTTGGGGCCGCGGGGTTAAGGGGCAGGAGCAGCAGGAAGACACGGGGACAAGGACAAAGGGTGACCCTGCCAGCCCCGGGCTGTGCCACAGGACACCGATCCCTCCTCCCGCCCTTCCCGGGGGCGACCCGGAGCGCCGGGAAAGCCCCGTGTCCCCACAGTCCCCCCTGCTCGTCCCCAGGGAGCGAGTGGCTCTCTATTAATAACCCCCGATGACACCGCTCCGCATCCATCCCCCATCCCGGCGGGATCCGCGTCCTCCCTCCCTCCCTCCCCGCCTCTTAAAAACAGCAGCAGCGCCGCCGTCCCCCCCCCAAAACGCGCTTCACCTGCCAGCTCGGCGCCGTGCCCGTCGGCATCCCCGTACTCGAACTCCAGGTTGGGACAGTCCACGGAGCCCTGCGGGGAGCGGGACGGGGTGAGCGGGGCGGGCTGGCACATCCCTGCGGGAATCCCGGGAGGCGGGAGGGGAGGGAGGGCCGCCGGCTCCCCCGGCTCCGCTCCGGGTGGGTCCGCGGGGCTCGGGAGACTCCAAACCCCGCGGAAAAATGTGGCGGGCGAGGGTAAAAAAATGGCAGTTCCCAAGCCCGGGAGGGGGGGGGGAAGCAGCGGCAGGACCCGGAGCGCCGGCGGATATTCGGATGCGTTTCACAGCCCCCCCCAAAACCCGAGCCTGGGGCTGGTTCCGAGCAGGAACCCCCGGGAGGACGCGGCTCCACCCTGAGCGCCCCAAGACCCGGCAGCTCTCGGGGCCGGGCTCTGCCTCTTTGAAGCCCTCGGTGCGGGTTTATCCCCCTCCTTCCCCCGCGGAGGGAGGAACTGGAGCGTGAAACTCGGCCGGAGGATCCCGGCGGGGCGGGGAAGGGGCGGCCGCGCCCGCGCGGACCCGGCGCCGACCCCCGGGAAGGGAACACACGGCTGGGTAATTAACCCAATTAACGCGATTCCTCCTTCCGAATCCCGGCGTTCCCCCCCCGCGGCGGCCGGGCTGGAGCTGCTGCGCGTCGCCGCCCTTAATGTTGATGAGCCGGGAGGACTCGTGGCCCCGGGCTGAGCTCGCCTGCACCAAAACCGCCGGATTCTCACCCAATTTCGGCAGCCGAGCCGAGCGAGGGTCGGGGAGTTAAAGCCGCTGAGGAATTCGGCCGAGCGCGTGCAGCCCTAATCCGCTTGGAGAGGCCGGGCCGGAGGATGTTGGGGGGGGGGAAGCAAACCCCAAATTCACGAGTTGCGGGGCCACGGCTGGGACGCCGTCCCCCAGGAAAAGGGACCCTTTTTTGGGGGTCAGGGAGACGCAGCTCCGGGGTGGGGGAGCCAAGTCTTTCCGTCCTGTGCTATGGGGACCCCGCGGGGGCTTTTACGGGGACCGGGGACAATGTCCCGGGCTGGATCCTGGTGATTGATCCCGGTCCTGCTTCCCCAGCCCGGCGCTCAGAGCAGCCCAGGGGGGTTCGGTGGTTCCCCCCCGCCCCGGGGTTTTTCGGGCAGGAGGGGTGAAGGGTTGGGGGAGGGAACTGTGGCCTCCGGACCGTGGTGAGAGGGGGGTAAGTGGGTGCCTGGACGGTGCGGGGGAGCCCAGGGTCCAACTGGGACCCCGAAACCCTGGTGCACCTCTGGGAGTGGGGCAGGGATGAGCCAGTGCCGGAGCTTAGCTGGGATCCCCAAACCCTGGTGCCAGCTCTGGGAATGGGGCAAGGAAGAGCCGGTGCTGGGGCTTAGCCGGGATCCCCAAACCCTTCTGCTGGATCTGAGAGTGGGGCAGGGAGATGCCAGTGCTGGGGCTCAGCTGGAAACCCCAAACCCTGCTGCTGGAGCTGCCAGTGGGATGAGGATGTTCCAATAGCGGGGGCAGCCCCCCTGGGGACCCCCCAGTCCGGGCTGGGCACCTCCCGCCCGCTCAGAACCCCTCTAACCCCGAGGTCGGGGTGAGGACCCCCCCTCCCCGAGTCCGAGAGCTCCGCCAGCCCTGGATAAAGCCCCTCCCGCGGGGCAGGGACTCCCCCAGCCCACGCGAGGTGCCCTCGGCGGTGCCCCCCGCCCGTACCTCGGACTCCTTGCGCTGGGTCCTGAAGAGGTCGCGGCCCTTGGGCTGTGTCTGCACGGGGGGCTGGGGCTGGGGCGGGGCCGGGCGGGCCCGGCCGGGTCCCGGTGCCGTTCCCGTTCCCGGTGCGGGGGTCCCGCCGCCTCCCGCCGCCTCCATCGCTGTCACTGCCCCGCCGAGCACGTGGGGCCGGGGCCGGGACACGCCCCCTCGGCACGCCCCCGACGGTCCCATTGGTCCGCAGGGAGGGGGCGGGGCCAAAGAGACACGCCCCCCTCCCCGCCATTGGCCAGCGGGGGAACGGGGGGCTGGGAATAGGGGGGGGGCACCGGGGGGGGGAAAGGGGTTTGGGGGGATATGGGGTGTCATGGGGGGTCATGGAATGTTGGGGAGGGGGCGTTATGGGGTGTCCCGGGGGTGATGGGGTGTCCCAGGGGTCATGAAATGTGGGGGAGGGCGCGTTATGGGGTGTCCCGGGGTCGTTAGGAACGTGGAATGCAGCGATGGGGTGTCCCTGGGCATGGAATGCTGGGGAAGGGGGTTATGGGGTCCTTGGGGTGTCCTAGGGGTACTAAGAGCATGGAATGCTGGGAGGAAGGGGGCTGTGGGGAGTCCCTGGGATGCTGAGAGCGTGGGATGCTGGGGACATGAAATGTTGAGAAGGGGTTATGGGGTGTCCTTGAGGTGCTGGGAGCACGGAATATTGGGGAGGGGGTGTTAAAAGGATGTCTCTGGAGTGCGGGGAGCATGGAATGCTCCGGGAGGGGCGGTTATGGGGTGTCCCTGGGGGTGCTGGGAGCAGCCTGTGGTGGCTGGAACGGGGGTGGGACAGAGGGACTCCCACCCCCCCTTTCCTCTTCCACGCCCAGCACAGGAGTTTGGTGATTTTGGGGTCACTGGGGAGGTGCTGGACACCCCTTCTTGGTGCTGCTCGTGTCCTGTGTCCTTCCACAGCCACGGGAAAACCACGGGAACCCCAAGTGTGGGGGTGGGAATGTCCCCGTGCAGCGGGGAGGGGACGGGGCAGGGGGGAGATAACGGGATTTTTCCGGCACCGCTTCCCCAAGGACACAACGGCACCGGAGCCAAAACAGCTCCGGCTGCCCCAAGGACGGGCGGAGCTTCCCCAGCCGGGATTATCCAGCGGCACTGGGAGCTCAGGGCTTTGGGAACAATCCCAAATCCCACCTCTCACCCCCAAACCCGCTCCCCCCCCACCGTGTGCTCCCAAAGGACGCAGCAGGAGCAGCCGAGTTTTCCCATGTTTTATTTGTGTTTTGAGATTACAGAGTCTTTATTGCTGATCTAATACAATCACTCAGACATTAATATTTAAAACATCCTTTTGAAATGTTACGGGTGCGACGGTTCCGTTCCCTCCCTGCTGATGACGGGTTTTGCTTTGTTATTCCTAAAAGTTCAGGACAGAATTAAATTTCCTTTATTTTATTCCTTATTTTGCTGGTGTTGCCTAAAAATCTCCTTTTTTTTTTTCCTAAAGTCTTGGAAAAAAAAAAAAAAGGGTAAAATAAAAAAAAAAAAAGATAAAAGAAACCAAACCCCATTAACATTTAATTTAGAGATGATCACAGGATATGATTCCAGGTTGATTAGGAAAAAGCCAAGCGAGCCAAGAAGCTTTACAGGAGCAGCAGAACACGGAGAAGAGTTTGGAGAATGGAGGTGGGAAAGGCCAGGTGGGATTTTATTACTGATATTTTATTTTTTTTTTTCCCCCTCTTATCTACCTGGAAGATGAAAGGGGCACGGAGGGATCCGTGGATCAGCAGCACCACTGGCTGCGGCACGGGATGGGAAAAGTGGAGGCAGGAGCTGCTCCGGAGGGTCCTGGGGGTGGAGAGGGGTTTTCCCGGGATGGTTGGGACACCTGCTCTTCCAGGAGCTGCCCATATGTGGCCCCACAACCACCCATCACCTCGGCCAGGAGCAGATTCCAGGCGGGGCTGACACAGACCGGGGCGGATCCGGTGCGGGGAGAGACCCGGACGGGACGTTTCCAACGGCTCAGGGGGACTCTTCCCAAAAAAAAATCTCAGGATCTGGATAAAACTCGTGGGCAGAGATGACTTCAAGTCTGTGGTTCGAGGTCAGTCTGTGATGAAGCTCCTCAAAGCCTCAAGGTCTCCTCAGAGACTTCTCAAAGCCCTCAGGTCTCCTCAAAGCATGAAGGTCTCCCAGAGGTCTTCCCAAGGTCTCCCCGAGGTCTCCTAAGGCCTCCAAAGGTCTTCCCAAGGTTTTCCTTACAGGTTTTGAGAGATTTTAGAGATGAAATTGGAATATGCTGACACAGGGAACATTTGCTCCAGAGCTTGTGACCCAGTGGAGTTCAGATCCCCCGAGAGCCACGAGAAGGACTTGGATGCCGAGACCGTAACTCCACAGTTTTTCCTTCCTTGTGCGTGAACGAGCTGCCACAAAAGGGTTTTTCATGATGGCAAAGAAGCCCAGGAGGACAAAACACGACTCTGTAGCTGATGAGAGGCTTGGGAACCAAAGCAGCAACCAGGGGATAAAGGGGTTTGTGCTCACAAGGTCGGGCAGTTTTATTTTAGACGGATCATGTTCTCCACATGGATAGTGAAAGTGACTTGGGAAGTCACCTTGGGAAGCGTGTCAGCGCTCCAGAGGGACATCCTGGGATAAAGCAAGGAACTATGGCCAATTTATTCTCCCTCAGCTCTGATGCTTCAAGATCTGAGGCGACTGAAGGGTTTCAGTGACACTGAATCCGCGCGGAGGATCCTCCACCAGACGTCTCATCCACTCCAGGGGGGGGTTCCCAGATCCATAAACGAAGTAATGAAATAATCAACCCAGAAAAGAAAACTCCAAACACTTCCAAGGAGGATTGAAACGCAGCTGGAGAAAGCCCTGGCGCGGACACGGGTCCCCCCCCAGCCGGGATGTCCGGGGAGCTCTGCCCGGTTTGGGAAGAGCTCCCAGTGCATGAGCAGCATCTTCAGGGGGAGCTCTTCCAGCAGCACAGCGGGAGCTGCCCTGGCTCCCCCCGGGAAGAACACGGCTTTGGTTGATCCAGAGAGGTTGGCACTGGGAACGAGAGCAGCAGGAAAACGCTGCGGAGCTGCGGGAGCGGCGCTGGGCTCTGCCCGCCCGGCTCCTCCCTGCCCAGACCCTTCCCCGCAGCTTCCAGCAGCGCTAAGGCGACGTTCTCCGCAGGGTTGGGCGGCGCCAGCCCCCGGAAAGTTCCACAGCACGGACGAGAGGCTTCTCCAGAGGGATCCACCGGGGCGGCTCCGGGCAGGCGGCGGCGTCCGGCCGCTCGCCGGAGCCCGGAGCCAACGAGGTTTTTGGCTTCGTCATCCAACAGCAGGAGAAATGCAAACCCATCCCGGGATCCCGCGCCGCTGGAAGGAGCACTGGGACATGGAGGGGACCAACGTTGACTTCCGAGTCGGACCCCATGGCTCCATCCAACGGATCATCCCACGGCTCGATCCCACCGGCTCCTTCCTCATCCTCCCAGCCCCGAGAAAGAACGAATCCAAAGAGAAAAAACGAAAGGAACGGGAAAAGAAATCCAGCGTGTCCCAGTCCCGCGGCAGCACGAACACCAGTGGCAGAGGCCGCATGAACAGTATCCTAATTTAATAAATAAATAACCTAAAACACACGGTGACTACGGAGCAAGCCCGGCTCGAGCGTGGGAAGCTTGCGCGGGGTCATCCTGTACAGTAGTTGAGAAGAGACTTGGGCGCTTGTTCCCCGCCATTCCCGGGGATCCAGCGGCAGGAACTCAATATCTGGGGAGAAGGAGAGAAAAGGGGGGTTGGTGAGTGGATGGGAAGGGAAGTGAAGCTCCCCCGGCATCGACACGGTGGATTTTGGGAGGGGGAGAGGCCAAGGGAAGAACTGGTGGAGGAGGGATTTGGTCCTCGTTGCCTCCGAGGGCATTTCCACCCCGTGGTGGAATGTTTGAGGAATGTTTGAGGAATGTTTGAGGGGTGTTTGAGGGGTGTTTGAGGGGTCATGGCTCTCCCTCAATGCTGAGACCCTCCCCTGATCCTGGATCTCTGTGTGTGGGACAAACCACACTCCTCACAAGGTTGGGCTACACCACACACCAAAACCAGGCAGAGAATTAAACCAGAGGGAAGAGATTTAAACCAGAGGGAAGAGAATTAAACCAGAGGGAATAGAATTAAACCAGAGGGAAGAGATTTAAACCAGAGGGAATAGAATTAAACCAGAGGGAATTCCTTCCACGGCCATGTGAAGCACCAGAATTTTGCACATAACGGGAGCATGGAACAAAGCTCAGGATTTGGCAAAACCCACTAAACCCCAGACTGGGAGTGCTCTGGTTCTGGAGATCTTCTCTCCAAAGACCTGCCCACCAAGAAATTGCCTTTTCCTGCAGGAAAAGGATCTGGGCTTCCCCCCCCTCCCGACGAGCTGATCCGTGTTTGTGCAAAGCCATTTCCATGTTCACGGCGGGAATTCACGGCAGCGTTGGCCACCAACAGAAATCTGGGACGGGAAGCGACCCAGGGGCTCGTATGGAAAATTATTATCATTATTATTTTTGGGAGCTGAGCCCATCGGAGCAGCCGCCCCGGGGGCCAAAGCTGCTCTGTGCCAACTCATCCTCGGCCCAACTTTAAAAATAAAGCTGTCGCTGGGCCGGTGGCATCGCTCTGGCATCTGCCACGTCTGGTGACAGCTGCTGCCACCACAAAGGGCTCCCGTCCTGCCAAGGGTCCGGGACTGGTGGGATTAAAGGCCACGGCTGGGGGCAGGGGCAGCACCTGTAGTAGTTTGGTTTGAAGGGTCCGTTCTTGTTCAGCCCCAGGTACTTGGCCTGCTCGTCCGTCAGCTCCGTCAGGTGGGCGTCGAACGTCGGCAGGTGAAGGCTGGCCACGTACTCGTCTGGAACACCCCACACTCCGTCAGTATGGCCCAGGGGACGGCCACCAGTCCCCTGGGGCCGGGGCAGAACCCCCCAGACACCTCTGGCAGGTGACACCTCACCCCTGCCTCAGAAAACACCACTCCCACCACGGAGCCCATTTGTGCAGCCAAAGCGTGGTTGTGTCCTCGGGATGGGGTTCTGCTGCTGGGGCTGCTGGGTGGTGACCACAGGAGCCCCATGGGACAACCCCCCGCACTGGGACAACCCCCTGCACTGGGATGTGTCCCCCTCTTTTCCCCAGGTGGGACCAGGAAACAGCAACAAGCCCCAAAACCAGCGGGAAGAACCTTCCGGAAACCCCCCATAGCTCAGCAGGGAGGGGAACAAGCAAACGCTGGAGCCACAACACCCCAACCCAGTGACAATTCCCGTCTGTCCCACCCCCAAACCGACGAGGAGAAGGCAGGGAGCAGGGGGTTACCCATTTTTTTAGGCAGCAAATACACGTCCTGCTTGTAGCGGCCCTCGGGAGCGTTGTAGAGCTCTATCAGAGCCAAGGCCTGTGGGGAGGAGACACCCGGGTGAGGAACTGCTGCCCCAGGGAGCAGGAGGGGGCTCTGGGCACAGCCCACCCCACTCACCTGCGTGGTGGCCGTGATGGACAGGACGAAGGTGGGCACGGTGGAGCAGCTCAGGTTCAGCAGGCGGCCCTGGGAAGGGAAAGCTGGGTGTTAACAAGGCACCAAACCCCATTTATGGCCCTAAAGAAGGGACCAGAATCGCTGGTGGGAGGTGCCCCCGCTGGGATAAAAGAGTTTGTCACCTGCACTTGAATCCCAAGGTGCTGGCTGCACTCAATGAGTGAAAATCTCCCTGTGGGAGATACCCTGGAGTGGGATAAATTAAAACACGGGGGCTTTTCCATGTCCCAGGAACTCAGGGGGGACCTTGTGGCTCTGCAAGTCCCTGACAGGAGGGGGGAGCCGGGGGGGGTCGGGCTCTGCTCCCAGGGAACAAGGGACAGGCCAAGGGGAAACGGCCTCAAGCTGGGCCAGGGGAGGGTCAGGTTGGATATTGGGGAAATTCCTTCCTGGAAGGGGTTTTCCAGCCCTGGCACAGTTGCCCAGGGCAGGGGGGAGTCCCCACCCCTGAAGGGGCTTCAAATCCCTGTGGATGTGGCACTTGGGGACATGGTCAGTGGTGGTCTTGGCACTGCTGGGGACGGTTGGACTCCATGGAGTCAGAAGCTTTTCCAACCCAAATCATTCTCCGATTCCATGATTCCATGGGCCAAACCTTCCAGCCAGAGGAGGGACCCCTCAGCTGCTGAGGCCCAAGGTGGTGGTTTTTGGATACCCTTCGGCTCCACTGCTCACCCAGCCCTTGTTTTCCCCCTCCAGGAGCAGAGAACAGGTTGAAATTCCCACAGGGAACAGGTTGAAATTCCCACAGGGAACAGGTTGAAATTCCCACAGGGAACAGGTTGAAATTCCCACAGGGAACAGGCTGCAATTGCTGCAACCCTGGCACTCACCTCTGCCAGCAGGACTATCCTCTTCCCATCTGGCCAGATGACATGGTCCACCTGGGACCTCACCCTCTCCCAGGTGAGCTCGGGCGTGCGCAGGCTGGCCTGGGAACGGGGTGGGACAGTTACAGCAGCCCCTCCAACCCCAAACCACGGCACAGGCACAAACAGAGGCAGCAACTCCCTGACACTGCCCTGGCTCTTTGTCTCCTTCGGGCCCAGTCGTGGTCCCACACCAATGAAACCTTCAGGAACTATTTTTATGGTCTCAGCACATCAAAGCTGCAGCACCAAGTGTTGTTGCAGCTCTGGCTGAGAGGGTTCGTGTCCCCAGTGGGGCTCTGCATGGCTGTGGTCACTCCTTTCCAGCCCAGAAATGGCTCTAAACCCACGGGCTTGGCTGAGGAACCCCCCCCTCCGACCTCCAGGTAGGGCTCTCCTGCTTTTCTGCTCATCCCTAAGCACAGATGAGCAGATTTTGGGGCTGTTTGGAAAAGCACGGTGGGGTTGAACTCCTGGCTGGGTCTAACTGGTGTAATAACAGAACTGGGCTGGAGAGGGGATTCAGTGACTCCCAAGGGGAAGGAGTGAGGCTGGTGGGCACCAGACACTGCCCCAGAGGCTGGAGCAGTTCATCCAGCTCCCTGGCATCCCTTGGGATCACTGGAATGGCAGTGCCAGTGTCTGCTGAGGCAGGGGAGGGGTTATTTGATCTCCTCCCAGGGCCTTCCTCAGGACAGACAGAGCTGGTGGTTGGTCCCCCAAACACCATCACCCCAAAGCACAGTTACCCCAGAGCACTGCCACCCCAAAATACCATCACCTCAAAGCACTGCCACCCCAAAACACCAAACCTCAAAGCACAGTCACTCCAAAACACCATCATCCCAAAGCAGTGTCTCCCCAAACCACCATCACCCCAAAGCAGTGTCACCCCAAAGTACTGTCACCTCAAATACCAAACCCCAAACCACTGTCACCCCAAAACACCATCACCCCAAAACACCAAACCTTAAAGCACTGTCACTCCCAGACACCATCACCCCAAAGCACTGTCACCCCAAAAGCACTGCCACCCCAAAGCACTGCCACCCCAAAACACCAAACCTTAAAGCACAGTCACTCCAAAGCACCATCACCCAAGCCACTGTGACCCCAAATCACAGTCACCCCAAACCACTGTGACCCCAAATCACAGTCACCCCAAAGCACCATCCCCCAAACCACTGACCCCAAAGCACAGTCACCCCAAAGCACCATCCCCCAAACCACTGTGACCCCAAATCAGTCACCCCAAAGCACCATCACCCAAATGCTGTGACCCCAAATCACAGTCACCCCAAAGCACCATCCCCCAAATCCTGTGACCCCAAATCACAGTCACCCCAAAGCACCATCACCCCAACACTGTGACCCCAAATCACAGTCACCCCAAAGCACCATCACCCAAACACTGTGACCCCAAATCACAGTCACCCCAAAGCACCATCACCCAAACACTGTGACCTCAAATCACAGTCACCCCAAAGCACCATCACCCCAACACTGTGACCCCAAATCATAGCCACCCCAAACCACTGTGACCCCAAATCACAGTCACCCCAAAGCACCATCCCCCAAACACTGTGACCCCAAATCACAGTCACCCCAAAGCACCATCCCCCAAACCACTGTGACCCCAAAGCACCATCCCCCAAACCACTGTTACCCCAAAGTACAGTCACCTCAAAGCACCATCCCCCAAACCACTGTGACCCCAAAGCACAGTCACCCCAAAGCACCATCCCCCAAACCACTGTGACCCCAAATCACAGTCACCCCAAAGCACCATCACCCAAATGCTGTGACCCCAAAGCACAGTCACCCCAAAGCACCATC
>NW_020898017.1:127665-132748 GCF_003984885.1 Neopelma chrysocephalum
TGACCCCAAATCACAGTCACCCCAAAGCACCATCCCCCAAACCACTGTGACCCCAAAGCACAGTCACCCCAAAGCACCATCCCCCAAAAACTGTGACCCCAAATCATAGCCACCCCAAAGCACCATCACCCAAACACTGTGACCCCAAATCATAGCCACCCCAAACCACTGTGAGCCCAAAGCACAGTCACCCCAAAGCACCATCACCCCAACACTGTGACCCCAAAGCACCATCCCCCAAACCCCCCAAAGCCCCGACCCCACACGCACCACGTCGATCTCGGTGTTGGAGTGCCCCATGTTGCACACGATGCAGCTATTCTTCATCCTGTCCAGGTGCTCCCTGGTCACCACGTTCTTGTTCCCTGCCAGACACCAAAATCCGGGGTCAACACCCACCTCCCCTTCCTGATCCTTGGGGCCTTTTTTCCCTCTGGGGAGGTTTGGGGGCGGTTTTGGGGGCGAATCCCTTCTTTCCCCCTCCGTACCCGTGCAGGTGATGACGATGTCGACCTGTCTGATGACCTCGTTGAGCTTCACCAGCCGGAACCCGTCCATGCTGGGGAGAGAGAGAGGGGGGAGAAGGGGATGAGAAGCAGCAAAAACATGCCAAAAAGATAAAAATAAAAAGGGATTTTTCAGACACTAATTATAACTTTATAATGCCAGACTGGAAAACAGGGCAGCAGCACCCAAAGGACCACGGACCCTGAGCCGTTTTGGGAGTTTCTGAAGGATTTGGGACTGTTGTGGGAAGAAGTGAAAAAGAGATTTTTGGGGTTTCGTGTTTTCTGGCAAGGTCTTCTCGCCTGCAAACCTCAGTTCTCAATCCAGACAGGTTTTTTTAAAAGCTGCTCCTCCTGCAAAGCACATCCAGGAGCTGCAGAATCCGCGTCGGCGCGGATTTAGATCATCCTAAAAAAACGCCCCAGCCCTGCAGATGTCTCTCCTGAACCCTGAAATCCACATTGAGGCACCTACGGAGCCTTCAGAAGTGCTGAGTCTTCCCTGCCTTCAGCAGCAAAGGTGTGTTTGGATAACAGGGGCAGGATGTTTTTTTTGGGATTTGTTGACAGTCCTCCCGAGAGCTCATTCCTGAGACTCTCACAAGCTGCAAAATCAGAGTTACTATAAAAAAAGCCTTTTTTTTTAATTGCTGCATGTCCCATTTACTGAGGCTTTTTTTCCCCCCTACTGCAAACTCCTTCCTAGAGGGGCCACACACTGGGAACAACCAAATTCCCAGTTAAGGCTGGGAGTGCTGGATGTGCCCCTCCTGAAGGTCGCAGAGGAACCCGAAGTTCATCAGCTCAGCTAATTAAGCTCGTTAGTTCTCTCCCCACAACGACCCTGTGGCCAGGAAAAGGTTGAGGGTTTAATGGGGTGTTTTGGGGACTCTGCTTTCCCAGTGATATCCCATCCCACACCTTGGGAAGTGGGAGCTCCAGACCAGCCTGTTCCCGGAGGACACGAGGTCGGCGGGTGCTCGGCCCCGTGTGGGGTCCTGGTGAGGGGTTTGTGAGGGGTCACAGAACCAAAACACCCCTTGGGGAGGCGTGTGCAGGGCACTGGGAATCCCGTGTTGGCATTCCAAAGGGCACAGCTCATTCCCAATCCGTGTCACTGAACTCTGGGCTGTGTGGTTGTGGTTGCACCCCCGGGAACGTGGGATACGGATAAACCAGGGGATGCTTTAGCCAGGAACCCTCCTCTGCCTTAGGACGGAGCTGTGGGTCCCTCCAGGGTGCAGAGAATCCCTGGACACCTCCCCAGCATCCCTCTGGGAAGGGATCTCTGCCCAGTGGCTTCTGGACAGGGTTTTCCTGGGAAAAACAATCCCAATCCAGGCTGGGTGTGAGCCCTTACCAGGCCTGGAGGGCACAGATGGGGTCGATCTCTGTCACGTACACGATGGAGCCCATGGCCTTCAGAGCAGCACAGCAGCCCTTCCCAACCTGGGAAAACAGGGACAAGTTGGAGCAGGAGTGAGGTACTGAGACACTCCAGGAGTTTTCCCAGGGACGGACAACTCTGGGAGACTCTTCAGTCCTCCCCGGAGCCCTCTGGAACCCTCCTGGTTTCAGGAGAGTTCCAAAACACTAAACTTCAGTTTTTGGGGCATGGAATTCCTGGATTTGGGGTCACCTGAGGCCTGGCTCAGGCCCAGCTCTGAGCAGAGGCACCAAAAGATCTCCACGTGCTGCTGTTTGGGGAGTTTATTCCCCCAGAAATTCCTGATATCCCAAACAAACCAACGGGAGAGTCCAGAAGGGCCAGGGAGGGTTGGAGAGCCCCTTGTGACCTTTGCCCCACTCAGGGTCATTAATGGTCATTAACCTCGGGGGGTTAACGAGCTTTACCCTTTGCACAGCACACCCAATGCGGGGGAACCCGGGTTAAGCGGCCAAAGGTTCCCAAAAAATGGGATTATACGGGAGAAAACGGAGCCATTTCAGCTGTTGGGGTTAAAAAAAGAATCCCAGTAGAGCCCCCACAGCACAGCCCAGGGCACTGGTGTGAACTGGTCCTGAGGGGAGCTGGGAAAGGGGGAATATTCCCATGTGGAGAGAGGAAGGGGCAGTTTGGGGGCGAAGGCACAGGGGTATGAATGACTATGATTCATATTTATATAAATTATATATATATTTATATGCAAATTTATATAAATGGTATATATTTGTGCACAAATTAACATAAATAGTATATATTTATATACACGTTTATATAAATGTAATATATTTATATATACATTTATATAAATGTAATATACTTATATACACATTTATATAAATTTAATATATTTATATACACATTTATATAAATTTAATATATATTTATACACAAATCCATATAATTTTATATCTATTTATATACCAATCCATATAATTTTATATATTTGTATATTTTATATATTTATACACAAATTTGTATAATTTTATGTATATTTATATACAATTGCATATACATCAATATATCTTTATATACAAATTTATATAAATTTATGTTTATACTCAAGCTTATATGAATTTAATATATATGTGTATAAAAATCCATATAAATTTAATATATTTATATATACATTTATATACAAATTTGAATAAATTTTATGTATATTTTTATACAATTGTATATAAATCAATATATCTTTATATACAAATTTATATAAATGTAAGTATGTTTACACTCAAATTTATATGAGTTTAATATGTATTTATATACAAATCCATAGAAATCGGGATTTATAAATATTATATAAATATTATATACTATATAAATATTATATAAATATTAATATATTTATATATATACAATTATATGTTTATATATTTATATACAAATGTGAATAAATTTTATGTGTATTTTTATACAATTGTATATAAATCAATATATCTCTATATACAAATTTATATAAATTTATGTATGTTTCCACTCAAATTTATATAAATTTTATGTATGTTTATATAAGAATAACTTCTCTTCCTTGACCACACATCAACATGCAACACTGTGCAGAACCTCTGAATATTGTAATATTATATTAAATATAATATATAATATAAAAGACACATCCCTATGTGAGACATTAATCCCTGGATATGCCAATATTCAGACATTAAAGATATCCTGAATATTCTGAATATTTAATCCTCGTGCCAGTTAAGATCCAGCTTTGGCATCTCCTCAATAATAAAGAAATACTTTAGCAACTAGGAAAAAACCTTCAGTTTTTGGCCAACCCCTCAGGTGTGAAGGTGCAGGTGCAGACAAATCCCCGAGGATGGAAAATCCACGTGGGAAAAGCCAAAAGTGCCAAGGATTCCCCCCCTTGGAAAACAGGGCCCCCCTTACCTCCCCATAGCCACAAACCACCACCTGCTTCCCTCCAAACATCATGTCCGTCGTCCTCTTAAGGCTGAGGGAGGAGAAAAAGCCACGGTTAAAACCAGCACTAAGAGCTAATCCCGGGATTAGCTGCTGGAATTCCCGGACACCGCGGCTGGGTCCTGCATCCCTGAGAATTTCGGGGGCAGAGAAGGCCCCAAACCCACCTAAAAACTGACTTTTCCCTTTTTTTCCCAGCAAAACACAACAAACAGGACACAGTTTGGGTTTGGAGCCCTTTTTCTGTTGCTCGTTATTTGCTGACCCTTTGTTTTGCCACTCCCAAAACACTGAAAACCTTCGGCAAAACCACGTTTTTCTTCATTTTTGTAACTCAAAAATCCCCCCCTGCAAAGCAGCACAGAGGCAGCAGGGAAGTGGTAACTCACTGCCAGGATCCCAGTGCTTCCCACAAATAAAGCTCCCCCTTCCACTCCTTTTCCTTCTGGTTTCTCCCTAAGAGTGTCCTACATTCCAGGCTATTTTTAGCACGGGAGTAAATAGGTTAGCAGTGCAGGGAAGGTGAAATTCCCTCACTTTTCCGAGACAATTTGGATAAATCCCACAGCAGATTTAATTGCACCTCCGCTCACATCTCCCTTGACCCAGTTTTAGATGCCTGGGCCGGACTTAACCCAAATCCCAACTCACCCCTCAAGGGGTTGCTGCAGAATCCCAGGATGGTTTGGGTGGGAAGGGACCTCAAAGCCCATCCAGTGCCACCCCTGCCATGGGCAGGGACACCTTCCACTAGCCCAGGTTGCTCCAACCTGCCCTTGGACGCTTCCAGGGATCCAGGGGCAGCCACAGCTTCTCTGGGCAACCCATTCCCATGTTTTACCACCCTCGTTTTCCCCATTATTGCTTCCAGTGCCTTGGAAAACACTGCTCCACGTTACAGCTTCCAGTGCCTTGGAAAACACTGCTCCACGCTCATTTTTTCAATTCAAATTTAAAAAAAATAATAATAAAATTGGAATTTCCCCATTATTGCTTCGAGTGCCTTGGAAAACGCTGCTCCACGTTACAGCTTTATGGATTGTTCATGGAATGTGTCCCAGCTGAACCGCAGGAACAAAACTTGTCCTGACCTCGCTTGGCTCCGATAAAATTCGGTGTGGTGGAAGAGGCGAGGACACAGACACCCAATTCCACCAAAATAAAGGGAATAAAGAGGTGGAGAGAGCAAAAAAAAGATCCC